>NC_140944.1:5848061-5923061 GCF_014529385.1 Adiantum capillus-veneris | reverse complement strand
AGTTCAACCAAGTAGTGCAGCCAGGTAAAATGTGTTGGCTAATTTTTATTTCAATTTAATTATTTGATTTGTTGATTATTTGAGAGAGAGAGAGAGAGAGAGAGAGAGAGAGAGAGAGAGATGTTTTAGTAAATTAGGTTAATGTAATGGAAAGACATGAAATGAATTGAAACGCTATATGAACGTCTTTAAAAGGCCAAAATGACCTATGAGACCAAAGAGAGAGAGAGAGAGAGAGAGAGAGAGAGAGAGAGAGAGAGAGAGAGAGAGAGTTAACAAGTGACCGGAGACCATAAAAATACAAGATAGAGAGAAAGAAATGAAATGATATTAACGTCTTCAAAAGGCTAAAAGTCCTATGAGACCAAACTCTTACATAATTGTGAAGATAGAGAGAAAGAAATGAAATGAAATGAAATGCTATACTAATGTTTTCAAAAGGCCAAAATGATCTATGAGACCAATTTGTTACAAAATTTTGTGTGTTTTGACCTAAACTTAGGTAAATTAGGTCAAAAGGCCAAAATAACCTATGAGACCAAACTGTTACAAAAAATGTGAAGATATATATATATATATATATATAGAGAGAGAGAGAGAGAGAGAGAGAACGAGAGAACGAAGTCAAATGAAATGAGATGTTATATTAACGTCTTCAAAAGGCCAAAATCAACTATGAGTCCAAACGGTTACAAAACTATGAATCTGATACCATGTGTGGGTGCTAAAAGACTAGAAAATACTACTACTACTACTAGAATCCATCCTCATTTGCACTCTAGATATCGAGAGAGTATGGCTCAGAAATGTTATATTAACGTCTTTAAAAGGCCAAAATGACCTATGAGACCAGAGAGAGAGAGAGAGAGAGAGAGAGAGAAAGAGAGAGAGAGAGAGAGAGAGAGAGAGAGAGAGAGAGAGAAGACAAGTGACCGGAAATGGTAAATCAAAATAATCCATAATCCATAAAAATACAAGATAGAGAGAAAGAAATGAAATGATATTAACGTCTTCAAAAGGCTAAAAGTCCTATGAGACCAAACTGTTACATAATTGTGAAGATAGAGAGAAAGAAATGAAATGAAATGAAATGTTATACTAATGTTTTCAAAAGGCCAAAATGATCTATGAGACCAATTTGCTACAAAATTGTGAATGTTTTGACCTAAACTTAGGTAAATTAGGTCAAAAGGCCAAAATAACCTATGAGACCAAATTGTTACAAAAAAATGTGAAGATAGATAGAGAGAGAGAGAGAGAGAGAGAGAGAGAGAGAGAGAGAGAGAGAGAGAGAGAGAGAGAGAGAGAGAACGAAGTCGAATGAAATAAGATGTTATATTAACGTCTTCAAAAGGCCAAAATCAACTATGAGTCCAAATGTTACAAAACTGTGAATCTGATACCATGTCTGGGTGCTAAAAGACTTTAACAAAAATACTACTACTACTACTACTAGAATCCATCCTCATTTGCACTCTAGATATTGAGAGAGTATGGCTCAAATCCTCTATTGTACTCTCTGCTATGTAGCCCCATATATAGCTACATAGCCGTCTGGATCTCCATAGCTCATGTGCTTGATCGAGAGAGAAATAAAATGAATTGAAATGTTATATTAATGTCTTCAAAAGGCCAAAATGACCAGAGGGTTACAATGTGTTGAATCTGATACAAAGTCAGAGTAACAAAATGAAATGACAAAAATGATAAAATGATAAGATAAAAGTACTATGGGATCCTAAACTGGTAGGCGTGAACTAAGTAGAGAGAGAGAGAGAGAGAGAGAGAGAGACAAAGAGAGAGGGATAAAACACACACACAAACACACATAGGAGACAAAGAGTTGAAAATGAACTGAGCTTGAAGGATATTTACACACATACACGCGTGCATGCTACACAACCACACACAAACAAAGAGAAAGAGAGAGAGAGAGAGAGAGAGAGAGAGAGAGAGATAAGAAAAAAACCAAAGTGAATAAAATTATAGATGAGTGAGATAAAGAGAGAGACAACAATGAAATGAGTAATGGTAATGTGCTCAAAGAGAAGAAAAAGACCAAAGTGAATAAAATTATAGGTGAGTGAGATAAAGAGAGAGACAACAATGAAATGAGTAATGGTAATGTGCTCAAAAGAGTACATCCATGCGCCCCAAGACGAGATTAAAGATAAGCGAGAGAGAGGGAGGGAGAGACATATAGGGAGAGTTAAATGTGAGTAACAATTCCATCCAAAGATATAGATTTTAATGTCATAGAGAGGGTTTCCAAAGATCTCGGGCTTGATGTAAATGCCTAGAGAAATTCCAACAGACCTTAGAGATTCTTGCGTAGTCTTGAAAATCAAGGCATGATACTCAAAAGGCAATCCCAAGAGAGCCTTCATACTGAACCAAGATGGTATCTTTGTCTTCACCCTAATAAGGAAGAGGTTTTTAGGGTCCTGTCTATGGAAGTATTGAAAGATCTATCTAATGATAGGCCCTCCAAATCTAGTTATACTATTCCACTGATAATTAACATAACCAGTTTGTCACTCTCATACGAATAGTTTCAAAAGATCCCAAGGATATTATAAGTGCCCTGATGTATGAAATTCAAGAGGGAATTTGGACAATCAACATCTTATTCTTAACAATAAGATAAAACACTTTATCGTTCTATACATCATGCCGAGTTTGATAATTGTGGGAGGAGATGATGTCCCAAAGAGGCAAGGACTGATCTGTTTTCCATATGATGCGAACTGAGGGCTTCTCTCTTGATGCAATTACATATGCATTACAGTTCAAAATAATCCATAGTTTGATCACCAAAAGGTGACCACATGGATAGAAGATCACATGAAACCATTATATGTTGAGATGTCGAGCTCTACACCTTGAGCTGGCATCCACTACGGGTCTTGGCCGCTTACTGCATTTACTCACTGGCGCGTTAGGTGACCGACACGGAGGATCTCTGCCAGTGATTCTACAGCTGGACTACACTTATAGTGCCAGCCTAGTACGCTTCTAGGGAGTTCACACTTAGTGACCGCATGTACATATGTGCTACTTTTCAGCTTTAGCACTTAGTCATTTTGTACTCTCTTTTCTGTGAAGAAGAAGAAGAAGCTTTCCATCTCTGTGTGCTTTGTGCTTGCCTTGTGTAGCTCTCTTGCATCCTCATTCTTTACATGGTATCAGAGCCTGGTGCAGGCAAGAGAGGCTAAGAGAGCAAGAGCATCACAATCCCTTTGTTCGCAATCCACGACCAGATGCCGAAGGCGCCTCGCGCAGCGAGAAAAATTTTAGGAGTTTTTCGCACAAGTTTCTGAACAGGTCTCCAAAGTGCAATATACAGAGATTTACTGTACAAGTACAGTGGTTGTGAAACGCTTGATTGTGGACACTCGTTGAGTGTAGAAAGCGTTACAGGAACCACGATAGCAGGTTCAACAGATTTGCAGGTTTTTGCAGATTGCAACTATTTTGTCTTAGTGCTTCAAGATGTCTGACGGTTTCAGTCAGATTGTTACTGAGAAGCTTGAGAAAAATAACTACCCTGCATGGAAGTTCAGAATAACAAATTTCCTAAAAGGAAAAGGTTATTGGGACTATGTAGAAGGAGACAATGAAAAGGAACCAGAGATTCCCGAGGCAAATGCTACAGCAGAACAAAGGAAAGCTTTGAGGGACTAGCAACAAGGCCAGAGCAAAAGTGATGTATTGGCTGTCTATGAGCATCACAGATGGCATGATGGGCTATCTACAGGATGCTGAAACCCCCGCCATTGCATGGAGAAACTTAGGCAGAGTGTTCGAGGTGAACACCAAGGCCAGGAAGCTTCAACTAAAGTCGAAGCTAAATCAGGTTAAGAGGAACAACCTCTCAATCAATGATTATGCCTTGAAGATCAAGAGTATCATTGAGGCTCTTGGATCTATTAAAGTGTCAGTGGAAGACGATGACATTGTCCGTGCATGCTTGGATGGTCTAGGAGATGAGTATGTACATTTTAGGTCTTCCATGAATACAAGAGACGACATCCCCGTGTTCCAAGATTTGATTTCTATGCTTATTCTTGAGGAGAAGAACCTTGACACATCTTCTTCTCATGGCAGAAATAATTCTGAACAGGCCTTCTATTCTAACTCCAACAGAGGTACAGGTAGAGGTCGTGGTCGAGGCCCAAGGGGTTGCAGGGGCCAATTTCTGGAAGGTCAATCAAATCAAAACAATACAGGTGGCAGGGGAAACCAGTCTCAAGGCAGGGGGAGTCAAAGAGGTCGTGGTGCAGGATCAAGCAGGCAGCAACATACTCCAGATAGTAGAGAATGTTGGACTTGTGGTGAAAGAGGTCACATGTCACGTGACTGTCCAAAGGGAAAAGCAAGTAGAAAGAGAGAACACGGCAACTATGCATCTACTAGCAGAGATGCAGATGACAGCAAAAACGAGCGCATGTTTGTTATGCAGCATGTAATGAATACAATGACTGCAGAGAATTCCACCCAAGATGATGTTTGGTATGTGGATTCAGGTGCCTCTAACCACATGACGTCTCGTGGAGAGTGGTTTAGAGATATGCGCAAACCAGATGTGTCAGGCTATGTGCAGACAGGAGATGATACAGCTCACCCCATTGCTCATGTAGGGGACATACCTCTAAATACGAAGAGTGGGAAATCAAAGTACTTAGCAGATGTACTTCATGTCCCAAACATTACAAAGAATCTTGTTTCTGTTGGACAAATGGTTGAGCAGGGTTTGCAGGTTCGCTTCAATCCAAATGGCTGTTATGTAGAAGATTTCCAGTATGGCTGTAAGCTGATCACAGAGGGCAAATGTGTGGGCAGAATGTTTACGTTGAATGTAGACATGCCTGAGGTAAAAGCTGCATTATTTGCACAGGGCACAGGTGTTATGGCTGATGTTGACATTTGGTACAAACGCATTGGCCATGTCAATGAGCAGAGATTACGCAGCATGCAATCAAAACAGATTGTAAAAGGTTTGCCCAAATTCAAGGTGGATGGTATGCATAAAGTGTGTGCAGCATGCCAGTTTGGAAAACAGTCAAAGGGCTCATTTCCACATGAGCGCAATGTATGTAAAAGGCCACTTGAGGTGGTGCACACAGATGTTTGGGGTCCAACCGATACTGCAAGTATACATGGTTGCAGGTATTATGTCTCTTTCATTGATGACCATACAAGGAAAGTATGGGTCTACTTCATGCGTAACAAAAGTGAAGTGTTTGGTCACTTTCAAGACTTCAAAGTCATGATTGAGAAGGAGACAGATATGCAAATCAAGACATTGAGGTCAGATGGAGGGGGAGAGTACTTCTCCAATGATTTTTCAGATTTTCTACGAATGCATGGTATACACAGGCAGTTTACATGCAGATATACTCCACAGCAGAATGGGGTCGTAGAAAGGAAAAACAGGCACATTGCAGAGGTTGCACGTGCATTGATGAATGAGAAGAACATGCCTCATCATTTCTGGGCTGAAGCTGTAAATACAGCTGTGTACATTATGAACAGGACACCTACAGCTGCGGTGCATGATGTAACACCTGAGGAAAAGTTTATAGGTACAAAGCCTGATTTGGCACACTTGAAAGTGTTTGGTTGCATAGCTTACGTGCATGTACCAGATGAGTTGCGTAGGAAATTGGATCCTAAAGCAGAGAAATGTATTCTTGTGGGATATTCCCTTGAACAAAAGGGGTACAGGTGCTACAATCCTACTACACGAGAATTACGAGTGAGCAGAGATGTAGTCTTTGATGAGATGAGCAGCTGGTACAGTAATGCACATGGCACTATTGGGGCTGATGTAAAAGATGATGTGGTTGTACAAAATGTGAGGCCACAGTCACAGGTTTTGAGTGGACCACAAGAGTCCTCTTCTCGTGGCTCTGTTGAGAAACCATGGAATGGTAGACTACGTACGCAGTTTACTCCACCAACAGGTACAGGGAATGTATCACGAAAAGGAAAGGAAAAGGTTGATGAACCTCCCTTTATGGTTGATGCATCATCAGGTTTTTCACATGTAGACATGGATTCAGATGGTTCTGAACAAAGTCTTGATGAGGAATTTGGAATTCCGGCTGTCAGGACACCTGGTGTAAGGAAAGTACAAGAAGATGCTAGAGGGCAAAGGAGTGACCAAGGACCGCGCAGATCTAATAGAGTCAAAAATCCAGTTCAGAAATTGACTTATGATGGGTATCTAGCGCATCACCAAGCCTACATGGCTAAGGTGATACAGGATGTGGAGCCCACATGTTTTGAGGATGCAGTTGGAAATGTGCATTGGGATGATGCAATGAATGAAGAGATGGGTGCATTGGAAGCAAATGACACATGGGAGTTGGTGCCATTGCCAAGTGGCAAGAAAGATATTGGCTGTAAATGGGTGTATAAAACCAAGCATAAGGCTGATGGTAACATTGAGCGTCACAAGGCAAGGCTGGTCGCAAAGGGTTATGCACAGACGTATGGCATAGACTATGAGGAGACCTTTGCTCCAGTGGCAAAGATGACGACTGTGAGAGCTGTCATAGCAGTGGCTGCATCTAGAGGATGGATTATACATCAAATGGATGTAAAGAATGCCTTCTTGAATGGTGAGTTGCAAGATGAAGTGTATATGGATCAGCCACCTGGTTATGTCGATCCAGGTTACCCAGATTATGTATGCAAACTTCTCAAAGCTTTGTATGGTTTGAAGCAAGGCTCTAGAGCATGGTATGCCAGGATTGCCAAGTATCTTGTCAGTATTGGTTTTAGGAGAGCTCATGCTGATCATTCACTCTATGTACGTGAGAGTGATGTGGGGATTGTGGTCATTACCATATATGTAGATGACCTTATTATTGTTGGTGACAATGCTATGGAGATTGACCATGTGAAGGGTCTTCTCAAACAAGAGTTTGAAATGAAAGATTTGGGCGAGTTGCGCTACTTTCTTGGCATTGAGGTGATCAGGACTCCAGAGGGTGTATGGCTGTCACAAAGACAATATGCTTTGGACATGTTGTCAAAGTATGGTATGGCTGATTGTAAGCCGATTTCCATTCCCTTGGATGTGAATGCAAAGCTGAGTGCAGAGAAGGGTGATGTTGTTGAGGATGTCAATATGTACAGGAAGATGGTGGGTAGTCTAATCTACTTGACTATCACAAGGCCAGACTTGAGCTACACAGTAGGCTTGGAGAGTCAGTTCATGCAGCTTCCGAGGAAGCCACATTTGGATGGAGTACGACGCACACTTAGGTATGTGCAAGGGACTCTTGACTACGCATTGTTCTATGCAGCAGATGCACCATTAGCATTGTATGGGTATACAGATGCAGATTGGGCAGGTAGCATTGTTGATAGGAGATCTACGAGTGGCTTCATGTTCTCTTTTGGGAGTGCTGTTGTTACTTGGAGCAACAAAAAGCAGCCTACGGTTGCTTTATCGAGCACAGAGGCTGAGTACAGAGGTGCAGCAGTTGCGGCGTGCGAGGTAGCTTGGCTACGCACATTACTTGAGGACTTGGGAGTGCAGGTGGACCAGCAGATTGTCATTCATTGTGACAACCTCAGCAGCATGCAGTGCGGCTAGGAACCCAGTGTTCCATGCTAGGACCAAACACATAGAGGTCCATTACCACTACGTTCGAGAGCGAGTGTTGGCAAGCGACATCGACTTGGTCTACGTCAACACAGAGGAGCAAATAGCGGATATCTTTACCAAGGCCCTCGGAGCTGAGAAGCTTCGACGTTTCCGGACTATGCTTGGACTCTGCGACATGCAGAGCTCGAGGGGGAGTGTTGAGATGTCGAGCTCTACACCTTGAGCTGGCATCCACTACGGGTCTTGGCCGCTTACTGCATTTACTCACTGGCGTGTTAGGTGACCGACACGGAGGATCTCTGCCAGTGATTCTACAGCTGGACTACACTTATAGTGCCAGCCTAGTACGCTTCTAGCGAGTTCACACTTAGTGACTGCATGTACATATGTGCTACTTTTCAGCTTTAGCACTTAGTCATTTTGTACTCTCTTTTCTGCTGAGAAGAAGAAGAAGCTTTCCATCTTTGTGTGCTTTGTGCTTGCCTTGTGTAGCTCTCTTGCATCCTCATTCTTTACATTATAGATTTCAAAAAGGGTTGGATAGAGAGAATAACACGTGTGATTGAAAGATCCAGTACTGCTTCCGAACCCTATAAATTTTAGATATAGAGTGAAAGAGAGAGAGAGAGAGAGAGAGAGAGAGAGAGAGAGAGGGAGATGGAGAGGGAGAGAGAGAGAGAGTGGGATGGGAAACAGACCTAGAAACAGACTTGTTTAAAGAGATATATTGTAAAGTCAAGTTTGTGGATGAAGTCCTAGAGCAACTACACTTACAATGTCTCTCTTTTTTTTCTTCGGAACTTTATGGCACCTAGGGTATCTGCTGAATGTTTTGGTCATGGATTGGAAGCGATGGAGATAGTAATGGATCATATAATGATTCACTACTCTCCGGAAAACAAAGCTGACTTCTTTCAAAGCATTGTTCGAGGTTTCTTTCCGAGTGTTACTATAGAAGAAGCTTGGAGAACCTACGGCCGCACTTCCATGACTCGAGATGGGACACCTTTCACCAGGTGTTTGTCAGAATCCAAAATGATCCCAGTCAATGGTTTCGCAACCTACGCCTTTTGCAAATTCGAGTAAAGATGGGATACTCAGTGCCCTCTACCTTGATTTTGAGTTAGGTTGTTGTTCTATATCTGAAGTTTATAGCAAAATTAATGTGCTAAAGAGCATTGTAGGACCTGATAAGATAGAGAATCATAAGGAGCCTATTTTCAAGCGTCCCAGTGCTAAATGCTCTTTTCCCAATTTCAAATGTAAATGGGGTTGATCATGTATTGACCAAAACTTTTATCTATAAAAGTGATTCATGAGAATTTTGGTTTGTTTTCCACTTCTCATGCAATTCTTTGTTGTTTTTGACATCTAGATAGAGATGATGTATTTTTTTTCATTCTAAAATAGCAAGCACTTAAAAAGTGAATATTCTACAAGGGTTATTTTTTAATTTACAAGCATTCAAACCTTCTCTTTGGTTGTCACGTTTCTCTTTGCAACCACTGTAGTTTTTTGTGTACAATAAAATGGAGATTAGTTGTGTCATTCCATTGGCTATTGCAACCAACGGCTTGATATCTTCTGGGATAGCTGTAAGTGCATCAGCGGGTGAAGAGGAGATACTGTCATCTCTTCCTACTATTCACAATGTGCGTGCAGCAAAGAGAGCAGCTCGAAATGTCGGGAGGAAAAGTGCATCTACTAATGAATGGGAGATACTTTCATCTCTTCGTATTTGAAATGTGTGTGCGGCAAAGAGAGCAGCTCAAAATGTCTAGTGGAATTCTACGAAGCAAATTATTGAAACCTTGCTAGAGATCAAAGCCTCCCGCAATAGGATGGAGACAATGCAAACCAATGTCTCGAATGTGGTTGAAACTTTAAGCTCTGCATTGGAGATTGAAAGTGGGATACTATGAAAATTGCGAAAAGAGACAAAAGCATCAAACTTGCAGAGACTAGAGAGTGAGGCATACATGAGAGAGAAACTTTCCAAAGTTGAGGATTCTCAAAAAATAATATTGGCATCTATTGAGAATCTTCAAAAAGAGGCTTCGCGGAGTCAACGTGAATCAAAAGGACGAATGCAAAACAATAATCTACGACAAATCGTGCCAGGATTGAGAAGTATTGTCAACAAGCTCGGTGCTTTGACAAAGGTTCAAGGTTCAAGACTTTCGGATATCCGAGCTACCTCAAATAAATTAAGTGCTTTGGCTAGATTAGTTCGACCAAAGCAGCGTCAAGTTTCTCAACGACCTAATCCTACTAATCCTACTAATGGTAGAAATATGTAATGTTATGTTGTATCTTCATCAAACTGTACTTTTTAATTGAGTCACTATCAATGTGTCAAATGTATTTAGTCCTACTTATGGTAGAAATATGTAATGTTATGTTGTATCTTCATCAAACTGTACTTTTTAATTGAGTACTTTTTAATTGAGTCACTATCAATGTGTCAAATGATTTAGGTTAGAGGATATAATTAGATGTTCCTTTTTATATTGATTTTCTATTATGCATAAGAATGTCCTTTTAGTGACTGATCAAAATTATAGCAAGTATATTATATTATAATATGAGATCTATTTGCACTTGATTTGATAGATGGTATCTGGACCACGTATATTATCACCTGGTCATGCACGACATAGTCGACCGTGTGATGATTCGCGAAAGACGAGGCACCAAATAGCACGAGAGAGAACAAGGCATGCACTACAAAGTACTATTGGAACTTTATTGGAGTGCAATGAAAGGCAGAGCATGCATGATGTACATGAAGGAAACTCTGAAGCCATGAATGTTGGGACAACAATGAACATAGTAGAGGGAAACTATTCTAAAGTAGAAAAGCATTGTTTGTCCATTCGCTTTAAATATCCAATGTCTCTCTTTTTACATCACAAGTCTATGGCACCAGTTCTATCCAAAAAGTGTGTGTTGCACAACTTAGGAAGCTTAGATTTTGTTTGCTCCAAATGTGGAGCAAAGGCATGGAAGGACAAAGGAAAGACTATACAAACATTTGTGGGTAAATATTGTTGCTCTGATGGAAGAGTTTGATTACTTCCTTTGAACGAGCCACCAAATGAATTGAAAGATTTGATGATCTCAACCACAACAAGAAGTAGACAGTTCTTACAAAACATTCGGGGATATAATAATGCATTGGCATTTGTATCTCTTGGTGTCCATATTGATGAGACTATTAATTATGGTGCGAGAGGTGTATACACTTTTAAGGTTCATGGCTCTGTCTATCATAGCATTGGTTCTTTAGCGCTTGCTGAAGGACAAAATGAAGTTCCACGCTTTGCACAATTATATTTTTTTGATACCGAACATGAGTTGAGGAACAGATTGCATCATGTTTCAAATTTAGATCGTAGTATTCTAGAGTGTTTACAATTGATGATGCGTAGAGTAACTCCCTATGCAAATGCTCTACAATCTGCTACTTCTTTGTCTGGAGATGCTATTGTACCCAATATGAGGATGGTTATTGCGGAGCATCATTGTGATGGTTGGTAATATCTTGCTCCAAGGGGTTTGGGGGTTGCTGCAATTATGCCAGGACAAGGGGATGATAGAAATATTGGCTATCGCGACATTGTACTGAATTTTTGACACGGGGGCTTGAAAAGAATCTCCAGCATGCATCGAGCTTACATGTCCTTATTGTATGTTTTATTATTTCCAAGTGGAGAGGATGGGTGGCATCTTTATTTACAAACTACCGATGGAAAAAAAATGAGTCAAAAGCAATATTATGTCTTTTGCTTACAAATAAGAGATGATACCGTGGAGTGTCTTCTTCGAGGGGGTAGGCTATTACAGCAGTATATCGTGGATGCTATAATAGTACGTACTCTAGAGGAGTCACGGCTTTTGTGGATGCGAAATAACCAAAAAACACTTCGTGGTGAAGTGGACCAAGGATTGGTTGACATGGTTGAGGCTAGAGATGGCTTAGAGAGGGCTGAAGGTCAAAATGTTGGCCGTAGAATTTTTTTTCCTTCATCTCTTGTTGGAGGTCCAAGATATATGTGCCAAATATTTCAAGATGCAATGGCAATTGTTCGTAGTAGGGGTAAATCGGATCTCTTCATCACATTCACATGTAATCCACGATGGAAGGAAATAGATGATACATTACTACCTGGACAAAGTGTTGTTGATCGTCCTGATCTGACTATATGAGTGTTTTATCAGAAGTTCCAAGATATAATGCATTTACTTATCAATCAAGCCGTATTTGGGGAGGTGATTGGACATGTTTCAGTGATTGAGTTTAAGAAGAGAGATTTTCCTCATGCTCATATATTGTTGATACTTGCATCCGAATATAAATCCATAGATACATTACACTATGACAAGTTGGTTTGTGCAGAGCTCCTTGACAAGAATGTGTTTCTAGAATTATTTGATGTAGTGAGTCGTTGTAATGTTCATGGTCCATGTGGTCCTTTGAACCCAAGTTCTCCATGTATGGTTGATGGAAAGTGTAGAAGTTCTCCATGTATGGTTGATGGAAAGTGTAGATTCAAGTTTCCACGAATATTTTCTACGTCTACAAATGTAAACGAAAGTGGATATCCTGCGTATATGAGACAAGATGATGGAAGGTTTGTTCCGTCTAAAAATTACAATGTAGATAATTGTTGGATTGTACCTTATATCCATCTCTTATCACTAAGATACCAAGCCCATATTGATGTGGAGATCTGCTCAACTATCGCTGCCGTGAAATATCTTTATAAGTATGTCTACAAGGGACATGATCGAGCCACTATTGTTCTTCAAGATTGTGAAGGAGCTACTGATGAGATCAAGAGTTATCTCAATGCATGTTATGTTTCTGCATCTGAGGCTATGTGGAGAATATTTGTCTTTGACATGCATAGTGAAAGGCTAGCTATTCAACGATTGCAAGTACACCTTCCATTGCAGAATATGGTTACATTTCAAGATAGTGATGATGTATCACATTTGCTGGATAATGAGAAAAATAAAAAAACTACCTTGACAGAATGGTTTGTTGCAAATCAAAACTATCCATAAGCAAATAGCTTCACATATATTGACTTTCCATGTGGTTGGGTATGGAATAAAAGTCGAAAGGCATGGTCTTCATGGCAACAGGGTGTTTCTATTGGAAGAATGTATAATATTGTCCCTACTGCTGGTGTATGCTTCTCAATATTTGCAAGGGATGTAAGTCTTTTGAAGACGTGTGGATATATGATGGTCACATTTATGATACATACAAGGAGGCATGTATAGCTAGAGAATTATTGCAAGATGATGAAGAATGGTCACTTCACCTACAACAGGCATCTTTTTTTCAAAATGGAATGCAGTTGAGACAACTGTTTGCAATCATATTAGTCTTTTGTGAGCCACTTCATCCGGTTGCTCTTTGGGCTGTACAGGTTTTGTACCAAATTTTATGAGGACTATGTTTATGCCCTAAGAATGCGAATTTCATATGCAAGTGTACCATTTGATGTGGCAAAAAATCAAGCTTTGCTTCATGTAGAATGCTTTTTGCAACAACATGGCAAGAGGCTTTGCGATTATATGTTGCCTACAATAGACTCAACAATGGTATCCTTAAGTGAAAATGGTGTTATGGCTGAAGAAACAATGTTCAACGTTGATGAACAATGTAGTATAGCAGATTTATATGGAGACTTCCTTAAATGAGGATCAGCGAGATGCTTACCACCAAGTGCTACAAGCTATTGACACACATTCAGGGAAGGTATTTTTCGTAGATGGTCCTAGTGGCTCAGGAAAAACTTACTTATATAATGCACTTCTTTCACCAGTGTGAGGAAGTTGTAGAGTTTCTCTTGCATATGCATCCTCGCGTATTGCAGCTTTGCTTTTGAGTAATGGAAGAACTTCTCATTCTAGGTTTAAGATACCTTTGGAGCTTCACTCTGAAGCAACTTGCAATATAAAGGTAAATAGTCAACTTGCAGAACTTCTAAGGAATGTAGCTTTACTTATATGGGATGAAGCTCACATGACACATCGCTATGCATTTAAAAAAGTGGACTATTGAGGCTTACCCAAAATATGCGTATACTTGATTGCGGTTCAAATTCACTTCAACAAGTTTTTCCCGTTGGGTGCTTGATATTGGCAATGGGTTTATGGATGATGGAGGAGACTTAGACATAGTCAAAATACCTTCACACATGATGATTCCAAGAAATAGTTTGGAAGATCTTCTAAGCTTTATATATGGAGATTTGTGTCATGTGCAAGATCATGCAACTTTTTTTAGAGATCGAGCAATACTTGCTCCGCGGAATAAAGAGGTGGATTTAATTAATGACTATGCATTGCAAAGAATGCATGAAGATTGCAAAGAGTATCTGAGTGCAGATTCAATTTGTATGTCACAGGAAAACACACATTTGTACACAATTGAATATCTAAATAGCCTTACTATTGGTGGTGGTTTTCCACCTCATGCTTTAGTCTTGAAAGAAAATGCTCCTATCATGTTGCTGCGAAATTTGGATCCAAGACGTGGATTATGCAACAGAACCAGCTTAATATGAAACAATTTCATCATAAGGTAATTGAGGCAAAGATAGTTACAGGATCGAATATTGGAGAGAGAGTTTTTCTTCCAATGATTGAATTTATTATTGGAAACCATCAGGGGCTTCCATTTCAAATGAAGCGTCGTCAGTTTCCAATCATGCTTGCTTTTGGGATGACTATCAACAAAGCACAAGGGCAAACACTTGGAATTCTTGGTCTATATCTTGCATCATCGATCTTCTCTCATGAACAGTTGTATGTTGCAATGTCACGTATACGAAGTGCAGCTTCTATGAGGATTGTTGTCAATACTGAAAACACTCAAGTGGAGGGTTACTACACTCCAAACATTGTATTCAAGGAAGTATTACAACTAGCGAGCTCATAACAATAAGTTCAAATTGACATTGTGGCTCTCACTTAAAGTCAAACACACTTGATGTTAAATTTTATTCATATCTCTTAGATCAAAGTATTGCCCGTAGATGGATCCTCGATGCAGTGCCTCCTATGTAGTGGGTCACATCATTGAATTCATTCGAGGTATTTATCTTCTTTTTTGAATTAGTTTATTAATTTGACCTATTATTTTCTTGAGAAGATTGGCTCATACATTGACTTACTCTGTTGAAGATCCACCGCAATGGAGGGGAAGAGTTCCTACTATGTTTTTGGTGATCTTATTTGATACAACTCATATTATATTGTAAGAGTTTTTATTTTTTATATATATGGTGTATTGGTAGTTTTAAGCTTTTATTGCTCTATATAACTCATGGATGCCTTTGCAAAGATCACTCCCATCGAGGTTTTATCATCGTAGATGTTTATGAAATGCTATACTTAGGTAGAGATATGTCTATGGAAGTTCTTGGATACTACCATGTTGCCTTTTCTTTGGACCACGAGCATCGTCAAATTCAAGTTAATATTTGGTTTGTGAGTGACGAGAGGCCAGTCAATACACAACAGGTTGGGGTTGCTAGAGACCGCACTACACCATAGCGATTGAGGATATTTACTCAAGTTGAAACACCACCCCGTATCTTGCAAAATGTATATAACATAGGTCCTTGGACTTATAGAATCCCTAATGTGGTCTCTCGAAGGCTACACTTTGAATAATTGTTTTGTATTGTCTCATTGTGAAGTTGTGAAATTTCAAAGTCTTTTGAATTGATTTCATTCCTCTCTCTCTCTCTCTCTCTCTCTCTCTCTCTCTCTCTCTTAAATCCTTCAGTAAAACAAAAGAAAGAAGGATATGGTTCGAGATGCCTATTTGCCTCGAAATTGAACCATTCCAAGGAAATGATCACTAGACCAAAAATTTTATCGATGGGCATGATAATAATGGAGTTACCAATTCTTGTTAGAGAGCCCACATCGTTTGCATCTCTTGCCACGTGAATACTATCATTCCAGCTCAAGTAACTGGCTGCACAAGTTAAAAGTTGTCGTTCTGGCTCCTCTTGCCTATAAAGGATTCATACACATCTAACGACAAAACACATGTCTTAGAATTCATTGTTTACCACTATGAAACTTGTGGTATTCCGAATAGGTTATTACCTTTCAATAAGGCTTTCATGTTATAGAATGTCACAAGAAACAGTATCACAGTATTACAGACCAATAATAAGTCTGTATTACTAGAAGTTTTATTATAAAAAGTATTCTAAAAAATACATAGTTTCAAGTGTGAAAAAGTGAGGTCTTAGCTGACTGCACTTCCAAGCAAGAATGGTTCTCTAATTCTCACAAAAAAAGTTGACACATGACAAGGTGATACTGATGACAAATATGGATTCCAAGAGTTTCTTGGCAGCTTATGTTTGTCATATCATGGATTACCTGAACTATGTCAAAAATGAGCCATGATCCTTAAATGTGGATGAACACCATACAAAAGTTTAACTTGGAAAGGCCGAAATGACACCAACACAGCTTCTACCATTGGCATGCTAGTGGTCATCATATCAATGAGTCAACTTGTGCAAGTACGCATGGACATGATATTTATGTCTACATTACCTAGGGAACATTTTGCACAGAAGTTCAACATACCACCAGTTGTCTGTTGCAAACGTTCCCAAACGAGCACAATATTCCAATAGAAAGGGGCATTATTTATTGCACATAATGTGTCTGCCTTGTCAGATGTTCTTGATGGTTGCACATAATGCGTCCGCCCTGCCAGATGTTCTTGATGGTTGGATAGACGATATAAAGTGGAACCTTTTCCTGTACGTTTAAGTTGCTTTGCAAAGTTTTTGGCTTGCATTTGCAGAGATAGATTGTGGGCAGAGCATCAACAGTAAAGTGATAAATACTGCAAGAACTGGCAGGAGAACTATGGTAATGAAGATTTTCCATAGCACAAATTTGTTTCTACATCATGATTATAGAGCTAAAGTAGATCGCATTTGCAGAGATAGATTGTGGGCAGAGCATCAACAGTAAAGTGATAAATACTGCAAGAACTGGCAGGAGAACTATGGTAATGAAGATTTTCCATAGCACAAATTTGTTTCTACATCATGATTATAGAGCTAAAGTAGATCGCAGCCAGAAATATCTTGACATTATTGCACCTCTGTTTTGGGATCCATCTGTGCAATTTCCAGTAGCATGTTGAGAAGCTCTTGTGGTTTTAAAAAGAATGGAGCATGATCTCCACCTTTCAATCTAAAGACTCTGTTAGGAGGGTTCAGCTCTACCACCTTTTCCTGCATTGCAATCGTCAATGCATGGTCTTCACCTGTCATGACATAGTTTGCAATCGTAAGAGAAATTCTTTCCATCAAAGGGCCAAAAGGAACAGGCCTTAATAAGACAGTCGCCAAGGCAACAACCTGTAACACAAAAACCATGTTAGGGATGTTTTAAAGGTACCTGCATGCTTAAATTCCAACTAGCTAAGCTGAAGTCTGGAAAGTGCACGATCAATCATGTGGTAAAGTAAGTATGGTTAGTAAGTGTAGTCGTCAATAAATGTGATGAAGTAAGTACTATGGTTAGTGAGTGATGGCTTGAGAGGACCACATAAATTAGTATGAATAAGCTGTAGTGGTTTTGTAGTTTTATGAGTGCGTTAAGTTGTTGTAGTTTTGTAGTTTTATGAGTGCGTTGTGGGAATTTCTGAAGCGATAAGAGCCGAGCCATCACTCACTAACCATACTTACTTCATCACATTTATTGATGACTACACTCGTTTTACCATCATAACTTTTTTGAAAGATAAGACAAAGCATACAATTCTTAATGCATTTCAATCATATCACAACCTGGTCCAAAATCAACTAGACCACGCCATCATGACATTACAATCAGACCATGGATCTGAGTACAAAAATCATTTATTCTAACAATATTTATCACAGCATGGAATATCCCAACGTTTCACCTTTCCTTCTACTCCACAGCAGAATGGTCTCGCTGAAAGAAAAAACAGAACCCTTCATGATTCAGCACGTGCAATGCTTATTGTTGCTGGTTTGGCTCATGCCTATTGGTAAGAAGCGGTTACCACCGCATGCTACATCCAAGACTGTCTATACCATCGTTCAATTGATGTTATTCCTTATACACTTTGGTTTGGCCAAGTTCCAGATTTAGCCCATCTTTGCATTTTTGGCTTTGTTGCCTATGCTGATCATCGTAGCAACAAATTAGACTCACATGCCATAAAAGCTATCCTTGTTGGATATGGTGAATCACATGGTGTCAAAGGCTATCATTTGTATAACACTTCCCGCCATAAGCACTTCTTCTTCTCCTGCTCTTTAATCTTTGATGAAGATACCCTGATATCCTCACTTCTTGTATCCACTACCCCTACAATGACTCCTTCAAACCTATTATCAATTGTTGTTCTGTCTGCTTCACATACCAATCTTGCCTCCACCTCTTCATCTGTTGTATATCGGGTTCCCCTTGCCAGTCCTTTGGTGCCTCCTGCTCCCCCACCGCCTTTACCAGCTGTTGTTGCCCCTCTTCCACTTGGTCCACCAATTCCTGTACCACAAATCCCCATCCGATCTCCACCATCCACACCCAATAACCTACTTAAAAAGGTACCAAGATCCTCTATCAGGCATGTATCTCATGATGCCTCACCCCATCTCTTTGAGACACCCCACACATTTTGAATTACTACCAATAGATCTCTGCCCGTCGCTCCAAACGCCTAGTCAAGAATGCAACTCGTGTTCAAGCTTTCCCAGATCCCCAATGATAGCGTTGACCTTCATACCCAAATACCTGCGGTGCTGCCCTCTAACATGCCTGTTGTTTCACGCCCAGAGCTGGCTACCCCTGGTGCTTCTTCTCTACCTTTGAACCCTGCCAAGTTGATTTCGTCCCAAACAACCTTACACCACCCCCATTTACCTAATCGGTCCAATGCAGCAAATCGTCAGACCCATGCAGCCTCACCATCTAACAACCGACGTAACCATCACAATCTTTTGTCTACCTCTAGGACCTAGAACTTGCTGTATCTTGTCAAATTGATAATGATGGTGGTCCCCCAGCTGCTAAAATGTGTCCTTTGTTTGAAATTTATGAATCCACTGCTCCACTTGATGCTCTTATCGTAGAGTATATTGCTCCAACTCCCATTGAGCTCGCGTTAGTTGCTACCAAAGACTTTTGCCTCTTTGGTGAAGTTGATTCTAGCTCTTTAGTTGCAAATGCTCTTCGCGGTCCCAAAGCTGGTCATTGGAGGTGTGACATGGAATCGGAGTTAACCTTCAAGGCTGCCAACAATACTTGGATTCTCGTACCTTTGCCTGCTGGACACAAACCTATTTCTTGTCGATGGATACTTCAACGTAAGCATCATCCTGATGGCACTATAGCTCGCTATAAGGCACGCCTTGTAGCAGGAGGTTTTAGCCAAGAAGAAGGCATTGATTACCATGAAACCTTTTCATCGGTTCTACGCATGTCATCCTTTCACCTTCTCCTAGCACTAGCTACTGCACTTGACTTAGAGCTTCATCATTTAGATGTTCAAACTGCATGCCTACATGGTGACCTCCCTAAAGTCATCTACATGCTACAACCTCCCCAATACGAATCTCCTCAATATCCTAGTCATGTATGTCAGCTAAATAGATCCATTTACAGGTTAAAACAATCATCTCATTCATGGTACCACAAATTTAACTCTCATATGCTTCGTCGTGGTTTTTTAAACGTCCCACCACCAAGCCTAACATATACATCTGACACATAGGCTCTCACTCCTTGGTTGTTGGCTTGTATGTTGATGATATACCACTATTAGGCTCCACTCCACAAATAATTGAAGAAGCTAAAGTTGAACTTGCCTCTGCCTTCACCATAACTTATTTGGGTCCTCTAACATATTTTTTAGGCATTCAAGTCACTAGGAATTGCACGCTTGGCACACTCACTATTCATCAAAATAAGTTTGTTAAAGAGATATTGCAACACTTTGGCATGACTCATTGTACACCCTCTTCCACTCCCATGCCCGTCACTTGCAAACTTACTGCCAAAGATAGTCCTATGTTTCCTCATGATAAAGCATACATGGAACAATATCCATTTTCATCTGGTGAAGGCAAATCTAGATATTTGGTTCAAAGCACTTGTCCTGACATTTGTTATGCCATAAACTACCTTTCATAATTCATGCACAATCCTGGAATTCGTCACTGGAAAAGTTTTAAGCGTGTTTTGTGATAGTTACAACATACTAACGACTATGGCATCTACTATGATCGTAACCAATCATCGAGTCTCACCATTTCGCTTCATGGATTGTCTGACTCTGGTTTTTTTTTTTTTTGAAGGGGGGGGGGGGGGGGGGGGGGGGGGGGGGGGGGGATGGATGGGGGAATGTCATGACATATTGACCTGCAGATCTACCTCGGGATTTGTTTTCATGATCACAGGTGGTGCTATCTCATGGACTTCAAAGAAACAAACTGCGGTAACTCTATCCTCTGTTGAAGTTGAGTATTCGCAGACTGCAGTAGCTCTTCTGACTAAAGAAGGAATGTGGTTACAAATGGTACTTGAAGAACTATAAATGGTACCTAAACCACCTCTGAAGATTTATTGTGACAACCTATCATGTATCTACTTCGCCAGCAACCCTAAACACTTGAAGAGAACCAAACATGTAGATATGAAGTTCCATTTTATTTGAGAGCTCGTTGAATCAAAGAAACTATTCTTAGAGCATACATCTACTAATGACATGTGGCTGACTTCTTGACAAAGCCGCTCCCTGTTGAGAAACATGATCACTGTTGTATCAAAATAGATCTAATAAGAGCTAGTGAAAGCTAATCACATCAAGGAGGGATATAGGAAATTGGAATTTTTAATGTAATACGATTTCAGACCTTATTGGTCAAATAAGAAAGCAAGATGAAAACATTTTAAATACATTAATTAAACTAAAATGTCACCACGGTCTTGAATGAGTCTGGTGGAGCACAAGGATTGTGTAAGTTGTGTATTATCTGGCGGAGCACAAGGATTGTGTAAGCTGTGTATTATCTGGCTGAAATTTAATGTGTGTGCATACATAAAAATACTACAACACCCCATGCCTAACTGGCTGCCATTAGGGACAGGGGAGCAGGAGCACATGATGTCGTGGTAGTCTCCCATGCAGGAATTATAGTGAGAACTTTCTTGTGAGGGTGTGGTAGGGAGTCTAGTTCTGGCTCGCTCAAAGACACTACACCACAAGTGGTGCTACATCATGTGGAACTGTGAGAGTGGAGCAAAGCATAGTGCCAACAAAGAAGTCCAATGCTCATAATTAGTAGTATGATAAAAGCTCTACACAACCGGTTAAGGGCAAGAGTAAAATTAGGTGGCGGCTTCGGGTAGCCAAAATCACACATGTTGAGGTTCAAGGTGGGCTGTCGATAAATTATTCTCCAACTTCAAATCACGGTGACAATTTCATTGCATTCAAAAAGGTAAAGAGAAGCCTCTCCTTTAAGGGAAAAAATCATTGGAGCCTTGACATGGAAAGAGAGAACACCAGCTAAATCTCCATAATCTTATATATAAAATCTACGTGACTTTTCTTCACCTACGTGATAAGAGGAAGAACAGTTGTGAGCGCTTTGATGAGGAATAGGCTTGCGTGCATAAGTAAGACAACACACCAGTTGAATCTCATAATCTTATGTATAAAACTGTGAGCCAATTGTGGAGATTGGAACCGAGAACATGACAGCTAGAGAAGCGCATAGGACTGTTAGGACTATTACAACATGCAGCAAAAACCACCAAGACAAAGTGCACGGCATGACAGAGACTATAAAGGAGAACCATGTCAATTAACAAAGAGAGAGAGAGAGAGAGAGAGAGAGAGAGAGAGAGAGAGAGAGAGAGAGAGAGAGAGAGAGAGAGAGAGAGAGAGAGAGAGAGAGAGAGAGAGAGAGAGAGGTGGCTTACTGATGGTTCCTTAGACATGAGAGCATCTTGAAAGGTTGATTCAAAGAATGCTTTATATACATGTTGAATCCACTTCAATAGGTTTTCATAAGGGGATTGTTGTGCCACACACTGAGAAACTGTGAGAGAAGAAACACCAGATTCAAACAAGAGTGCGTGTTGGCCATGCATCATTGAAGACCACGCACATGCAACTACATTCTTGAGCTCTTGAGAATCTCTCTGTGTTGGCCACATTTGCCGTGACACCCCAATTGGTAGGCGTTGAGCACTTTGCAATGCTTGTTCCCACATGCTATAAAACCGGGGCTTAGCGTCTTGTCTTTCATATAAAATATATAATGGCTCCGTCAATTCAAGCTTGCTTTTGTGGACACACGCAAATGCAAAGAAGCGTCTCCACACTCCCAAAGATTTCTTGAGAGAAGGGGCTGATTGTTTATGCCCCTCTCCTTCCAAAGCTCCACTGCTTGCTTGCTTAGATCACGAGCATTTTGAAAGGGCTTCAGTTTCAAAATATTCTCGTAGATGTGGGCAAAGCTATCATCCATGGTGGACTGCTGCAGAGAAAGAGGGAGAAGAGGACAGTGATGCAGTTTTCACAGGACAACCATAGAGAAAGAGGGAGAAGAAGGCAGCGAGTGTCATTGAACAACTACAAAGAGAAAGAGGGAGAAGATGGCAAAGACCCACACTACAATCACAGGTATCTGAGACTGCGATTTGGATTTGCTGGCAAGTGTCTCTTCATTTTGAAAAGCGGCTTCAGACTAGTCACTACACACGAGCCATGATGTCCATTTTAATTAAAACGTAGTCGTGAGTCAAGTCTTTTATTGTAAAATTATCAAGGCATGTTGCGGTGGTCCATTTGTAGTAACTATGATTGCAGTGTGGGTCGTTGCCATCTTCTCCCTCTTTCTCTTTGTAGTTGTTCAGTGACACTCCCGCCTTCTTCTCCCTCTTTCTCTGTGGCTGTCCAGTGACTCCTGCATCACTGTCCTCTTCTCCCTCTTTCTCTGCAGCAGTACACCATGGATGATAGTTTTGCCCACATCTACAACAACATTTTGAAACTGAAGCCCTTTCAAAATGCTCGTGATTTAAGCAAGCAAGCAGTGGAGCTTTGGAAGCAGAGGGGCATAAACAATCAGTCCCCCTCTTCTCAAGAAATCGTTGGGAGTGTGAAGATGCTTCTTTGCATTTGCGTGTTTCCACAAAAGCAAGCTTGAATTGAGGGAGCCATTACAGATTTTACATCAAAGTCAACATGCTAAGCCCGGGTTTTATAGCATGTGGGAGCAAGCATTGCAAAGTGCTCAACGCCTACCAATTGGGGTGTCGCGGCAAATGTGGCCAACGCGGAGAGATTCTCAAGAGCTCAAGAACGTAGTTGCATGTGTGTGGTCTTCAATGATGCATGGCCAACACGCACTCCTGTTTCAATCTGGTGTTTCTTCTCTCACAGTTTTTCAGTGTGGCGCAACAATCCCCTTACAAAAACCTATTGAAGTGGATTCAACATGTATACGAAGCATTCTTTGAATTAGCCTTTCAAGACTCTCTCATGTCTAAGGTACCATCAGTAAGCCCCCCCCCTCTCTCTCTCTCTCTCTCTCTTTGTTAATTGACATGGTTCTCCTTTATAGTCTCTGTCGTGCCGTGCGCTTTGTCTTGGTGGTTTTTGTTGCATCTTGTAACAGTCCTAATAGTCCTATGCGCTTCTCTGGCTATCATGTTCTTGGTTCCAATCTCCACAATTGGCTCATAGTTTTATGCATAAGATTATGAAGATTCAGCTGGTGTGATGTCTTACTTATGCACACAAGCCTATTCCGCGTCAAGGCGCTCCTCACAGCTGTTTTTCCTCTTATCACGCAAGCGGAAGAAAAGTCGGGCAGATTTTATGCATAAGATTATGGAGATTTAGCTAATGTTCTCTCTTTCCATGTCAAGGCTCTTATAATTTTTTTCCTTAGAGGAGAGGCTTCTCTTTATCTTTTTGAATGCAATGAAATCGCCACAGTGATTTGAAGCTAGAGAATAATTTGCCAGTAGCCCACCCTGAACCTCAACATGTGTGATTTTGGCTACCCGAAGCCGCCGCCTAATTTTACTCTTGCCCTTAATTGGTTGTTTAGAGCTTTTATCATACTACTAATTATGAGCATTGGACTTCTTTGTTGGCACTATGCTTTGCTCCATTCTCGCAACTCCACATGATGCAGCACCACTTGTGGTGTAATGTCTTTGAGCAAGCCTAATTAGACTCCCTACCACACCCTTACAAGAAAGTTCTCACTATGATTCCTGCATGGGAGACTACCACCACATCATGTGCTCCTGCTCCCCTGCCCCTAATGGCAGCCAGCTAGGCATGGGGTGTTCTAGTATTTTTATGTATGCACGGACATTAGATTTTATCCAGATAATACACAGCTTACACAATCCTTGCGCTACACCAGATTTGTAAGCAATCTCTAAATCACACAAGAAGTGAATAGTTCACCTCCTCTAATAGATGCAACTCATTCAAGACCGTCCTGACATTTTAGTTTAATTAATGTATTTAAAATGTTTTGATCCTGCTTTCTTATTTGACCAATAAGGTTTCAAATCATATTACATTACAAATTCCAATTTCCTATATCCCTCCTTGATCATGTTTCTCAACAGGGAGCGGCTTTGTGAAGAAGTCAGCCACATGTCACTAGTGGATGTATGCTTTAAGAATAGTTTCTTTGATTCAACGAGCTCTCAAATAAAATGGAACTTCATGTCTACATGTTTGGTTCTCTCCAAGTGTTTAGGGTTGCTAGCGAAGTAGATACATGATAGTTGTCACAATAAATCTTTAGAGGTTTTTAGGTACCATTTATAGTTCTTCTCGTACCATTTGTAACCACATTCCTTCTTTAGATGGAAGAGCTACTGCAGTCTGTGAATACTCAGCTTCAGCGGAGGATAGCGTTATTGCAGTTTGTTTCTCTAAAGTCCATGAGATAGCACCACCTGTGATCATGTGAAAACAAATCCCGAGGTAGATGTGTAGGTATCGACATCCCCCAATCCATCCCCCCCAAGAAAAAATAGAGTCAGACAATCCATGAAGGCGAAATGGTGAGACTCGATGATTGGTTGCAATGATAGCAGATGCCATAGTTGTTAGTATGTTGTAACTATCACAAAACACGCTTAAAAGTTTTCCTGTGATGAATTCTGAGATTGTGCATGAATTACAAAAGGTAGTTTATGGAATAACAAATGTCAGGACAAGTGATTTGAACCAAATATCTAGATTTGCCTACACCGGATGCAAATGGATATTGTACCATGTATGCTTTATCACGAGGAAACACAAGACTATCTTTGGCAGTAAGTTTGCAAGTGACGAGCATGGGAGTGGATGAGGGTGTACAATGAGTCATGCCAAAGTGTTGCAATATCTCTTTAACAAACTTAGTTTGATGAATAGTGAGTGTGCCAAGTGTGCAATTCCTAGTGACTTGAATGCCTAAAAAATATGTTAGACCCAAATCAGTTATGGTGAAGGCAGAGGCAAGTCCAGCTTTAGCTTCCTCAATTATTTGTGGAGTGGAGCCTAATAGTGGTATATCATCAACATACAAGCCAACAACCAAGAAGTGAGAGCCTATGTGCCGGATGTATATGTTAGGTTCGGTGGTGAGATGTTTAAAACCACGATGAAGCATATGAGAGTTATATTTGTGGTACCATGAACGAGATGATTGTTTTAACCTGTACATGGATCTATTTAGCTGACATACATGACTGGGATATTGAGGAGAGATTCTTATTGGGGAGGTTGTATCATGTAGATGACTTCAGGGAGGTCACCATGTAGGAATGCAGTTTGAACATCTAAATGATGAAGCTCTAAGTCAAATGCAGTATCTAATGCTAGGATAAGGTGAAAGGATGACATGCGTAGAACCGGTGAAAAGGTTTCATGGTAATCAATGCCTTGTTCTTGGCTAAAACCTCCTGCTACAACATGTGGTTTATAGCAAGCTATAGTGCCATCAGGATGATGCTTACGTTGAAGTATCCATCGACAGAAATAGGTTTGTGTCCAGCAGGCAAAGGTACAAGAATCCAAATATTGTTGGCAGCCATGAAGGTTAACTCCCATTCCATAGCACGTCTCCAATGACCAACTTCGGGGCCGCGAAGAGCATCTACAATTGAAGGGCTAGAATCAACTTCACTAGAGAGTCAAAAGTCTTTGGTAGCAACTAACGCGAGCTTAGTGGGAGTTGAGCAAAGTACTCTGCGATAAGAGCATCAAGTGGAGCAGTGGATTCATAAATTTCAGACAAAGGATGCATTTTACCTGATGGGGAACCCCCATCATTAGCAATTTGAGAGGATACAGCAGGTTCTAGGTCCTAGAGGTAGACAAAAGATTGTGATGGTTACGTCGGTTGAGCTGGATGATGAGGCTGCATGGGTTTGACGATCTGCTGCATTGGACCAATTAGGTAAATGGGGGTGGTGTAAGGTTGTTTGGGACGAAATCAATTTGGCAGGGTTCGAATGCAGAGAAGCAACGCTACGGGTAGCCAGCTCTGGGCGTGAAACAATAGGTATGTTAGAGGGCATCATTGCAAGTGTTTGGGTATAAAGGTCAATGCTGTCACATCGGGTATCTGGGAAAGCTTGAACACGAGTTGCATTTTTGACTAGGCGTTTGGAGCGATGGGTGCGGGAGGTATTTATAGCAGTATGCAGAGATCTATTGGCAGTAAATCAAAATGTGTGGGGTGTCTCAAAGAGATGGGGTGAGGTATCATGAGATGCATGCCTGGTAGAGGATTTTGGTACCTTTTCAAGGAGGTTATTGGGTGTGGATCGTGGAGGAGATAGAAAGGGGATTTGTGGTACAGGAACTGATGGACCAAGTGGAAGAGGGGTAGCAGTAGCCGGTAAAGGTGGTGGGGGAGCAGGAGTCACCAAGGACTGGCAATGGGAACCCGATATACAACATATGAAGAGGTGGAGGCAAGATTGGTATGTGAAGCAGACAAAACAACAGGTGATATAGGTTTGAAGGAGTAATTGTAGGGGTAGTGGATGCAATAAGTGAGGATATCAGGGTATCTTCATCAAATATTAAAGACCGGAAGAAGAAGAAGCACTTACACGGGAAGTGTTATACAAATGATAGCCTTTGACACCATGTGATTCACCATATCCAACAAGCATAGGTTTTATCGCATGTGAGTCTAATTTGCTGCTACGATGATTAGCATAGTCAACAGAGCCGAAAATGCAAAGATGGGCTAAATCAGGAACTTGGCCAAACCAAAGTGTATAACCAATAACATCAATTTAATGATGGTATAGATGGTCTTCGATGTAGCATACGGTGGTAACCGCTTCTTGCCAATAGGCATGAGCCAAACCAACAACAATAATTATTGCGCGTGTTGAATCGAGAAGGGTTCTGTTTTTTCTTTCAGCGTGAACATTCTGCTATGGAGTAGAACGGTGAAACCTTGGGATATTCCATGCTGTGATAAATATTGTTAGAATAAATGATTTTTGTACTCAAAACCATTGTCTGATTGTAATGTCGTGATGGCGTGGTCTAGTTGATTTTGGACCAGCTTGTGATATGATTACAATGCATTGAGAATTGTATGCTTTTTCTTATCTTTCAAAAAAGTTATGATGGTAAAACGAGTGTAGTCGTCAATAAATGTGATGAAGTAAGAGTGGTTAGGCTGATTCAAAGGATGCTTCGTATACATGTTGAATCCACTTCAATAGGTTTTTGTAAGGGGATTGTTGCACCACACACTGAAAAACTCAGAGAGAAGAAACATTAGATTGAAACATGAGTGCGTGTTGGCCATGCATCATGGAAGACCACACACATGCAACTATGTTCTTGAGCTCTTGAGAATCTCTCCGCATTGGCCACATTTGCCGCGACACCCCAATTGGTAGGCGTTGAGCACTTTGCAATGCTTGTTCCCACATGCTATAAAGCCCAGGTTAGCATCTTGACTTTCATAGAAAATCTGTAATGGCTCCCTCAATTCAAGCTTGCTTTTGTGGACACACGCAAATGCAAAGAAGCGTCTCCACACTCCCAAAGATTTCTTGAGAGGAGGGGGCTGATTGTTTATGCCCCTCTCCTTCCAAAGCTCCACTACTTGCTTGCTTACATCACGAGCATTTTGAAAGGGATTGAATTTCAAAATATTCTCGTACATGTGGGCAAATCTATCATCCATGGTGGACTGCTGCAGAGAAAGAGGGAGAAGAGGACAGTGATGCAGGTGTCACAGGACAGCCACAAAGAAAGAGGGAAAAGAAGACAGGGAGTGTCGCTAGACAACTACAAAGAGAAAGAGGGAGAAGATGGCACCGACCCACATTGCAATTGCAGGTATCTGAGATTGCGATTTTGACTTACTAGTGAGCGCTTCTTTGTTTTGAAAAGTGGCTTCAGACTGGTCACTACAGATGAGCCATGATGTCCATTTTAATTAAAATGGATTTGTACAATATGGAGTCAAGTGTTTTACTCCAAAATTATTAAGGCATGTTGCGGTGGTTCATTCGTATGCTGAAGTGACAAGTCACAGCATCCTCTTCACGTCTCTCTCTCTCTCTCTCTCTCTCTCTCTCTCTCTCTCTCTCTCTGTGTGTGTGTGTGTGTGTGTGTGTGTGTGTGTGTGTGTGTGTGTGTGTGTGTGTGTGTGTGTGTGTGCAATTCAAATGGCTGGCTCCATGACAGTGCCATTATTGCATCTGGCCATCCTTAGAAGAATCAATCGAGCTATATTGAGGATGGTATTTTACCACGCTTGATCAACGGAAAAGAGAGTTCACAACCTGCTCCCCTCCCAACACCCCTTTCTCATGTCTCTCTTGTTGCACTCCTCTCAAGTTCATCAGTCTTACGTCTCGAGCGTGCATCATCGCAAAGTCTATTCCCTAGACTTTGCGGTACAGACAACCATACAGACAACCAACTTAATTTGCATACTAGGGCAATTGAATGCCAATGACAACAAGCTTACCACAGGCAAAGGAAAACAGAGCATTTGTGGGAGATGGTGGGAAGATAAGGCTAAGCAACTAATTGTGGGTAGTAGGAGGGTTAACGCTAGCATCATTGCTAAGAGGGGCTTGAAGCATTGTGAAATAGACAGACTAAGGTAGCAGAGATTGTTATAGCGACGGTACATTTTTAAGCTCTACTTGCGACAAGACACTAGTTGTGGACCTCATGCAGGAGAGGAGAGCCGAGCCATGGCCGGCTTCAGCACATCACAATAGGCTCTCTCTCTCTCTCTCTCTCTCTCTCTCTCTCTCTCTCTCCACCTGTCTTCCCCCCCCTCTCTGTGTCTCTATGTTACCTCCCCCGTCCCCCTGCCCCTCTCTCTCTCTCTCTCTCTCTCTCTCTCTCTCTCTCTCTCTCTCTCTCTCTCTCTCTCTCTCTCTCTCTCTTTTTCCCACCCCCTCACTTTTGTCCACTAACTCTCTTTCCTCCCTCCTCTTCTTTTGTCTTTTTTTTCTCTCAAGAATTACGCTAGATGAAAAACCTATTCCCTTGTTTCTTTGGAAAGGACTACTTCCTTCCAAAAAGACTCCTATCTTGGATTTTTAATACCATACTTTTTTGGATAAGCTCTTCATTTTGGTTACCCTTCTCCTTATTAATGACTTTGATAAATGGTAAGTCATGAGCCTCACTTATCATGTACATCTTTGTCAATCCTAATACTCTCACATCTCACATCTCACATCTCCCTCACTCGAGACTACGACACCTTGTTCGGCTCTAGCCATGAGGGTGAACTCCAACCTCTAAAGAAGGCCCTACCATCTTAACAAGATTAATAGTCTACCCCACCCTACCCTCCCTCCCTTTTTTTTCTCGCCCTCTCCTTTTTTATGGGTAAGGTCTCCCTCGTAGAAATCTTCTTTTTTTTGCATTTAATTGTTTCTGGACAAGGTACTAAAGTTTTTGGAAAAGGTTTCTGCCATGGACATAACTTGGTCTTACATTTCTTGCATGGCAAACTTTTTTATTGTTTTAATGTAAAGTGACACTTTGAAGGAGCAAAGAAAAACCGCATAACGCAAAACGGCCCAGTTGCTTGCATAGCGCATAGTGGTCATTTTGTGTGTTGTCTTTGCCTTGCCATTGGGAAACTTTGGCTGGGGCAAGGACAATGTGCATGGACACTGATCTTGTGTGATGGACCCTTATGTGCTAGTCTTTTTCTTGACATGTGGACACTTTTGGTTGCTACAATGGGCTTTTAGCCTAAGTATTGAAGAACATGCCAACAATGTTGGTGACGCCAACAAAAGCATGAGTTTTTCATGCATCTGTTGTTGAATCCAAAAGCAACCATTTTTGCTCAATTATAGTCTACCATCAGATTCTTGGAATGTAGGATCAGCAAGTACCTAATTATCGACGGACAGATGAACACATATCCATGTACATGCACCAATTTTGCACCAATAATTTACAAGCTTTGAAGCTACACCCACCTACACCGTATTCCATTTTGTACCTCCACCTACCAAGCTTCACTTATTCATGAAGGCTCATCGCCATCTATTGTCATTCTCCTTATTGAACAAAAAAACAATAGCTGGGACACCTATTCACTCTTTCATTTGAGGAGTGTCTTGAACTACTATACACCTTGCCTTTGTCATTGTACTCTACTGGTCCCTCATTGCCGCAGCAACTCCCTTGACGTGAGAATGAGATGGAGGTTAGTAACAGACTTTGATGTGTCAGCAATACCGACAGTATTTGACGAGTTCTACTTTCCTAGTTGGAAGGGAAACTTATGTGGTGCTATCATTGCAAATTCTCGACGGCTCATATGGATGCAAAATATAATTGAACTCGCGGCCATCTTTTATGGGCGTAACCAATGCGGTGAGAGCACTAGGCTCTCAAGATCCACACCCACAATTATCAATGAATGCTGCACTTTTCAGGGAAGTTTTTTGAGGTTGGATGCAAGAACTCAAGATGTAGTGTTGAGGACTCCATAGTAGCCGAAATCTCTATTCGGGAGCATTGGTGTCCGATCGATGCTAGTTGAGGCTTTCTAAACTATATGCCGCCTCCACTGATTTAGGGAGATGCCACCTACAAAGTTTCCTCCAAAGCTTTTCAAACGCCTAGGGCATAACTGAGGCAGGGACAAAGACTCTTAGTGCTCTCAAATCATAGATTGGTTTACACAGCAGCATGGACTCGACATAGATCTACCTTATCAATACGAGTTTTGAGGCACCATTATCCAATATACGTCCACCTCTCACATGGTGAGAGGAATAGAGTTTTGAGACAAGACTTCTATAGTTATACACGTCAGACATGGATCTCCCTAGTCAATCCTTATCGGCTAAGATCCTTTACTATAGAGGCCACTTTGTAAGCATCTCAATGGATGTATTCAATTAAAGGCCACACTACCAGCCAGTCTTTCTACCGCATGTTAAATAAGTAGTGATCGGTCACCTTGAGAGTATCCTCGTGCACCAATTGCATAAAGAGGTAAGCAAAGCAGCACGCATACCTAGAGATGAGAGGATGTGCAAAGAATTGTTTGAATCCCCCAATCATCCATGCCAACGTTGTACAATCACTCTCTCCTTGTTATGCTTCCGCATCAACACACTCTCACATGGGATAGTCATCGCAGTATGGGGTTGTCTACAATACAAGTTTGTCAGTGTTTTCATATCAATTGGGGTGTGTTGACTCTTTCAATTGTTTACCTTTTTGCAAAAAACTTAGGCGATCTTTCCCCCTATTACTTGTAGTAGCATTAGGAAGCTTGCAAGACCATTGGAAGCTTTCTTCCCAAAGAGCTCTCACTAATTTCATGCCCAAGAAGCACCACTCTAACTCTTCCAATCTTACATTTCATAGGGTTTAGTTGACCCCCCATCATCACAAAGCCTTTTAAAAACCATATCAAGCTTTTTCACATGTAATATTCTATCACTATGCACACAAAAATCATCCGCTTCAATCGCTCTCTAAGCAACATGCGATGAAATTGAACACGCACAAGTAACTAAAAAAAACGTTTTCAGAACCTTCTTCAACTAAAAAAAAATGAGACCAAAATTCAACAAACACAAGTAACAAAATCCTAGCATCGGCGCCTACTTTCAATCAAGAAAAAATTTGAGTTACCCTTTGAAAGTATAAACAAATGGAGTTTTTTTTAAGTTACATATACGTTGCTATTGTAAAGTACACAGTTCAAAAAGGGAGCCATTCCAAATGAATAGGGCAACATCACCAAATCTTTTGAAGTACAACAAAGAGGGTGAGCACAAAAAGCTCGAAGATTCGTCTATGTGGCATAAGAAGAGAGGAGGATACACCATCACGACATTAGACCCCATAGCTGCACCTTTAATTTGGTGCCAAGTCTTATTGTTAGAGGTGACATAGTGGTGTAAAAGATCTAAAACAGCTAAAGAGAGCATTAAGTTACACCTAGCCGCTTTCACAAAGGGTCTAATGGTGAAATCTTAGCCTTGGGAATCGGAATGCTATGGTAAAGAGACTCAACATCGAAAGTAAAGATAGTGATATTGGGTGGAAAGTGGAGATTAGCAAAGTCTAAGATAAGAGAGTGAATGGAACCAAAGAGATCATTGAAGACAAAGTTAAGAGTGGAGGAGGGGCCGGGCCAATATCAAGAGGGATTTGAGATACAAAAAATTGAAGGGATAAGAGGTGTTTTTTCTTTTAAAAATAACTTGAAATGGTAGATTCTCTTGAGCGATTCATAAGTTTCTTCAAAGAAGTAAGATGTAGGAGGGGGTGCAGGGGGGATGAAGTTTACGTCGAGGCCTAGGTGATTCTTTTTGCAAGGACAAAGATAGCGATTTGAGAGGTTGTTTAAGGAAATTCTAGTGACTTTATGTTCATGACCTTCCAAAGAGAAGGTTTTGGCATGTCCTTAGCCCCTCCATCCTAAGAAGCATGTTTTGGCTTGTCTTACTGATCCATCTACCTTTTCTCAAAGTCTCCCTCCTCCCTCATCTTTGGATATCCTCTTTGTACTCCCTAGTCCCTCCATCCTAAGAAGCAAGTTTGGGATTTGTTATACTAAACCTTCTCTTTGGAAGATCATGAAAATATTACCAGTAATCAAACTTTCTTCTCACTTAAACATAAAGTCACTAGACTTTCCTTAAACAGCCTCTCAAATCTCCATCCCTCAACTTCATCCCCCATGCAGCCCCTCCTACAACTTATTTCTTTGAAGAAACTTATGAATCACTGAAGAGAAGCTACCATTTCAAGTTATTTTTAAAAGAAAAAACACCTCTTATCCCTTGGAGAAGGTTGTGATGCTTTCTGTCCTCCTTTGGTTGAACACAATGAATGCAAGTGAGTCTAGTGATTGAACTTTCCTAACATCATGGTTATGGCTACGTTCGTGCAATATCAAGTATGGTTGTGTGAGTGCTATAAAGCTTCCAATCTATCTACCATCTTGGAATTCATGTGAGAGGGACATTTCTACTAGGAATAAAACAAAATTTCATTCAGTTGTAATGCTCAAACCCTATCTTTGTGCATTACTCTTAAACTTCGTTGAAATTGCAAAGTATATAGTGCATGTCATGCAGAGGTGCCATACAAAATTATGGTGGAGAGCTGGCACTGTGGTCTCTCCAAAAATTATAAGAAACGGAAGACGTGCCCTGCCCCATAGAGTTTATGTGTTGCGCCAAGCAAACGCATAGTCATGGGGTGCTGGATACAGATAACGAACCTTGTAGTGTTGTCGAGTTAAAGTCGCGCTTGTGCAATTGAAACGTCCACTGTTGTGAATATATGTCCTCTCTGTCAGACACAATGCCGACGTGAAATGCAAGATCATCATATTTTTAAAGCAAACATTTAAAAAAAATTATAACTTGAAATTACTTCAAATTTATAACGTAATCTACTTCAAATAAAGACTGGAATTTATACCGTCGTGCTATGTGGTTTTATTTTCTTCCAACTAGACCTGGAGGCACTAGAGGCTACGCGGAGCTTGGGAGGGCTTGGGACAGCTTGAGAATGCTTGGAAACTTCGAAAATGAGGGGTATAGTAACCAAGGGTCCCACCGGGCTGTGTGTCAAAGCATACTAGCATCATCAGTGGTCAAATTGATTGATAAGAAGTGATTTGAGCCAAATAACTCTTGAAAGCTAAAAAAATGTCAACTTGTATTTTTGTGAAAATAGGCCAGATGTCTGAGGCGCAACGCGTTTGTCGGGCTGTTGGTGTTGCCGACGGGCCAAACATGCAGCCCGTCGAAAATTGGAACTTGCCCAGTTGGTTGCTTTCAAGTCGCATGGTCACTTTTTGTGAATGTGAAGAGTTGTGAATTGAAAATTTTGTGAATTAACGATGTGATCACAAAAAAAATACGTGATTACGTGAATATGAAATACTTGCTTGAAAGGAGAGTGAGAAATAACATTGACAATTATGCATATATGCTTGTGCCTAGACATGGACTCTTATGGTCTCAGTCAACAAATACGATGTATTCTTGTGTCCCATACTCTCACGTTTTCCTTTATGTTTTGCAATCACATTCCTAACGTAGACGATCTACCACTTGGCGGTCCAACTTCACTTGCGGTGCTCGACGATGTGCAGTAGATTAGAAAGGGGGAATGTTAGCGAATGCTGACACACAATAGTAGTTATGAGTGGCATATGCAGTTTTGCATCCATTGATTATATTTGATATGCACATTTTTGGGTCTTCATATGTTGTACATTTTGTTCCACCTTGTATTTTTAGTGAGCTATGACGAGAGCTTGGGAGGGCTCGAGAGGGCTTGAGAAACTTTGAAAATGAGGGGTCCCCTAGGACCCCTATATATAGTAACCAAGGTTCCCGTCGGGCTGTGTGTCAAAGCATACTAGCAACATCAGTGGTCAAATTGACTGATAAGAAGTGATTTGAGCCCAATAACTCTTGAAAGCTAAAAAAATGTCAACTTGGTGTTTGTGAAAACAGGCCAGATGTCTAAGGTGCAACGCGCTCGTCGGGTTGTTGGTGTCGCCCGCCAGACGTGCAGCCCGACAAGCAATTAGAACTTGCCCAATTCGTTGCTTTCAGCTCACATGGTCATTTTTTGTGAATGTGACGAGTTGTGAAGTGAAAATTTTGTGAATTAATGATGTGATCACAAAAAAAACATGTGATTACGTGAATATAAAATACTTTCTTGAAAGGAGAGTGAGAAATAGCATTGATAATTATGCATATATGCTTGTGCCTAAACATGGGCTCTTATTCTCTCGGTCAACAAATATGATGTATTCTTGTGTCCCACGCTCTAACGTGTTCCTTTATGTTTTGCAATCACATTCCTAATGTAGACGATCTACCACTTGGCGGTCCAACTTCACTTGTGGTGCCCGATGATATGCAACATATTAGGAAGGGGGGAATGTGGAGATTAGTTAATTAGTGATTAGTCTTCTTGGAGCTTCTATCTTCTCCTTCTTGTGTGGGGGACGGTTAAGGAGCGAGCTCAGCGAATCGAGCTTTGGAGCGAGCTTTTTTTTTTCCATCTCACCACCACTACCTTCCATTGCCGCCCCTTAGCAACCATCACCACCCACCACCCTAGCCCACCACTGGTGGTTAGTGGTGCTAACTTACTACCACCATGTGCCGCTCCTACTCCTACCACCACCGCCAATTTCCACCCCTCTCTCCAGTGGAGTAACCAAGGACCTCTCTCTCTCTCTCTCTCTCTCCTGTTGTCTTCCCTCTGTGCATGTGTCTCTCTCTTGCCGCCCACCCCTCTCTCTTGTTGTCTCCCCCCCCCCCACCCTCCCTCCCCCCCCCCCCTCTTCTCTTCTCTCTCTCTCTCTCTCTCTCCCCCCCCCCCCCCCCCCCTCCCCCCCCCCCCCCCCCCCCCCCCCCCCCCCCCCCCCCCCCCCCCCCCCCCCCCCCCCTTCCCCTCTCTCCCTCTCTCCCCCTTGCCTTTCCTCCCTTCCTGGAGTGAGCTCCACCCCTCTCTCCCCCATGTCTCTCTCTCTCTCTCTCTCTCTCTTCTCTCTCTCTCTCTCTCTCTCTCTCTCTCTCTCTCTATATATATATATATATATATATATATATATATATATATATTACTTTTCTATAATGTTAAATTCTCTCTCTTTCTCTCTGTCTCTCTAAAAAAACCTAAAACATTCGCGATTTTGTTAGTGCCTTTGGTTTTTTTTTTTTTTAAATCAGACCCACTCACCGCTCCCCTTCTCGCCCTCTCATGATCCCTCCAACCCATTCCCCTCTCTCCCTCTCTCTCTCCAACCCACCTCTTACCTCTCTCTGGCCCCACCTCTTGCTCTACGTCCGCCCTCTTCCCTAGCTCCGATCCTTCCCCCCCCCTCTCTCTCTCTCTCTCTCTCTCTCTCTCTCTCTCTCTCTCTCTCTCTCTCTCTCTCGCTATATATATATATATATATGTGTGTGTGTGTGTGTGTGTGTGTGTGTGTGTCCTCCTATCTTGCTCTCCCTATCCCTCTCTCTCTCTGCCCCCCTCCACTTGCCACCTCTCTCCCCACCCCCTATTCCTTTTCTCTCTCTTTACTCCCACCACACCACCCCCCCTTGAGTCCCTCCAACCCTAGAGAGAAATGAAACGAAATGGAATGAAATGTTGTATTAAGGATGTTCATAAGGTAAAAATGACATATGGGACCCAACTGATACAGTCTTGGTGGATATAATACAATGCATGGGTACAAAGGAAAATGAGAGAGAAAGAGGGGAGAGAGAGAGAGAGAGAGAGAGAGAGAGAGAGAGAGAGAGAGAGGGAAGGGAGGGGCCAGTGGGGGAGGGAGAGGTAGATAGATAGATTTGTTTATCGTATGACATATGGGACCAAAGTTACATGGGACATATGGGATATGACATATGGGACCAAAGTTACATGTGATGTAGTATTTGTGTCGCTGATGAGTGATTCTTGATGGTCCAAAATTGTGATGATGAGAGTCGCAATGGAGAGCCCACACTATGGCTGGGCGAGGAAAGTGTGTAGGTCTAGGTCGTGGCTGAAAATGTGAAGGAAGTAAGTTTACATGTGACCAAAAGTTGAGCACTCTAGAAGTGTGGTACTCAGACTCTCGAACTTGCAGTGAAAGGGGGAGAGAGAGAGAGAGAGAGAGAGAGAGAGAGAGAGAGAGAGAGAGAGAGCGGGGGGGGGGGGGGGGGGGGGGGAGGGGAGGGGAGGGGAGAGACTGTGAGAGGGGGGGAGTGGAGTGTAGTTTTTTTTAAAAAGGTTTTTTTTATTTTTTTGGGGGGGCCTAAGCACTCACTCTCTCTCCCTTTCTTTCCCTTAAAAAAAAAAAAAAAAAACTACACTCCACTCTCCCCTCTCACAATCCCCTCCCCCCCCCCGTGTGCCCAAACCTTCCCTTCCCTTGCGGACCCCTCTCCCCCCTTCTCTCTCTCTCTCTCTCTCTCTCTCTCTCTCTCTCTCTCTTCTTTCTCTCTCTCTCTCTCTCTCTCTCTCTCTCTCTCTCTCTCTCTCTCTCTCTCTCTCTTCCAATACTCTCTTGCGGCTCCATCACTGGCAATTACACGAACGGAGATTAATAAAATCATCCGTCAAGATCTTATACAGTTGGATACTAAGAGGACATGGGTAGACCCTACACAAGAATTGGGCACGAAGATGGCCGACTACAAAGAAAACTTCCTACAGCTATTTGAAGATGGATTTGTGATTCGCTCGAGCTACATGGATACCCACCCGTCTCATGGTTTGAGATGTGCTATTGGTCAGATTCGTACATCCTCACACCAGCTGGAAATTGAATTTGGCAGATTTAGAGGAATCCCACCTGAGAGCAGAATTTGCAAGTTATGTGGAATGGAGCCGGAGACAGAATTACTCTACATATGCCATTGCACCGTATACTATGAGATACGTGGGCGTTTCCATTGCCTATTTAAAGAAGGCTTTGGACCTCTAGATAGAGTCATGCAATACCAAGATCAAAGATGCTTAGGCTTGTACCCACTGGAACTACATCGGCACATGGATAATCTAATGAGAAGACAAAGAGCACTACAGCCTCAGAGGCAGATCACAGATTTCTTCGGATCGAGAGAAGCAGGAGTGGAAGGAGAAGTAAGAGGCCAGCAGCCAGCACAAAGGAGTACCCACATTCATACCAAAGACACCCTCATTGATAGGGCGATTGAGCTTAGGAAATCGAGACGACCACGACCGAGATGTAGAAGCACACTTCACCGGAGGAGACTACAAGAAAGGATTAGAAGCATTCTGGGTGTCTATTCTAGCCAGACACCCAGAATGCTCCTAAGAAGTTTATTTAATACTTTGTATTTTGTTTTTCACATTTATTTTCACACTTTTCACACTTAGTACTTTGTTACTAAGGTACCCAGACATTGTAACAAATTCACCACTTTTGTATCAGTTCGGTCTCATAGGTCATTCTGGCCTTTTGAAGACGTTAATATAACATTTCATTTCATTTCATTTCATTTCATTTCTCTCTCTCTCTCTCTCTCTCTCTCTCTCTCTCTCTCTCTCCCTCCCTTTCTTTCTCATTTTATTTTGTACCCAGACATTGTATTAGATCCACCAAGAATGTATCATTTTGGTCGCATGGGTCATTTTGGCCTTTTGATGACAGCTAACATAGCATTTCATTTCATTTGTCATTAGGATTGGAGGGACTCAAAAAGCGACAATGTGACAGGAGGCAGAGAAAGAAAAAAGGAAGATGCAGTGGGGAGAGAGAGAGAGAGAGAGAGAGAGAGAGAGAGAGAGAGGGGCGACAAAATTCTGAGGGAGAGAGGTGAAGTGTATTGTCTTTTTTTAAAAGAAAGACGGGATCACCCTCTACAACCCCCCGCGCTTGCTTTCTTTCTCCCTCCTAGTCTCCTACTCTCTCTCCACCTGCCACCCCTCTTCTCTTGATCTCTCTCTCCCTACCAATGCCCTCCCTCTCTCTTCCCCTCGAGCTCACTCTCTCTTTCTCTCCCCCTCTCTCCCTCTTTTACAAAAAAACGGAGGCACTAGAGATACTTCTAGTGCTTTGTTTTTTTTAAATAGCTCTCTGCACCCTCTCTCTCTCTCTCTCTCTCTCTCTCTCTCTCTCTCTACCCTTGCCACCCTTCCCTCTTGTCCTAGTGTGTGTGTATGTGTGTGTGTGTGTGTGTGTGTGAGAGAGAGTGAGAGAGAGAGAGAGAGAGAGAGAGAGAAGACATGGGGGAGAGAGGGGTGAAGCTCATTCCAGGAAGGGAGGGAAGGCAAGGGGGAGAGAGAGAGAGAGAGAGAGAGAGGGGGTGGGGGGTGGGAGGGGGAGACAACGAGAGAGAGGGGTGGCGGGCGAGAGAGAGAGACACATGCACAGAGGGAAGACAACACGAGAGAGAGAGAGAGAGAGAGAGAGAGGGAGAGAGGTGGGGGGTTATAGAGCGACTAAGAAAAGAGAGAGGAAGAAGGGAGTAGGAGATAGGAGAACTTTAGGGAAGGGATGGTGGTTTCTAGAGGAGGAGCTGGAGGAAGGGAAGGTGGTTAGAGGAGTAGATGGAGAGAGGAGGTGGAGGAGAGGAAAGATTTTGGAGGAGGAGGCTGAGGAGGAGGAGGAAGCACATGGGCGGCAAGAGGAGGAAGAGAGGGCGGCAAGAGGAGGGAAAAAAAAAAAGCTCGCTCCGTTGAGCTCGCTCGAAGACTTAACTCTCTTGTGTGTATGCTTCATGGAGATTGATTGTAGAAGCGCATCTCTCTATGTGTATACTCCACTGGTGTAGATTATGATGCATTGCTTGCATTTACCCCTTGAGTGTTAGTTAGTGTGTGTGCTTGTGATCTTAGCGTGTTGGCCAATTAGCATATGCATTGATTAGGAGCAACTTTCTTTGTGTGTGTAGATGATTGACATAGGCATTGGAGAGATCTCTAGGTATGATTAGAGAGCAATTAAAGGCTGATTAGCTTGATTCTAACCTCATTCCCCCTCTACTAGTCTCACCTCTCTCCTTAATCTTGTAATTGGCTCTTACATACACTATGTGTGTGTGATGTTTCCATGCCCCAGCTAGGTTGCTATCATTCCAGATCGACATTTTTGTTGGTTTGGTTGTGCTACGCTGATCATCCCCCGAACACCAAACAATGAAACAAACCAATTTCAAACCACATCCAAAGAAGAGCTTTGAAAGGCACCATTTTTTTTTTTTTGGAGTACTTACAAATAGGTCTTGAAAAGTTGCTCCCCCTCCCCCCCATGCCACCTAGCTTTGATGTGAATCCAATGCTGGTTTTTGCCTTTCACACCTCTATTTGTTGGTTTTACTTGCCAGGGTTCTCTCTGTACTCTTTCTTGGTGGCTTTCCGATCCACCATACTTATAAAACTAAGTTTTATGGTGTTATACTTGATCAGATTTCTAAGTTCTCCATCTTGCCCATTCTTGCAAGTGCAATATCGCATATAAAACTCGAGTGGGGACGGTGTGGAAAGCTAAAATAACAAGCGAAAGTGGGCAAGCAATAGACTTTCAGACAATACACTAATTTAAACACTAAAAACAGGACTAAGGATGTTGAAACTAACCGTGCATGAATATAATGCATGTTGGGTTGCTTTTGATCCACTCGCAAATGTCCCCAATCCCTTTAAATGGTACCATAGCATATAGTTTTGATGTAAGACTTTATCTCATGTACGACCGTTTTATCTGATACTATCCATCCTTCATCATCAAGGTTGTAATGGGCTCTATACAAACATTTAGTGAAGTCCATAAAATGTCATCTTGGTAAGAAAAATTCACAACGGGATGCACAAATGGCTTGCAAAAGAGACGCTTTGGATTTATGTATGCATTGTTTTGGGGAAGAAATGCATCCGGACACCCAAAGCGGCCAACTCTCCAGCTGTTTGTGCATTTGTGTAGTAAGCTCACTGACATCACAATATGGCATGTCGACAAGCTTAGTGTACTAATGTCGACACAAAGGGCTCGTCGGAGAGCTGCTTTGGGTGTCTGATAGCATTTGTTGGCTAAAAAAGTGCTACAAAAAACCCAAAGCAGATCTCTTGTGAGCCGTTTGTGCACTAACCTTGCCGGCATGACAATATGACATGTCACAAAGCTTAGTGCACTAATCTTGGCACAAATGGCTCGTGGGAGAGTTGCTTTGGGCGTTTGGTAGCATTTTTCGACCAAAAAAAGCTTAGGCATGCCATATTGTGATATGGTAAGGTCAGTGTACGCATGAGTTAGCCAATTTGGGTGTCTGTAAGCGTTTTTTGGCCAAAAGCACATTCAAAAATCCAAAGCGGCTTACAGATGACTTGTGAGAGAGGTGCTTTGGGTTTTTGTGCACTAACTGCAGCACAAACGGCTTGCAAAAGAGCCACTTTAGGTGTTCAACAAGGTTCTTCGATCCAACAATGCTACCAAAAATAGCAACCTTCTCGCGAGTTGTTTGTGCATTAAGCTTTCCAGCATGAGAATATGCCATGCCAGGAACCTTAATGCTATAATGGATGCTCAAACGGCTTGTAAGAGGCATTTGGACACTCAAAGTGGTTGACCTGCTAGCCATTTGTCATGCACTCAGCTTGCAAAAGTATCCGATATTGTTTTTTGGCTGAAAAGACTATAAAAAAGTCCAAAGCAGCTCTCCCACCCACCGTTTGTGCACTAAGCTTGTCAATAGGACAATATGGCATGTTGAGAAGCTTAGTGTACTCACAAATGCACAAATGGCTTGTGGGTTCATTGCTTTGTGTGTTCGAATACGCTTTTTTGGCCAAAAGTGCATGTAAAAGTGTTGGGAGTATCTCGACAATTGCTTGGGAGCCACAGAGGATGACTAAGTTGCGGAGTCCAACCATGAGCCTGCACAAACTTGAAGGAGGAGGGGGGAAAAAGAAGATTGGTGAGCATGTCATGGAGTTGGGTAGGAGCACAGAGTTTACGCAATGAGCCTGGGCCCGTCATTAGGGTAAAGAAGAGCTGGGAGTGCGTGCATGATCTGATCTCATCAACGAAGCGCAGTGGGAGCATGAAGAGAGGAGGTGAGTTGCAGGTGGAAGAGGAAGGTGGAGCGAGTTGTAGACGGGAGAGGAAGGTGACCCAATACAAAAGACCGCCTAAGCGACCTGGCAACGTGCGACCTGCATAGTGCACTGTTTTCAGCTCTGAGTGGCGCATCACGTAGGTGAGAGCAGCATCTACCACTCGTAAAAGCAGCAGCTTGAGCGACGATGCAGAGGCGACGAACGACGCGATGAAAACTTTGGAGTGTAACAAAATCGAGGTCGAATAATGAGACACCCCCGAGGGGAGTAAAAAGCCGACGTGCCAGCCGGGATGGAACGTAGATCCAAGGGTCAAGATGTAATCCCGCTTGCTGTAGCCACGACAACACTCAAGCTTTGTTGTCCCTAAGTTGGGGCTTTTCTTTACTTGAATTGGGGGTTGCTCGGTTCTTCTAAAGGGACCCGGTTTGACAGTTGGTGTGGACGAGGCGGCCAAAGGGGTTCCATCCCATAGCCTTAATTATTGTTGGTATAATAGTAATAATTGGAGCAAGAGGCGATAGTACAGTCAACGAGTGCTAGCTCAGCTGATAGAGCAAGAGCCTCTTGTGTCTAATACTTTTTCTTTTTAGTCTCGTTTGATTTGCTTTTTACTAAATAAGAAATCTCTTGGTTGGACTTCTTTTGATTTGTGATTTGATTGTTTTGTTTGGTTTTGGTTTTTATTTTTGCTTTTGTTTGCTTGTATTTTATCATTTTATTTTACTTTATTACTTCTTTGTTTTTTCCCTCTCTTTGATTTTCATATGTTTGGATTTCATTTTGTTTTGTTTGAGTTATCTTTGTGTTTGTTTCTTTTCTCATCCTCTTTAGTTTGTGAGTTTTAGACCTTTTTGAACTCATGAAGGTATATATTGGCCTTCATGTATGCATGCATATATCTCTGTATGCATGCATGTATGTGTTTATGTATGTATGTGTATGTGTGTCAGCATGTTCGTGTCCATGTCCTAGTCCTAGTAGTACTAGTATTAGACATCCATTTGTTTGTCTCTCTCTAATATATATGTACGCGTATACATATATATATATACACACACGTATGTTTATTTATGTATGTTTAATTAATGTATTTGTTTAGAGAGAGAGGGAGGGATAGAGAGATATTGTTGCTATGGTGGAAGCTAATGTTTCTTCATCATGATGAAAGCATGTTGCAACAATTTGCTAGTCAAGACCACTTTCTTATTTCCTTGGTTTTATTTCATGTAACCTTACGTGTTATAATAATGTCTATGAGGACAAAAATTCTTTGATAGTTTTCATTATTCTTACATAGACTAAATGGTTCTTATTGAACAAGAAATAGAGACACAAAGGGGAATGGCATTGGTCAGCAACACAGATACACAGGGACTCCTTTGGTAACGTGCAAAATTTCTATTTTGGTTTCTCAAAGGAATTGGATTTTACTTTGCTTCGCTCAAAAGTTCATTCAAATTTCTTTATCCAAATTTTCATGCATGTTGCTCTACTCTTCTAGATGGCATCAAAGAACCTAAAAGTACTAGCTTCTTAGAAGTTCAACTCGTCGTTTGAGTATTCTCACGTACTAGTTTAGAGCCAGTGAATGCCCAGGGTTTGAATGCCATGCATGCAAATGAAAATATTACTTGACATGCTTTGTTTTGAGAACTAGTAAAGGGAAGGGAAAGGAAAAGGTAGGTGACAAATGGACTTGAAACGACTATGATCCATTTAGGAAATTTTATACAGGGTGGTTTGTTGACTTTCCTTGGATGGAACATGTAGTACTGATTTCAAATGTGGTTTACAATTTTTAAAAATTGTCCAAAATTTTAAGCAGTTGTAATTGAATCGATTCCAATCATAGAGGATTGGTTTTACAGAAGCATAGTTTGCTTGATTCACAAGCAATGGCACAAGTGGCTTTTTCAACCCAAAAATTGTACTAACCACCTATGTATCAGTGTTAACTAATTTCCCTCTTAAACTAGAAATTGAAAAACATAGCACCAATAAAGCTATTCCTATGTATCGGTGTAGATTGATTTCCCTCTTAAATTAGAAATTGAAAAACATAATACAAATTGTTAGGTGGAAATCAAGCAAGCAACTAACCATGCAAATTGACGCTCAAACCAAGTGAAATTATGCCAATTTCTATGCTAAAATTATTGTGTGCACACTAACACTAACACAAAGATTAGCATGTGTAATGATCTAAACTAACAGTGCAAGAGTGCAACAAGCAAATACATACAAAAATTGAACTAATCTAAGCGAGAATGGATATTTGCGAGAGTGTGTCGGAATACTCAAAATTACCAAAATCCTAAATTAATCCCATGTTTTTGCAATCATCGAGAGGTCCATTAAGAGGCTAATTGACCAATTACCTTTGTGAGTGAGGAGGCTACCTAGATGAGGTGTTTGCATTCTCGACAATCGGCGCCCAAAGGGATGTGTGTCATAGAGGTAGACGGAGACCATCTCCACTCCTCGACACCCTAAATGGCATATGAGGGCTCTTACAACTCGGGTAGTGCATAGAAATACGCCACGCTTGCACACATACGGTGTTAGGGACACTTGCTATGCACGCAATCTACGCACTCGTTCTCTAATCTATTAGACAAGCATGGACACACTCTTCACTAAGCAAGCTATGCACACACATGGCATACAAACACACAAGGAGAGATCACACTCTCTAGGCACATGCATGCTCAAAGTGTCAAAGCACACAAGGAAAGCATAGACATAAAGAAAAACACTCTCAACGGAGATTAATATAAGAGAATGATAAAGAAGAGGAACTCTTACATTACTCAAGTTCTACGCATTTACATATCCACAAACAAGAATTGTTGCAAATAATGCGATGAGAGATTTATTTGTGAATGAGATTGATTAATTGGTAGATTCTTGATGCTTTGTGATGAACAATGACTTCCAAGGCCTCTGGATGCTTTAATAAATACAAGACTAGAGGAAGGAATTTTACCAAGATCTAGCAATCAATATTTTCAATACCATGCTTGGGACACATTACCTCGCTCGACCAGTAGTACCTTACTATAGATTGAATTTTCAACTTCAGGATAACCTAAGAGACTAGTTTTTGAATCTTAGACTGTTGTTAGAGCTGACTGCATTAAAGGACAGTGTTGGATTGCAAATTGCTCATAAAACTACAATGTGCCCGGACAAGGTTGCAAGGAACGGAAATGGTACACATATTTTTGCGTAGCGAAGGTGGAGAAATAATATTATGCTTTCCGTTTGAAGGAACATATTCAAGGCCCAAAACAGCTTTGACGACCTCATAACAAAGGAGCCATGTTGCAGGGTGGTACAAGACATTATAGACTACTTTAAGCATGGAAATTAATGGCTTGTTACGATGGGAAAAGTTTGCATAGTTCAAGCTTGATAGAATAGCTCATCAATGCCACATGCTTGTGCTCATGCACGAAGAGTGACATTGATGAGAGAGACATGCATACGCTATCCAAGCTCTACCTCCAATTGAATTTTCGGACAGAAAGATGAGAGATTTCCTACTTGTTCCCCCCACATGGAAAGGAAAGGGTGTTGTGATCAAGAGAATTATTGAGGGTATGGTGCATGCAAAGGCAACAAGGGCAAATGCCCCTCACATCGATCAATTAGAGAAGTTGAAGATGAATAAGGAGAAGCTTCTAAAGACAAGATTTCACAAGAGAGAGGAAAGCTTCAGAGTCAATGTCAGCACTTGCAACCTCCAGAAGGCATTGATCTAGTGAATTGGAGGCTGTGGGAGAGGTGACCTACAACATATAGCCCGATGTAGGTTACTTTGTGAGATTGTTGAAATATGGTGTTAGGATTGTCCACATGTTTTTAACTGGAGATACGAAGACCCTTGTCCTTGAGAGAGACTCAATATCATCATCTTTAGGGTTCGACAAAGAAAGGTCACAAGCGCTTTGCTGCATGCCCTCATTAAGTAGGTCTCGTTTCTATGTCATTAGTAAAGGCATTTTTTGGTATATCCAATTCATCATCCCACTTTTCTTGAATTTCCTTACTATCCTCTGCATACATCTCCCTTATATCCCCCCTACACTCATTCAAACCTCTTCATCCCAATGCTAGCTTTAGGAAAATATAAAAAAATTAAAAACTTAAAATGGAGGAGGTGTTAGGGTGCGAGCAACCCACCTTTTTTCAAAGCCCCCTCCTTTCTTATCTTTGGACCTCATTTTTAACTCCTTAGCCCCTCCATCCTAAGAAGCAAGTTTTGGCTTGTCTTACTGATCCATCCACCTTTTCTCAAAGTATGCCTCCTCCCTCATCTTTGGATACCCTCTTTGTACTCTCTAGTCCCTCCATCCTAAGAAGCAAGTTTTGGCTTTGTCATACTAATCCTTCTCTTTGTAAGTTCATGAAAATATTACCGGTAATCAAACTCTCTTCTCACTTAAACATAAAGTCACTAGACTTTCCTTAAACAACCTCTCAAATCGCCATCTTCGCCCTTGCAAAAAGAATCGCCTAGGCCTCAGCCTCAACTTCATCCCCCCTGCACCCCCTCCTACGTCTTATTTCTTTGAAGAAACTTATGAATCGCTCAAGAGAATCTACCATTTCAAGTTATTTTAAAAGAAAAAACACCTCTTATCCCTTCAATTTTTTGTATCTCAAACCCCTCTTGATATTAGCCCGGCCCCTCCCCCACTCTTAACTTTGTCTTCAATGATCTCTTTGGTTCCATTCACTCTCTTATCTTAGACTTTGCTAATCTCCACTTTCCACCCAATATCACTATCTTTACTTTTGATGTTGAGTCTCTTTACCATAGCATCCTCACTCCCAAGCCTAAGATTGCACCATTTAGACCCTTTGTGAAAGCGGCTAGGTGTAACTTAATTCTCTTTTTAGCTGTTTTACGTCTTTTACACCACTATGTCACCCTCTAACAATAAGACTTGGCACCAAATGAAAGGCACAATTATGGGGTCTAATGTCGTGATGATATATGCTCGTCGTTTCTTATGCCACCTAGAAGAATCTTTGAGGTTTTTGTGCTCACCCTCTATGTACTTCAAAAGATTCGGTGATAATGCCCTATTCAATTGGAATGGCTCCCTTTTTGAACTGTGTAGCCTCGTAGATCTTTACAATAGCAACTTATATGTAACTTAAAAAAAACTCCATTTGTTTATACTTTCAAAGTGTAACTCAAATTTTTTCTTGATTGAATGTAGGTGCTGACGCTAGATTTTGTTACTTGTGTTTGTTGAATTTGCTCTCAATTTTTGTTTTGACAAAAGGTATTGACAACGTTTTTTTTTGTTACTTGTGCGTCTTGAATTTCATCGCATGCTACTTAGAGAGCGATTGCAACAGATGATTTTTGTGTGCATAGTGATAGAATATTACATGTGAAAAAGGTTGATATGGTTTTTAAAAGGCTTTGTGATGATGGGGGGTCAACAAAACCCTATGAAATGTAAGATTGGAAGAGTTAGAGCGGTGCTTCTTGGGCATGAAATTAGTGAGAGCTCTTTTGGAAGAAAGCTTTCAATGGTCTTGCGAGCTTCCTAATGCTACTACTAGTAATAGGGGCAAAGATCGCCTAAGTTTTTTGCAAAAAGGTAAACAATTGAAAGAGTCAACGCAACTCATCTTGATATGAAAACACTGACAAACTTGTATTGTAGACAACCCCATCTTTGCGATGACTATCCCATGTGAGAGTGTGCTGATGCGAAAGCGTAACAAGGAAAGAGTGATTGTACAACGTTGGCATGGATGCTTGGGGAATTCAAACACATGCTTTGCACATCCTCTCATCTCTAGGTGTGAGTGCTGCTTTGTTTGCCTCTTTATGCAATTGGTGCATGAGGATACTCTTAAGGTGATCGATCACTACTTATGTGCCATGCGGTAGAAAGACTGGTTGGTAGTGTGGCCTCTGAATGAATACATCCCTTGAGATGCTTACAAAGTGGCCTCTATAGTAAAGGATCTTAGCCGATAAGGATTGACTGGGGAGATCCATGTCTGTCGTGTATAAGTACAAAAGGTCTTGTCTCAAAACTCTGTTCCTCTCGCCGTGTGAGAGGTGGACGTATATTGGATAATGGTGCCTCAAAACTCGTATTGAAAAAGTAGAACTATGTCGAGTCCATGCTGTGTAAACCAATCTTCAATTTGAGAGCACTAAGAGCCTCTGTCCCTGCCTCGGTTATGCCCTGGGCGTTTGAAAAGCTTTGGAGGAAACTTGTGTAGGTGGCATTTCCCTAAATCAGTGGAGACAGCATATAGTTTAGAAAGCCTCAACTAGCATCGGTGGGACACCAATGCTCCCAAATAGAGATTTCAGCTACCATGGAGTCCTCAACACTACGTCTTGAGTTCTTGCATCCAACCTCAAAAATCTTTCCTAAAAAGTGTAGGATTCATCGATGATTGTGGGTGTGGATCTTGAGAGCCTAGTGTTCTTGCGGCATTGGTTAACCCCATAAAAGATGGCCGCGAGTTCAATTATATTTTGCATCCACACCAGCCGTCCAGAATTTGTAGTGACAGCACCACAGAAGTTTCCCTTCCAACTAGGAAAGTAGAACTCGTCAAATATTGTCGGTATTGCTGACACATCAAAGTCTGTTACTAACCTCCATCTCATTGTCACATGGAGGGAGTTGTTGCTACTACGAGGGAGGAGTAGAGTACAATGACAAAGGCAAGCTGTAGAGTAGTCCAAGCCACTCCTCAAATGAAAGAGTGAATAGGTGTCCCAGCTGTTGTTTTTTTGGTCAATAAGGAGAATTACAATAGATGGTGATGAGTCGTCATGAATAAGTGAAGCTTGGTAGGTGGATGTACAAAATGGAATATGGTGTAGGCGGGTGTAGCTTCAAGGCTTATACATTATTGGTGCCGAATTGGTGCATGTACGTGGATATGTGCGCATCTGTCCAATAATTAGGTACTTGTCGATCCTACATCCCAAGAATCTGATGGTACACTATAATTGAACAAAAACGGTTGCTTCTGGATTCAACAATAGATGCATGCAAAACTCATGCTTTTGTTGGCTTCACCAACATTATTGGCACACTCTTCAATACTTAGGCTAAAAGCCCAGTGTAGCAACCAAAAGTGTCCACATGGCAAGACAAAGACTAGCACATAAGGGTCCATCACACAAGAGCAGTGTCCATGCACATTGTCCTTGCCCCAACCAAAGTTTCCCAATGGCAAGGCAAACACAACACACAAAAGGACCACTATGCGCTATGCAAGCAACTAGCCATCATGTGTTATGCTGTTTGTCTTTCCTCTTTTAATGTGTCAACTTAACAATAAAACAATAAAAAAGTTTGCTGAGTAAGAAATGTAAGACCAAGTTATGTCCATGTCAGGAACCTTTTTGAAAAACTTTAGTACCTTGTCCAGAAACATTTAATTTGCAAAGAAAAGAAGATTTCTACGAGCGAGAACTTACCCATAAAAAAGGAGAGGTCGAGAAAAAAAAAGGGTCTTGTTAAAATGGTAGGGCCTTCTTTAGAGGTAGGAGTCCACCCTCATGGCTAGAGCTGAACAAGGTGTCATAGTCTCAAGTGAGGGAGATGTGAGATGTGAGAGTATTAGGATTGACAAAGATGTACATGATAAGTGAGGCTCATGACTTATCATTTATCAAAGTCGTTAATAAGAAGAAGGGTAACCAAGAGGAGGAGCTTATCCAAAAAATTATTGTATTAAAAATCCAAGAGAGGAAACTTTTTGGAAGGAAGCAGTTCTTTCCGAAGAAACAAGGGAATAGGTTTTTCATCTAGCATAATTCTTAAGAGAAAAAAAAAAGACAAAAGAAGAGGAGGAAGCAAAGAGAGTTAGTGGACAAAAGTGAGGGGGTGGGAAAAAGAGTGTGTATATATATATATATATATATATATATATATATATATATATATATATATATATATATATATATATATATATATATATATATATATATATATATATATATATATATATATATATATATATAGAGAGAGAGAGAGAGAGAGAGAGAGAGAGAGAGAGAGAGAGAGAGAGAGAGGAAGTTAGGAAAATAGCACAATTAACAAGGGATAAATAGATGAAGATTGAGAGCAAGAGAGAGAGACAGGGAGAGATAGAGAGAGGGGGGGGGGCGGGGCGGGGGGACGGGGGAGATAACATAGAGAGACAGAGAGGAGGGGAAGACAGGTGAGAGAGAGAGAGAGAGAGAGAGAGAGAGAGAGAGAGAGAGAGAGAGAGAGAGAGAGAGAGAGAGAGAGAGAGAGACTATATTTCATGTGCTGAAGCCAGCCATGGCTCGTCTCTCCTCTCCTGCATGAGGTCCACAGCTAGTGTCTTCTCGCAAGTAGAGCTTAAAAATGTACTGTCGCTATAACAATCTCTGCTACTTGAGTCTGTCTGTTCTACAATGCTTGAAGCCCCTCTTAGCAATGATGCTAGTGTTAACCCTCCTACCCACAATTAGTTGCTTAGCCTTATCTCCCCACCATCTCCCACAGATGCTGTGTTTTCCTTTGCCTGTGGTAAGCTTGTTGTCACTGGCATTCAATTGCCCAACCATGCAAATTAAGTTGGTTGTCTGTACCACGAAGTCTAGAGAATAGACTTTGTGGGTAATGCATGCTTGAGACTTAAGACGAATGAACTTGAGAGGAGTGCAACAAGAGAGACATGAGAAAGGTGTGTTGGGAGGGGAGGGGGTTATGAACTCTCTTGTCTGTTGATCGAGCGTCGTAAAATACCATCCCACTATAGCTCATATGATTCTTCTGAGGATGGCCAAATGCAATAATGGCACTGACATGGCACCGGCCATTTGCATTGCACACAGAGAGAGAGAGCGAGAGAGAGAGAGAGAGAGAGAGAGAGAGAGAGAGAGAGAGAGAGAGAGAGAGAGAGAGAGAGAGAGAGAGAGAGAGAGAGAGAGAGAGAGAGAGAGAGAGAGAGAGAGAGAGAGAGAGAGAGAGACGTGAAGAGGATGCTGTAACTTGTCACTTCGGCCTACGAATCAACCACTGCAACATGCCTTGATAATTTTGGACTAAAAGATTTGACTCAATATCTTACGAATCCATTTTAATTAAAATGGACATGATGGCTCATGTGTAGTGACCAGTCTGAATCCTCTTTTCAAAACAAAGAAGCGCTCTCCAGCAAGTCGAAATCACAGTCAATTGCAGTGTGGGTTGTTGCCATCTTCTCCCTGTTTCTCTTTGTAATTGTTCAATGACACTCGCTGCCTTCTTCTCCCTCTTTCTCTGTGGCTGTCCTGTGACACCTGCATCATTGTCCTCTTCTCCCTCTTTCTTTGCAGCAGTCCACCATGGATGATCGCTTTGCCCACATCTACAAGAATATTTTGAAACTGAAGCCCTTTCAAAATGCTCGTGATCTAAGCAAGCAACTAGTGGAGCTTTGGGAGGGGCATAAACAATCAGCCCCCTCCTCTCAAGAATCTTTGGGAGTGTGTAGACGCTTCTTTGCATTCGCCTGTGTCCCCGAAAGCAAGCTTGAATTGAGGGAGCCATTACAGATTTTATATGAAAGTCAAGACGCTAAGCTCGGGTTTTATACCATGTGGGAACAAGTATTGCAAAGTGCTCAATACCTACCAATTGGGGTGTCGCGGCAAATGTGGCCAACGTGGAGAGATTCTTAAGAGCTCAAGAACGTAACTGCATGTGTGTGGTCTTCGATGATGCATGGCCAACACGCACTCCTGTTTCAATCTAGTGTGTCTTCTCTCATAGTTTTTCAGTGTGTGGCGCACTAATCCCCTTACAAAAACCTATTGAAGTGGATTCAACATGTATACAAAGCATTCTTTGAATCAGCCTAACCATACTTACTTCATCACATTTATTGAAGACTACACTCATGTTACCATCATAACTTTTTTGAAAGATAAGACAAAGCATACAATTCTCAATGCATTTCAATCATATCACAAGCTGGTCCAAAATAAACTAGACCACACCATCATGACATTACAATCAGACAATGGATCTGAGTACAAAAATCATTTCTTCCAACAATATTTATCCTAGCATGGAATATCCCAACATTTCACCGTTCCTTCTACTCCATAGCAAAATGGTCTCGCTGATAGAAAAACAGAACCCTTCTCGATTCAGCACGCGCAATGCTTACTGTTGCTGGTTTGGCTCACGCCTATTGGCAAGAAGCGGTTACCACCGCATGCTACATCCAAAACCTTCTATACCATCGTTCAATTGATGTTATTCCTTAGACACTTTGGTTTGGCCAAGTTCCAAATTTAGCCCATCTTTGCATTTTTGGCTTTGTTGTCTATGCTGATCATCATAGCATCAAATTAGACTCACATGCCGTAAAAGATATCCTTGTTGGATATGGTGAATCACATGGTGTTAAAGGCTATCATTTTTGGCTCTGTTGTCTATGCTGATCATCATAGCATCAAATTAGACTCACATGCCGTAAAAGATATCCTTGTTGGATATGGTGAATCACATGGTGTTAAAGGCTATCATTTGTATAACACTTCCCGCCGTAAGCGCTCCTTCTTCTCCCGCTCTTTAATCTTTGATGAAGATACCCTAATATCCTAATTTCTTGCATCGACTACCCCTACAATTACTCCTTCAAACCTATGCACCTGTTGTTCTGTCTGCTTCACATACCAATCTTGCCTCCACCTCTTCATCTTTGGGCTCCCCTTGCTAGTCCTTTTGGTGCCTCCTGCTCCCCCACGGCCTTTACCAGCTGCTACTGCCCCTCTTCCACTTGGTCAACCAGTTCCTGTGCCACAAATCCCCATCCTATCTCCTCCACCATCCACACCCAATAACCTACTTGAAAAGGTACCAAGATCCTCTACCAGGCATGCATCTCATGATGCCTCACCCCATCTCTTTGAGACACCCCACACATGTAACCTTACGTGTTATAATAATGCCTCACACTGATCAATTAGAGAAGTTGAAGATGAATAGGTAGAAGGTTACTAAACAGAAGAAGTAGAACATTTCACAAGAGAGAGGAAAGCTTCAAAGTCAATGTCAGCACTTGCAACGTCTAGAAGGCATTGATCTAGTGAATTGGAGGCTATGGGAGAGGTGACCTACAACCTATAGCCCGATGTAGGTTACTTTGTGAGATTGTTGAAATATGGTGTTAGGGTTGTCCACATGTTTTCAACTGGAGATACGAAGACCCTTGTCCTTGAGAGATACTCGGTATCATCATCTTTAGGGTTCGACATAGAAAGGTCACAAGCACTTTGCTGCATGCCCTCATTAGGTAGGTCTCGTTTCTATGTCATATTAGTAAAGGCATTTTTTGGTATATCCAATTCATCATCCCACTTTGCTTGAATTTCCTTACTATCCTCTGCATACATCTCCCTTATATCCCCCCTACACTCATTCAAACCTCTTCATCCCAATGCTAGCTTTATGAAAAGATAAATAAATTAAAACCTTACAATGGAGGAGGTCTTAGGGTGCGAGCAACCCACCTCTTTTGAAAGCCCCCTCCTTTCTTATCTTTGGACCTCGTTTTTTAACTCCTTAGCCCCTCCATCCTAAGAAGCAAGTTTTGGCTTGTCTTACTGATCCATCTACCTTTTCTCAAAGTCTCCCTCCTCCCTCATCTTTGGATGTCCTCTTTGTACTCCCTAGTCCCTCCATCCTAAGAAGCAAGTTTTGGATTTGTCATACTAAACCTTCTCTTTGGAAGGTCATGAACATAAAGTCACTAGAATTTCCTTAAACAACCTCTCAAATCGCCATCTTTGTCCTTGCAAAAAGAATCACCTAGGCCTCGGCGTCAACTTCATCCCCCTTGCACCCCCTCCTACATCTTACTTCTTTGAAGAAACTTATGAATCGCTCAAGAGAATCTACCATTTCAAGTTATTTTTAAAAGAAAAAACACCTCTTATCCCTTCAATTTTTTGTATCTCAAATCCCTCTTGATATTAGCCCGGCCCCTCCTCCACTCTTAACTTTGTCTTCAATGATCTCTTTGGTTCCATTCACTCTCTTATCTTAGACTTTGCTAATCTCCACTTTCCACCCAATATCACTATCTTTACTTTCGATGTTGAGTCTCTTTACCGTAGCATTCCGATTCCCAAGGCTAAGATTTCACCATTAGACCCTTTGTGAAAGCGGCTAGGTGTAACTTAATGCTCTTTAGCTGTTTTAGATCTTTTACACCACTATGTCACCTCTAACAATAAGACTTGGCACCAAATTAAAGGTGCAGCTATGGGGTCTAATGTCGTGATGGTATATCCTCCTCTCTTCTTATGCCACATAGAAGAATCTTCGAGCTTTTTGTGCTCACCCTCTTTGTTGTACTTCAAAAGATTTGGTGATGTTGCCCTATTCATTTGGAATGGCTCCCTTTTTGAACTGTGTACTTTACAATAACAACTTATATGTAACTTAAAAAAAACTCCATTTGTTTATACTTTCAAAGGGTAACTCAAATTTTTTCTTGATTGAAAGTAGGCGCCGATGCTAGGATTTTGTTACTTGTGTTTGTTGAATTTTGGTCTCATTTTCTTTTTGTTGAAGAAGGTTCTGAAAACGTTTTTTTTTGTTACTTGTGCGTGTTCAATTTCATCGCATGTTGCTTAGAGAGCGATTGAAGCGGATGATTTTTGTGTGCATAGTGATAGAATATTACATGTGAAAAAGCTTGATATGGTTTTTAAAAGGCTTTGTGATGATGGGGGGTCAACTAAACCCTATGAAATGTAAAATTGGAAGAGTTAGAGTGGTGCTTCTTGGGCATGAAATTAGTGAGAGCTCTTTGGGAAGAAAGCTTCCAATGGTCTTGCAAGCTTCCTAATGCTACTACAAGTAATAGGGGGAAAGATCGCCTAAGTTTTTTGCAAAAAGGTAAACAATTGAAAGAGTCAACACACCCCAATTGATATGAAAACACTGACAAACTTGTATTGTAGACAACCCCATACTGCGATGACTATCCCATGTGAGAGTGTGTTGATGCGGAAGCATAACAAGGAGAGAGTGATTGTACAACGTTGGCATGGATGCTTGGGGGATTCAAACAATTCTTTGCACATCCTCTCATCTCTAGGTATGCGTGCTGCTTTGCTTACCTCTTTATGCAATTGGTGCACGAGGATACTCTCAAGGTGACCGATCACTACTTATTTGACATGCGGTAGAAAGACTGGCTGGTAGTGTGGCCTTTAATTGAATACATCCATTGAGATGCTTCCAAAGTGGCCTCTATAGTAAAGGATCTTAGCCGATAAGGATTGACTAGGGAGATCCATGTCTGACGTGTATAACTATAGAAGTCTTGTCTCAAAACTCTATTCCTCTCGCCATGTGAGAGGTGGACGTATATTGGATAATGGTGCCTCAAAACTCGTATTGATAAGGTAGATCTATGTCGAGTCCATGCTACTGTGTAAACCAATCTATGATTTGAGAGCACTAAGAGTCTTTGTCCCTGCCTCAGTTATGCCCTGGGCGTTTGAAAAGCTTTGGAGGAAACTTTGTAGGTGGCATCTCCCTAAATCAGTGGAGGCGGCATATAGTTTAGAAAGCCTGAACTAGCATCGATCGGACACCAATGCTCCCGAATAGAGATTTCGGCTACTATGGAGTCCTCAACACTACATCTTGAGTTCTTGCATCCAACCTCAAAAAACTTCCCTGAAAAGTGCAGCATTCATTGATAATTGTGGGTGTGGATCTTGAGAGCCTAGTGCTCTCACCGCATTGGTTACCCCCATAAAAGATGGCCGCGAGTTCAATTATATTTTGCATCCATATGAGCCGTCGAGAATTTGCAATGATAGCACCACATAAGTTTCCCTTCCAACTAGGAAAGTAGAACTCGTCAAATACTGTCGGTATTGCTGACACATCAAAGTCTGTTACTAACCTCCATCTCATTCTCACGTCAAGGGAGTTGCTGCGGCAATGAGGGACGAGTAGAGTACAATGACAAAGGCAAGGTGTATAGTAGTCCAAGACACTCCTCAAATGAAAGAGTGAATAGGTGTCCCAGCTATTGTTTTTTTGTTCAATAAGGAGAATTACAATAGATGGTGATGAGCCTTCATGAATAAGTGAAGCTTGGTAGGTGGAGGTACAAAATGGAATACGGTGTAGGTGGGTGTAGCTTCAAAGCTTGTAAATTATTGGTGCAAAATTGGTGCATGTACATGGATATGTGTTCATCTGTCCGTCGATAATTAGGTACTTGCTGATCCTACATTCCAAGAATCTGATGGTAGACTATAATTGAGCAAAAATGGTTGCTTTTGGATTCAACAACAGATGCATGAAAAACTCATGCTTTTGTTGGCGTCACCAACATTGTTGGCATGTTCTTCAATACTTAGGCTAAAAGCCCAGTGTAGCAACCAAAAGTGTCCACATGTCAAGAAAAAGACTAGCACATAAGGGTCCATCACACAAGATCAGTGTCCATGCACATTGTCCTTGCCCCAGCCAAAGTTTCCCAATGGCAAGGCAAAGACAACACACAAAATGACCACTATGCGCTATGCAAGCAACTGGGCCATTGTGCGTTATGCGGTTTTTCTTTGCTCCTTCAATGTGTCACTTTACATTAAAACAATAAAAAAGTTTGCCATGCAAGAAATGTAAGACCAAGTTATGTCCATGGCAGAAACCTTTTCCAAAAACTTTAGTACCTTGTCCAGAAACAATTAATTGCAAAAAAAAGAAGATTGCTACCAGCGAGATCTTACCCATAAAAAATGAGAGGGCAAGAAAAAAAAGGGGAGGGAGGGTAGGGTAGGGTAGACTATTAATCTTGTTAAATTGGTAGGGCCTTCTTTAGAGTTAGGAGTTCACTGACCTCATGGCTAGAGCCGAACAAGGTGTCATAGTGTCAAGTGAGGGAGATGTGAGATGTGAGAGTATTAGGATTGACGAAGATGTACATGATAAGCGAGGCTCATGACTTACCATTTATCAAAGTTGTTAATAAGGAGAAAGGTAACAAAAAGGATGAGCTTAGCCAAAAAAGTATGGTATGAAAATCCAAGAGAGGAGTCTTTTTTTGGAAGGAAGCAGTTCTTTCCGAAGAAACAAGGGAATAGGTTTTTCATCTAGCGTAATTCTTGAGAGATAAAAAAGACAACAGAAGAGGTGGGAGGAAAGAGGTTAGTGGACTAAAGTGAGGGGGTGGGAAAAAGAGGATGTATATATATATATATATAAATACATATATACATATATATATATACACACACATATATATATATATATATACATATATATATACACACACACACACACACACACACACATATATATATATATATATATATATATATATATAGAGAGAGAGAGAGAGAGAGAGAGAGAGAGAGAGAGAGAGAGACTGTTGTCATGTGCTGAAGCCGGCCATGGCTCGGCTCTCCTCTCCTGCATGAGCTCCATAGCTAGCGTCTTGTCGCAAGTAGAGCTTAAAAATCTACCGTCGCTTTAACAATCTTTGCTACCTCAGTCTGTCTGTTCTACAATGCTTCAAGCCCCTCTTAGCAGTAATGCTAGCATTAACCCTCCTACTACCCACAATTAGTGCTTAGCCTTATCTCCCCACCATCTCCCACAGATGCTCTGTTTTCCTTTGCCTGTGGTAAGCTTGTTGTCATTGGCATTCAATTGCCCCACCATGCAAATCAAGTTGGTTGTCTATATCGCAAAGTCTAGGGAATAGATATTGCGGTAATGCATGCTTGCGACTTAAGACGGATGAACATGAGAGGAGTGCAACAAGAGAGACATGAGAAAGTGGTGTTGGGAGGGGAGGGGGTTATGAACTCTCTTTTCTGTTGATCGAGCGTGGTAAAATACCATCCCCACTATAGGTCGTATGATTCTTTTGAGGATGGCCAGATGCAATAATGGCACTGACATGGAGCCAGCCAATTGCATTGCACATAGAGAGAGAGAGAGAGAGAGAGAGAGAGAGAGAGAGAGAGAGAGAGAGAGAGAGAGAGAGAGAGAGAGAGAGAGAGAGAGAGAGAGAGAGAGAGAGAGAGAGAGAGAGAGAGAGAGAGAGAGAGAGAGATATGTGAAGAGGATGCTGTGACTTGTCACTTCGGGCCTACGAATGGATCACTGCAACATGCCTTGATAATTTTGGAGTAAAACACTTGACTCCATATCTTACGAATCCATTTTGATTAAAATGGACATCATGGTTCGTGTGTAGTGACCAGTCTGAAGCCGCTTTTTAAAACAAACAAGCGCTCGCCAGCAAGTCAAAATTGCAGTCTTAGATACCTGCAATTGCAGTGTGGGCCATTGCCATCTTCTCCCTCTTTCTCTTTGTAGTTGTTCAGTTACTCGCTGCCTTCTTCTCTCGCTTTCTCTGTGGCTGTCCTGTGACACCTGCATCACTGTCCTCTTCTCCCTCTTTCTCTGCAGTAGTCCACCATGGTTGATAGCTTTGCCCACATCTACGAGAATATTTTGAAACTAAAGCCCTTTCAAAATGCTCATGATCTAAGCAAGCAAGCAGTGAGGTTTGGAAGGAGAGGGGCATAAACAATCATCTCCCTACTCTCAAAAAATCTTTGGGAAAGTGGAGACACTTCTTTGCATTCGTGTGTGTCCACAAAAGCAAGCTTGCATTGAGGGACCCATTACACATTTTATATGAAAGTCAAGACACTAATCCCCGGTTTTATAGCATGTGGGAACAGGCATTGCAAAGTGCTCAACGCCTACGAATTGGGGTGTCGCGGCAAATGTGGCCAACGTGGAGAGATTCTTAAGAGCTCAAGAACGTAGTTGCATGTGTATGGTGTTCAACGACGAATGGCCAACACGCACTCCTATTTCAATCTGGTGTATCTTCTCTCACAGATTTTTAGTGTGCGGCGCAACAATCCCCTTACGTAAACCTATTGAAGTGGATTCGGCATGTATACAAAGCATTCTTTGAATCAGCCTAACCATACTTACTTCATCACATTTATTGACGACTACACTCGTTTTACCATCATAACTTTTTTGAAAGATAAGACAAAGCATACAATTTTCAATGCATTTCAATCATATCACAAGCTTGTCCAAAATCAACTAGAGCACGCCATCACGACATTACAATCAGATAATGGATCTAAATACGAAAATCAGTTATTGCAACAATATTTATCACGGCTTGGAATATCCCAACGTTTCATCGTTCCTTCTACTCCATAGCAGAATGGTCTCGCTGAAAGAAAAACAAAACCCTTCTTGATTTAGCACGCGCAATGCTTACTATTGCTGGTTTGGCTCATGCCTATTGGCAAGAAGCGATTACCACTGCATGCTACATCCAAAACCGTCTATACCATTGTTCAATTGATGTTGTTCCCCCATCGCCTTTACCAGGTGCTGCTGCCCCTCTTCCACTTGGTCCACTAGTTCATGTACAACAAATCCCCATCCTATTTATTCCACCATCCACACCCAATAACGTACTTGAAAAGGTACCAAGATCCTCTACCAGGCATGCATCTCATGATGCCTCACCCCATCTCTTTGAGACACCCCACACACTTCGATTTATTGCCAATAGATCTTTGCATACCGCTACAATTACCTCCCGCACCCATCGCTCCAAACGCCTAGTCAAGAATGCAACTCATGTTCAAGCTTTCCCAGATACTCGATGACAGTTTTGATCTTCATACCCAAACACCTGCGGTGCTGCCCTCTAACATACCTGTTGTTTCACGCCCAGAGCTGGCTACCCCTAGTGTTGCTTCTCTGCCTTCGAACCCTGCCAAGTTGATTTTGTCCCAAAAAACCTTACACCACCCCCATTTACCTAATTGGTCTAATGCAGCAGATCGTCATACCCATGCAGCCTCATCATCCAGCTCAACCGACGTAACCATCACAATCTTTTGTCTACCACCAGGACCTAGAACCTGCTGTATCTTCTCAAATTGCTAATGATGGTGGTTCCCCAGCATCTAAAATGCGTCCTTTGTTTGAAAGTTATGAATCCAGTGCTCCACTTGATGCTAGGGAATCACCATCATTAGCAATTGGAGACGTGCCATGGAATCGGAGTTAACCTTTATGGCTGCCAACAATACTTGGATTCTTGTACCTTTGCCTCCTAGACACAAACCTATTTCTTGTCGATGGATACTTCAACGTAAGCATCATCCTGATGGCACTATAGCTCGCTATAAGGCACGCCTTGTAGCAAGAGGTTTTAGCCAAGAACAAGGCATTGATTACCATGAAACCTTTTCTCCGGTTCTACGCATGTCATCCTTTCACCTTCTCCTAGCACTAGCTACTGCACTTGACTTAGAGCTTCAACATTAGATGTTCAAACTGCATTCGTACATGGTGACCTCCCTGAAGTCATCTACATGCTACAACCTCCCCGATACAAATCTCCTTAACATCCCAATCATGTATGTCACCTAAATAGATCCATTTACAGGTTAAAACAACCATCTCGTTCATGGTACCACAAATTTAACTCTCATATGCTTCGTCGTGGTTTTAAACGACTCACCACCGAACCTCACATATACGTCCGACACAAAGGCTCTCACTTTTTGTTTGTTGGCTTGTATGTTGATGATATACCACTATTAGGCTCCACTCCACAAATAATTGAAGAAGCTAAAGTTGAAGTTGCCTCTGCCTTCACCATAAATGATTTGGGTCCTCTAACATATTTTTTAGGCATTCAAGTCACTAGGAATCGCACACTTGGCGCACTCACTATTCATCAAACTAAGTTTGTTAAAGAGATATTGCAACACTTTGGCATGCCTCATTGTACACCCTCTTCCACTCCCATGCCCGTCACTTGCAAACTTACTGCCAAAGATAGTCCTGTGTTTCCTCGTGATAAAGCATACATGGAACAATATCCATTTGCATTAAGTGTAGGAACATCTAGATATTTGGTTCAAAGCACTTGTCCTTACATTTGTTACTCCATAAACTACCTTTCATAATTCATGCACAATCCCGGAATTTGTCACTGGAAAAGTTTTAAGCGTATTTTGCGATAGTTACAACATAGTAACGAGTATGGCATGTGCTACCATCGAAACCAATCATCGAGTCTGACTATTTCGCTTCACGGATGGTTTGACTCTTTTTTTTGGGCCGGGGGGGGGGGGGAGATGGATGGGGGGAAGTCGATACCTTCAGATCTACCTCGGGATTTGTTTTCATGATCACAGGTGGTGATGTCTCATGGAATTCAGAGAAACAAACTGCAGTAACTCTATCCTCCGCTGACTGTAGTAGCTCTTCCAACTAAAGAAGGAATGTGGTTACAAATGGTGCTTGAAGAACTATATATGGTACCTAAACCACCTCTGAAGATTATTGTGACAACCTATCATTGTATCTACCTCGCTAGTAACCCTAAACACTCGGAGAGAACCAAACATGTAGACATGAAGTTCCATTTTATTTGAGAGCTCGTTGAATCGAAGAAACTATTCTTGGAGCATACATCCATCAATGACATGTGGTTGACTTCTTGACAAAGCCGCTCCCTGTTAAGAAACATGATCGCTGTTGTATCGAAATAGGTCTAATAAGAGCTAGTGAAAGCTAATCACATCAAGGAGAGATATAGGAAATTGGAATTTGTAATGCAATATGATTTCAAACCTTATTGGTCAAATAAGAAAGCAGGATCAAAACATTTTAAATACATTAATTAAACTAAAATTTCACGACGGTCTTGAATGAGTCGCATCTATTAGAAGAGGTGAACTATTCACTTCTTGTGTGATTTAGAGATTGCTTACGAATCTGGTGCAGCACAAGATTGTGTAAGCTGTGTATTATCTGGCTGAAATTTAATGTGTGTGCATACATAAAAATACTACTACACCCCATGCCCAGCTGGCTGCCATTAGGGGCAGGGGAGCAGGAGCACATGATGTGGTGGTAGTCTCCCATGCAGGAATTATAGTGAGGACTTTCTTGTGAGGGTGTGGTAGGGAGTCTAGTTATGGCTTGCTCAAAGACACTACACCACAAGTGGTGCTGCATCATGTGGAGCTACAAGAATGGAGCAAAGCATAGTGCCAACAAAGAAGTCCAATGCTCATAATTAGTAGTATGATAAAAGCTCTAAACAACCAGTTCAGGGCAAGAATAAAATTAGGCGGCAGCTTTGGATAGCCAAAATCACACATGTTGAGGTTCAGGTGGGCTGCCGACACATTATTCTCGAGCTTCAAATCACGGTGGCGATTTCATTGCATTCAAAAAGATAAAGAGAAGCCTCTCCTCCAAGGAAAAAAATCATTAGAGCCTTGACATGGAAAGAGAGAACATTAGCTAAATCTCCATAATCTTATGCATAAAATCTACCCAAATTTTCTTCGCTTGCGTGATAAGAGGAAGAACAACTGTGAGCGCCTTGATGCGAAATAGGCCTGCGTGCATAAGTAAGACAACACACCAGTTGAATCTCCATAATCTTATGCATAAAACTATGAGCCAATTGTGGAGATTGGAATCGAGAACATGATAGCCAGAGAAGCGCATAGGACTGACTGTTAGGATTGTTACAAGATGCACCAAAAAACACCAAGACAAAAGTGCACGGCACGATAGAGACTATAAAGGAGAACCATGTCAATTAACAAAGAGAGAGAGGGGGGGGGGGCTTATTGATGGTACCTTAGACATGAGAGCGTCTTGCAAGGCTGATTCAAAGAATGCTTCGTATACATGTTGAATCCACTTCAATAGGTTTTCATAAGGGGATTGTTGCGCCACACACTAAGAAACTGAGAGAAGAAACACCAAATTCAAACAGGAGTGCATGTTGGCCATGTTGCAATACTTGTTCCCACATGCTATAAAACCCGGGCTTAGCGCCTTGACTTTCATATAAAATCTATAATGGCTACCTCAATTCAAGCTTGCTTTTGTGGACACACAAAAATGCAAAGAAGTGTCTCCACACTCCCAAAGATTTCTTGAGAGGAGGGGGCTGATTGTTTATGCCCCTCTCCTTCCAAAGCTTCACTGCTTGGTTGCTTAGATTACGAGCATTTTGAAAGGGCTTCAGTTTCAAAATATTCTTGTAGATGTGGGCAAAGTTATCATCCATGGTGGGCTGCTGCAGAGAAAGAGGGAGAAGAGGACAGTGATGCAGTTGTCACAGGACAACCACCGAGAAAGAGGGAGAAGAAGGCAACGAGTGTCACTGAACAACTACAAAGAGAAAGAGGGAGAGATGGCAAAGACCCCCACTGCAATCGTAGGTATCTGAGACTGCGATTTGGATTTGCTGGCGAGCGCTTCTTCATTTTGAAAAGGGGCTTCAGACTGGTCACTACACACGAGCCATGATGTCCATTTTAATTAAAACATACTCGTAAGATATGGAGTGAAGTCTTTTACTCCAAAATTATCAAGGCATGTTGTGGTGGTCCATTTGTAGGCCAAAGTGACAAGTCACAACATCCTCTTCACGTCTCTCTCTCTCTCTCTCTCTCTCTCTCTCTCTCTCTCTCTCTCTCTCTCTCTCTCTCTTTCTCTGCAATGCAAATGGCCGGCTCCATGTCAGTGCCATTATTGCATCTTGCCATCCTCAGAAGAATCATATGAGCTATAGTGGGGATGGTATTTTACCACGCTTGATCAACAGAAAAGAGAGTCCATCTCCCCTCCCAACACCCCTTTCTCATGTCTCTCTTGTTGCACTCCTCTCAAGTTCATCCGTCTTAAGTCTAGAGCATGCATTACCGCAAAGTCTATTCCCTACACTTCGCGATACAGACAACCAACTTAATTTTCATGCTGGGGCAATTGAATGCCAATGACAACAAGCTTACCACAGGCAAAGGAAAACAGAGCATTTGTGGGAGATGGTGGGAAGATAAGGCTAAGCAACTAATTGTCGGTAGTAGGAGGGTTAACGCTAGCATCATTGCTAAGAGGGGCTTGAAGCATTGTGAAATAGACAGACTAAGGTAGCAGAGATTGTTATAGCGATGGTACTTGCGACATGAACTAGCTGTGGACCTCATGCAAGAGAGCAGAGCCGAGCCATGGCCGGCTTCAGCACATGACAACAATCTCTCTCTCTCTCTCTCTCTCTCTCTCTCTCTCTCTCTCTCTCTCTCTCTCAAAATATCCATCTCTTTATCCCTTGTTGATTGTGTTATTTTCCATACTTCCTCTCTCTCTCTCTCTCTCTCTCTCTCTCTCTCTCTCTCTCAAAATCTCCATCTCTTTATCCCTTGTTGATTGTGTTATTTTCCATACTTCCTCTCTCTCTCTCTCTCTCTCTCTCTCTCTCTCTCTCTCTCTCTCTCCATCTCTTTATCCCTTGTTGATTGTGTTATTTTCCTTACTTCCTGTGTGTGTGTGTGTGTGTGTGTGTGTGTGTATATATATATACATATCCTCTTTTTCCCACCCCCTCACGTCTGTCCACTAACTCTTTCCTCCCTCCTCTTCTTTTGTCTTTTTTTTCTCTCAAGAATTACGTTAGATGAAAAACCTATTCCCTTGTTTCTTCGGAAAGAACTGCTTCCTTCCAAAAAGACTCCTCTCTTGGATTTTTAATACCATACTTTTTTGGGTAAGCTCCTCCTTTTGGTTACCCTTATCCTTATTAATGACTATGATAAATGGTAAGTCATGAGACTCACTTATCATGTGCATCTTTGTCAATCCTAATTCTCTCACATCTCACATCTCCGTCACTCGAGACTACGACACCTTGTTCGGCTCTAGCCATGAGGGTGAACTCCAACCTCTAAAGAAGGCCCTACCATCTTAACAAGATTAATAGTCTACCCCACCCTACCCTCCCTCCCTTTTTTTTCTCGCCCTCTCCTTTTTTATGGGTAAGGTCTCCCTCGTAGAAATCTTCTTTTTTTTGCAATTAATTGTTTCTGGACAAGGTACTAAAGTTTTTGGAAAAGGTTCCTGCCATGGACATAACTTGGTCTTACATTTCTTGCATGGAAAACTTTTTTATTGTTTTATTGTTAAGTTGACACATTAAAGGACCAAAAACAAATCACATAATGCACAATGGCTAGTTGCTTGCATAGCGCATAGTGGTCCTTTTGTGTGTTGTGTGTTTGCCTTGCCATTGGGATGGACGTTGATCTTGTGTGATGGACCCTTATGTGCTAGTCTTTGTCTTGCCATTTGGACACTTTTGGTTGCTACACTGGGCTTTTAGCCTAAGTATTGAAGAGTGTGCCAACAATGTTGGTGAAGCCAACAAAAGAATGAGGGAGATGCCACCTACACAAGTTTCCTCCAAAGTTTTTCAAATGCCCAAGGCATAACCGAGGCAGGGACAGAGGCTCTTAGTGCTCTCAAATTGAAGATTGGTTTACACAACATGGACTCGACATAGATCTACCTTTTCAATACGAGTTTTAAGGCACCATTATCCAATATACGCCCACCTATCACACGACGAGAGGAACAGAGTTTTGAGACAAGACCTTTTGTAGTTATACATGACAGACATGGATCTCCCCAGTCAATACTTATCGGCTAAGATCCTTTACTTATCACAAAGCCTTTTAAAAACCATATCAAGCTTTTCCACATGTAATATTCTATCACTATGCACAAAAAAATCATCCGCTGCAATCGCTCTCTAAGCAGCATGCAATGAAATTCAACACGCACAAGTAACATTTTTTTTTTTCAGCACCTTCTTCAAATAAAAAAAATGAGAGCGAATTCAACAAAAACAAGTAACAAAATCCTAGCGTCAACACCTACTTTCAATCAAGAAAAAAATTTGAGCTACGCTTTGAAAGTATTAACAAATGGAGTTTTTTTAAAGTTACATATAAGCTACTATTGTAAAGATCTAGGAGGCTACACATTTCAAAAAGGGAGCCATTCCAAATGAATAGGACATTTTTCACCGAATCTTTTGAAGTACAACAAAGAGGGTGAGCACAAAAACCTCAAAGATTCTTCTAGGTGGCATAAGAAGAGACGAGCATATACCCTCATGACATTAAACCCCATAGCTGCGCCTTTAATTTGGTGCCAAGTCTTATTGTTGGAGGTGACATAGTGGTGTAAAAGATCTAAAACAGCTAAAGAGAGAAGTAAGTTACACCTAGCCGCTTCCACTAAGTTTAATGGTGCAATCTTAGGCTTGGGAGTGGGGATTCTACGGTAAAGAGACTCAACATGGAAAGTAAAGATAGTGGTGTTGAGTGGAAAGTGGAGATTAGCAAAGTCTAAGATAAGAGAGTGAATGGAACCAAAGAGATCATTGAAGAAAAAGTTAAGAGTGGAGCGGCGGCCGGGCTAATATCAAGAGGGATTTGAGATACAAAGAACTGTCGTGAAATGTTAGACCAGCTTTGATTTATAAGTAGTCAATCAATTTGTCTTCAGCATCAGTCCTATTTTAGGCCGAAAGTGTCGTCATGCGGATTGGTGAAGCTACTTTGTTTTACAACATGGTCACATTTTTCACTTCGGCATCGATCCTACTTTGGGCCAGAAGTATTGTTGTTAAACACGGTAGCTATGTTTGACTTATGGGTAGTCCTATTAGTCTTGTCGTCGACATCAATCCTATTGTTAGACTGGGAGTGTCATTGTACAAACTAGTAGACTACTTTCTATGTCTTATGTGTGATGTATACGTGCTTTTAGGCTAGTTCAATGTTGCTCTTGGCATCAATCCTACTATTGGGTTGGAGTTGTCGTTAATTTCATTGGATGACACTCTGCATTTTAGGCTCGTTCAATAATTGCTCTCGGCATCAGTCCTATTGTTGGGCTAGAAGTGTTGTTAGCTTCATTGGATGGTTTTTAGGCTAGTTCAATGCTTGCTCTCGACATCAGTCCTATTGTTGGAATGGAAGCGTCATTAGCTTCATTGATGATGCTCTACTTTTTAGGCTAATTCAATGTTTTCTTTTGGCATCACTCCTATTGTTGGGTTGGAAGTGTCGTTAAGTTCATTGAGTGATGCCCTACTTTTTTAGTATCATTGGTTCCAGTGAGTGATTATTGTTTGTAGTTTTTAATTGTAGAATTTAAATCTAGGTTATTCATTTTAGTCATTGAAGTGTGTTGTTTTAAATCTTGAGTTATGTTGTCCTCAAAAATCATGATATATGTTGTAACTTGTTATTGCAGATAGTAGCCTAGATGAATCTTTGCAGAATTGAAGGAGGTGAAAACAAAGGTCAAAACTCTCATGGTGATATATGTATGTGCTTTGACAATGAGTGATATCACCTCCATATTGGAGAGTGAAACACACAGAGAGAGACTTTTTGACGACGTACTTGAAGCACTGTAGTTCAAATATGCTGCTTAGGACAAAAAGGCTATTCGTAGGATTTTGAATAGTGTTGTGGGTAATATGACCCAATGTCTAAAAGACTTGGGCGACAGTGCACCAGTAGATGCAGATCTAGAAAAACTAGAGCGTTGGACAAATGTGCGGTGTGTAGAGAGATCCAAATTCAAGAGAGCACGCAACATTGACGTGCAAGATGTCCATAATAAAAATCTAGGACCGTCTTTTATTATGCAGCCTCCTTTAAAGATGCGACAGAAATTGGGATAGACTGAGAGCACCTTATACGCACCCCCCACATGTCACAATGCGCCATTGGTGTCTGCCTTGTACCTGACACTATTAGGTTGTACATAAGTTTGCGACGCTCATTGTCTGACGTCGAAATCCAAAAAAATATCGGCGTCACTATTTGCTCGCTATGAGCGTCGTTATTTAGCGACGCTCATAGCGATGCAAATTACTGCGGTGTTGCTATATAACGACACACATAGCGACGCCCTGTAGGTCAAAAAAATAAACCCGAGAGCGCCAAACTCATTTTTGAGTTTGGCGCTCATGAGGTCACCCCCAATTCTTTGTGCAGGTAAGCGTCCGCCTCTCCCTCTCTCTCTTCCTCTTCTCTCTCTCTCTCTCTCTCTCTCTCTCACACACACACACACACACACACACACACACACACATGACACACACATGCACACACACAAATCTGAGAAAAGAGAGAGAGAGAGAGAGAGAGAGAGAAATACACACACACACACACACATAGATACACACACACATAGATACACACACACATACATTGTGTGTGTGTGTGTGTGTGTGTGAGAGAGAGAGAGAGAGAGAGAGAGAGAAATACACACACACGCGTAGATACACACACACACATACATTGTGTGTGTGTGTGTGTGTGTGTGAGAGAGAGAGAGAGAGAGAGAGAGAGAGAGAGAGAGAGAGAGAGAGAGAGAGAGAGAGACATAAACACATACTCACACACAAGCACGCACACACACATACATTCAAAAAGAAAGACAGAGAAAGGGAGATAGAGATAGAGGGAGAGACAGAAACAAGAAAAGAGAGATCTAGAGTGAGAGAGAGAAAGGGATGGGAAGAGAGAGGGATGGGAGACAAACGCATACTCACACGCACAAGCACACACACATACATTCATAAAGAGAGAGAGAGAGAGAGAGAGAGAGAGAGAGAGAGAGAGAGAGAGAGTGAGAGATAGAGATAGAGAGAGAGAAATGCTTACTCACATGCATAAGCACGCACACACACATACATTCATAGAGAGAGAGAGAGAGAGAGAGAGAGAGAGAGAGAGAAATGCTTACTCACATGCATAAGCACGCACACACACATACATTCATAGAGAGAGAGAGAGAAGGAGAGAGAGAAAGGGATAGAGAGAGAGAGAGAGAGTAAGAAAGGAATGGAGGGAGAGAGAGAGAGAGAGAGAGAGAGAGAGAGAGAGAAACATAAAGAAAGAAATATTTTTAACGTCCACGTCAAGCCGAAATCGGCTTTTGCGACAAATCAAATGTACATGGTGTGTATGTCATCTGTCTATGGGGAGCATATCGACAAATAAAATTAAACTGAGAGGGAGAGAGAGAGAGAGAGAGAGAGAGAGAGAGAGAGAGAGAGAGAGAGAGAGAGAGAGAGAGAGATGTTTTTTTACGTCCAAGTCAAACCGAAATCGGCCGATGAGACAAATCCAATCGAGGCCATCCGGCCTTTACTCGCACAGGAGCATTTATGATACATTCGTTGCATATGATAGAGAGACACACACAATTATGATCTCTCTTTCTCTTTATCTCGATGCAAAGGAAGCTGAAGGTGGAAAAGAGAGAGAGGGGTGGAGGGGGAGAGAGAGAGAGAGAGAGAGAGAGAGAGAGAGAGAGAGAGAGAGAGAAACATAAAGAAAGAAAGATTTTTAACGTCCACGTTAGCAGGCCGAAATCGGCTTTTGCGACAAATCAAATGTACATGGTGTGTATGTCATCTGTCTATGGGGAGCATATCCACAAATAAAATTAAACTGAGAGGGGAAGAGAGAGAGAGAGAGAGAGAGAGAGAGAGAGAGAGAGAGAGAGAGAGAGAGAGAGAGAGAGAGAGAAAGATGTTTTTTTACGTCCAAGTCAGACCGAAATCGGCCGATGAGACAAATCCAATCGAGGCCATCCGGCCTTTACTCGCACAGGAGAATTTATGATACATTGGTTGCATATGATAGAGAGACACACACACTTATGATCTCTCTTTCTCTTTATCTCGATGCAAAGGAAGCTGAAGGTGGAAAAAAGATGCAAAGGAGGCTGAAGACAAAAGGAGATGCGAAGGAATTAGGCAAAAGTACAGTCAGGACAATGGTACCTCCCAATTACTGTCAGATGAAAATCATAGCTCTAGGTGTGGGTAGGCAAAGATCTTGCACCCACATATATAGGCTTTGACCAATCAAGACAAGATTATGACCCAGTGGTCCTGATCTTTGTGCACCTCCAGACCGAAGGTGTGCAGGGATCGAGCATGGCTAGAGAATTTGAGGTGGTTTATAGTGTGAGAGAGAGATGATGGATATCAATGGCTTGGGTCTGCAGAGATGTTGCCTCCACATATATAGGCTTTGACCAATCAAGACAAGAATATGACCTGGTGGTCCTGATCTCCATGCACCTCTAGACCGAGGTCTGCGGGGATCGGGCATGGCTAGAGAATTTTAGGTAGTTTATAGTGTGAGAGAGAGACGATGGATATCGATGAAATAGAGAAAGAGAGAAGATTAAATATGTGTGAAGGATTTGTAGTCATTATGAGTAGTGACGATGGTGTGGGGTCGTCTGATCGAGCTGCCTATCTTGCAACAAGGATATCATGTCCTTCTAATCAATGCAAGCATGTTGTGCAATGGACAAGGCGCGTTTCTCTGCAGCACGTTCTCGAGTTCGGCGAGTTTGATCCATCTATTATAGACCGTGTTGTTGCCAATTACAACTCGTCGGACTCTGATGGTGGTCAGCAGGCAATGATTCTACAACCCAACAGACGTCTTCGAAGACGAGTTTCTCATCTAGTAAATCTGAGAATTCCAGTTGTAGCCTCTTCAAGCTCCGAGATAGAAGATACAGAGTGGGCTAACGCGTGCATGCTTGAGCCGGAAATTGACGAAATGATCGAGACCATCGTGGATTTGGAAAGACTTGCTTTACGAACGACATGAAACGTGAGGCTGATATGCCCTTGTATGATGGAGCCCGAGTGTCACGATTGAAGGCACTCTTGGTTCTTCTCAACATGCAGGCAAAGTTTGGATGGAGTGGTACTAGCATCACAGAACTATTCATGTGACCTCTTGCAATGTGTCAACGTCAGTCACAAACTGTACACACCTGGATTATCAAATCAGGGTGCTGATTTTATTATTTTTCTCTATGTGGACTGCTCAAGAAACACATATTGCCAGTTGGTAATGTAATGCCAGATTCTAGAGAGGGAGCAAGAAAAGTCCTGCGAAACTTGGAAATGGATTACAATTCCGTTCATGCATGTCCTAACGACTACATTCTTTTTAGAGGGGAGTACTCGCACATGGAAAAATGTCCAACATGTGATTCAAAGAGTATCAAACGGATCTCCTTGCTGCTTTTGACAGAGGGATGCAGGCAGAGGAGCTCCTAGATGAAACAGAGGATATCTAGTTACAGGGAGAGCTCTTCATAGATATAGGGAGTTATGTTGAATTATGCGAAGATGAGAGAGAGAGAGAGAGAGAGAGAGAGAGAGAGAGAGAGAGAGAGAGAGAGAGAGAGAGAGAGAGAGAGATCGCATAAATTCATAAACATTGTATCTTTATAGCTTTGTTGACTCACTCTTTTGTAAATACTTTGTTATAAATGAAATTGAGCCACATGTTTGCACGTCCAATTGCTTATTTCTTCCTTTCTTTAGCAATATGTTTTAACTTCTCTTCAATGTGCCTTTTGTATGTGTACATCATCACACTTTGCTATCCTTTTTTCTTTCTTTTTGCAGGTATGGATGAGACAGACGAGTTTTACTCTTCTTTGTCACTCGAGCAGAGGGATGGTACAATTGCAGACACGGTGCTGGCTCTTGTAGTCAACGCTTGATGCCTTCAGAGTCACCAGCAACATCAGAGGCTCATGGAGGTCTAAGAGCTCGGTGTCAACTAGTCGACGGTCCTCGCAATCTAGGCACAGTCGTTCTATTGGTGGAGGTGGTGGCTGCTGCGGAGGCCGCTCCACAGAGGCGTCCACAGTGCCTCGTAGCCATCGAGGCGCCCTGTCTTCTCCTGATTTTCAGGTACCGGACACAGCGACCCCCTCCACTCCTACTTTTGTGCAGCCATCAGGCACTCTAGGCTACACACCTGCATACAAACCTGTGGCAGTGACCCCCGCGGAGACACCTCTGGAGACCCCTGCCAACACGCCTCCAGTGACACCCAGGTTCTGGGATGGCATACCTAAAGAATTAAAGTAAAGAGTCATCCAGATGCTACATAATGAGTTTCCCGTGCCAGATAGAGCACAACGCTTCAATGAAGATTGGATGAGAGTGCACATGCACGACTATTGTAAGCACAAGCGCTCTGATGTACACCAAACAATAAAGCGGGGGGGCCCTAAACCAGCCTGGCTTGACAAGGAAGATTGGAGAGAGACCAAAAGAGAAGTGCGAGAGACTCCTGACAAGTGGAAGCGACAAAGAGAGGCAACTCGAGCGTGAGTAGATTCACGGAGCTCGCATCACTTGAGGAGCGGCAGGTTGGCGTCATTTGAGGCCGACTTTGTAAGTGTTTCATTTTGCTATTTGCGTTTGGTAGTTTTAGGTACTTGTAATCTTGAATTCTAACATAGCGGTGATGTCCTATGCAGTGGGTGATGACTGGATGTGACCCCACACCGTATGAGTGCGACTATGGGGGACGGAAGAAGGCAATTACAAATAGTGGAGTGCACGTAGCTATAGGTACTCCAATTTTGCTCAGAGCTAGAGTTGGCAGCACACTGTGCAAGGACTCTAATAGCCAATTTTTCTAATACAGGAGCTGAAGCACCATTCATGAGCCACCACCTCCAAGCTAGTTGTTCAAATGCAAGATTTTGAACAACTCAAAACTAAAAAGCCCTCCTTTAATCTGTACTTTGTTAAGTCAGTCACGGCTTGAGCTTGATCATCTGCATTGCTATAGAAATTTCTGACCACGTCATAAAAGTTTTCAATCACCTCTTCATATAATTGGCCACAATCCATGTTCCAATACTCAGGATCAAGCAAGAAAGTAACACTATGCAATGGATTGTGTGCACTAACCCATCAAGCATGCACATACTTATTTAAGATACCCCTCTTAGTTTAGTCGAGAAAAAGGGAAAAACCTTATGACTTTCAGAATCAAAAGCCAAGAAGACAACATCATTACCAATCCAATAGAGTCAAAAACAATAGTATGTATCACCCACATCAGACCAAAAATGTTTGTCATCAATGAGGACTTTCAAATACCTCACCTTTGTTTTGACATTTTTTGGTTCCTGAGCTTCCCAGTCATAGAAAGATGCATACACAAATGTCTCCACTACAACTTTTTTTTTTTGCAGCAAACTTTCTGTGGTGTAGAAGTTTGTGCAAAACCTTGTTTTGCACACTAGCTTTAGCATGGTAGTCATGCATTGATGATACATATCCAAAACATGTTGCCTCTTCAAAAATAATTTCACCACCTTCTTTGAGTTGTCTACAATGTGTTTGAACCATGCAGTATCATCTTCCTTATACCAATCTTGCAACACAAGATTCAAGCTGTGTGCATTGCAACCAAACATGTATAAGCTAGGAAAGCGCTCCTCTAACAGTTGACCAGCTGCTCTAGAGTTCTTTGAATTGTCCGTGATCACCTATACTACATTAGGAATACCTATTTGCTCAATTGTCTCTCCTACGAGATTAGCTACATAGGGCCCTGACTTGATCTCACTTGAGCCGTCCACTACTTTAATGAAGCACTCCCCTCGAGGATTGAATACAAACACATTAACTAATGGCCTACGCTGAACATTTGACCATCCATCATCACTGATTATTGTGCATCTTGATTGATCAATTGATTTCAAAATCAATCTATCAACTTTCTTTTGGGTATCTACAAAGCATTTGTCCAATACGTTGTCCACATCTAATGATATGATGGAGGGTAAAATCCAGGACCATACTCACCGATCTTCTTCCATGCATGCTTCCATGGCTCTCGTGTCAACATCAACATAGAACCGCCTGTAAAATAGATAGCTTGATGAAGAGCAGACTACGCTGCCTCAATTGCAATTGATCAAAAGCTCTGCTCGAGACTCACTTGTCTAGACCTAGATGTCCCAAAATTGTATTCAGGTGACCCATCTTGATAACTAACTCTTTGTGTAGGTGTAGCAGTCTACATCGAGGGTGCTTCACTATTTTGTCCTCCCTGTGTAGTGCACTGATGATGCTTTGAGGTCCCAATACTTGGGACTGGTAATCTGGGTTGCTTTGCATTAGCAACACCACCCATTAACTCTCTTAAGTGTTTTGTGGCATTCTCATGCCCTATGCCATTGCATCTATCTCCATTTGCCTATCACTTGTTCCATTCCTCCCTGACCCAAGGAAGTACTCCCTAATACGAGGCGCACCTCTTGATTTTTCCTTACCACATATTCTGACATTCTCTGTAAATTGCCACTCAGGCCCTTGCACCTTACCACCAACCTTACGCTTACCTTTATTGTCAATTCTGTCGTTTGATCCTTCACCACCAGTGGATGGCGAGTAGAACCAACTTCATTGATGTATTGGGAACTAGCATTAGCATCCATGATAACTTCACAGATCGCCTCTGCATACACATAATCACAAAAAGGTTAGATTCTAATAATATTAAAACCAACTAACTCTCAAGAGGCATCAACGGTCTCCATGATTGATTGACTAAGTGCTTGAAGTATTCAATTCAAACCAAATAACTTAAGAAGCATAAAAGACACATGTTCAAATGATCGTCCACATGTGGCCCTCATGATGTGCTTGAATCCTATTGGATAGGTTTTAAAGGGGCCCAATGAGAATTTAGATACATAAATAATTAAGTTCTTTCTCTCAAAGAGGAAAAGGAGGACACATGTCCAAATGAATAATTAAATAATACAAGAGAGAGAGAGGTGTGGACCAAGTACGAAAGGGGGGTATACAAATTTAAATTACCTAATAGAGCTCAAGGAAATATCAAGTTCTAGTGAGGGGCTCTAGAGAGTGTGCCAAAATGGCTTATTACGTGAGGGACATTGTTTATATAGCCACCTCCAAATTAGACGCCTGTTTGGGGGGAATGTCGGGCCCATCGCACCCGATCCCAAGGTCTTCAAGGCTCGCCGTGCCCGATCAAAAGCTCAACGCGATTTTGGCCGGTCAAGTGTGAACTTGATGTTATTAGCACTTTCATAGCGTGTTAATAACATGAGTTATTACCACTTTATACACTTCACGTGAAGACGTGAAAGAAATCCATGCTTTCAAGTTAATTGCAGCTTCTTCTACAAAATGGCGCACTTAGCAATTGAGGGAAATTGCTTCTCAACCCGGGAGTATGTTATGGATCCAGGGATGATGCCTTATGTTGTATGGCATTATGTAGACTAAGGTTGGGTATAACATCATGCTACACCATTAGATCATGGATCTGGGTCTGAGGGTCTACAATGTGTACTCAAGATGTAAACTCTAAGTGGAGTTTATATAAAAGAGTAGTCTCTTTCTCAAGGCTCATGTATCATTACGCTAATTTGAAGTACACAAA
>NC_140944.1:5793061-5843061 GCF_014529385.1 Adiantum capillus-veneris | reverse complement strand
TGTCTTGTTAGTTTGGAGCAGGACTTATTAATTATTATTAGAGGTTATTTTGCAGGCACAAGGGGTTGGAGAGCTTGTGAGAGAGTGGTTGATGTTTCACGTTTTGTTTGAGGGTGGGCTTGCATTTGGTGTCGTAGGAACAATATTCTCTCTCTCTCTCTCTCTTTCTCTCTCTCTCTCTCTCTCTCTCTCTCTCTCTCTCTCTCTCTCTCTACATATAAGGCATGTGTCACACTAGGACATGCAAACGTGGCAAGCAACGATTTGCTTTTCGAAAAGTGAAACATGGCCTTGCTTGAGTGTCAGAGGGGCGGCCTCAACCTCCCGGCCAACTTCGCAAACTGGGAGGCCATCTGCAAAAGTGATGGCGGGAGTGCTCGCGACAGGTTTCGGACTCTAGAGGTCAGCGCCATAGCCGAGGAGCTTTCCACTTGGCCAACGCTAGTTCTGCGTGCAAATTTGCGCGGTGCCCCAGTGTGACACAGCTTGTGTGTCCACAGTCACAAATTGCAGGCTACCCGGTGCCCCAGTGTGACAGGGGCCTAAGAATGCTTATGGGTAGGCCTCATGATTTTATCACTTTTTTTCTACTTGTTTATTTCGCTCCACTGGAGCAGGTGGAGTTTCTAATGGTTTTGGTCATCATCAACAAGTAAGTCTTGCATTCTAAAGCTTTTGGACATGAGTTGTTTGTTTCTGAGGATTAGTTTAGCTCAAACAACGGCTTCTCTTCAGGGCCACAAGAATCTTTATGCCGCACACGACAGCCCATGAGATCTTCATGATGCAGAAAATAGGATGTGCCAAACCAAAGTCTCTCTTGGATAAGTTCAGTGAGCAGGAGAGTGGCGGTCGAAAGAGCCTTGAGGTACAGAGGCCCAAATAGGTCAAAGTGGCTCAATGTCTCTCTTGGCACGACTGGTTTGGAAGGTAAAGCCAGGCTCACAATGGGCGGCGGAAGCCACTGTATTTTCCTTCCGGCCAATCAGCAAGCGGGCTTTTTGATGCCCCGTTCATAGTGGGTGGTGGAAGATGCTGACAGGGCAGGCACGTCAAGGCAGAGAAACGCTTTTTCTCTTCCACCCTGCCTTGTTTCTCTTCCGACCCCCCCCCCCCCCCTTCTCTCGCCCGTGAGCACTTCCACCCTGACAAGCGTCTCCTGCAGCCTATGAGGACTCGCCATGCAAGCAAAGCAGGCCAGGCAGCTACCACCTTGTGTGAATAGCAGGGCGGTGGAAGACGGAGGCTGTGCTCTTTTCTTCCTGGAAGTGCTGAGCAGCCCGTTTTCTTCCACCCTTCTGGTATGAACCCACCCTAAGTTACGTGCATTGCTCAATCAATTTGTCTATTGGGTGTATGTGCAGTAACATTCAGCAACTATTAATGCAAGGAGATTTTGATGCTATGTACAATAGCAAGATAAAAAACCTGCTGCAGCCAGGAAACATTGATTATAGATTGGCTCCAGAGTCCAGACCTCAACGACCAAAACTATGTGTGGCTGCTCTCAGCCAGACGGAGCCAAAAGTGCATATCGTACACTGGATGGGGAGAAAAGGCAACCAAGATGAACTCTTTCAGGGTTTCAAAAATTGCACGGGCTCGTGTCAACCCCAAAGAGTAAGTTGTTTTTTCTTCTCTCGTTCTCTCTTAACTCATGAAAACTTTCAAGTTTTTTCTCACAATTTGGAAAGGTTCGATACAGGAAATGCCATCTACTGGACATACCGGTGGGTGGAGAGTCAACCTTGAAAGCGGCAGGGATAAGAATGTCCAAGAAAGCTTGGTCACAGTGGCTACAATACCATGTATATTGATGGCAGTTGGAATGGTAAGCTCCATTGGGTATAAATTGTCTCTCTTTTCTGCACTTGTACTACGTCCTTGAGATGACTGAGAAGATGGAGTCCGAGAATGAAGCTATACCAACGCTGCATTTGAGGGTAGTAGAGGCTCATGACTGCACGCTACTTCATACCCTGAAGACATTTCAAAAAAACCACTTCGAGAAGGCGGTCAAGAAATGGAATTTGCAGATAAAGTCTACCCAAGATCCTGAGTAGTAGTCACACTTTGCTTGTACTGATGTCTTTTCTACAAGTTGGTGAGATTTTAACCAAATTAAAAAAATTAAATTATTTGGTTCTCGCTCTTTGAATACGCAAGTGGTCCTCATGACTAATTGACACCACTTCTGTCAGGTGGGATCTACGATCCCTATTAATTGGGGGCGGCGGGATCGGTTTTGCACCGTCAGATGGCGGTTTAATCTCCAAGTGATCACCATGTGATCACAATTAAAGTGAACCCCAAGTAAATTTAATGTGAACATCAAGTGATCCCCATGTGAATCCCAATTGACATGTGATCACCTTGTGACCCCACCCATTACCAAGTGATTACAGTGTGACCCCGACTATCCCAAAGTGATCTCCAAGTGAACACCATGTGATCTCCACCCCGTCTTTTTTCTATATGATTCTATGTTCACACCTCCATTTCAAGTGGCGCGCGATAGCTTAATGGGAGAGTTGTGGCCTTCGGTTGTGTAGGTGGTGGGTTCGAGTCGTAGGGACTCAACCGATCGGGATCTTTTTATTCTTGAGAATAAATGGACGGTCCACATCGTTCGAAGATGTTGGACCGTAGATCCCACTTGACAAGGTGGTGTCAAATAGTCCCGTGGGCAAGCAGTGGCGGTCTACTTGCCCACGGTGGCGGTTTGCTTTGCTGTACCACTTTTCGAAGCATCCCTGTGATGCCTCGTTGCACTCAAAGAGAGGGAATCTGGTCTTTATCCGGATTCCTGGATTGACCAGCTTCGACCAAAGGAATCTTGGACACTTTGCCCGTGGTGGCTGGACTACCCAGACAAAGAGTACCCCTCGATGAGGCTGATGCATATTTTGGTGAGCTAAGATTCCGTGCATAACTACTCTTGTTTGCCTGCATCCAAATTGATGATTTCTCTTTCTTGAATAGCGGAACAAAGAGGGCAGCGCAAAAAGGATAAGGACCGCAACAACAGGACAAGAGGATGCACTATCCCCCAACACAAGCAAGCGCCCCCAACCATCCAAAAAAGGCAACAAAGAGAGTGCACCTCCAAAGAGTCGACAAAAAAGGGTAGTGATCGATGCGGAGAGTAGCAATTTAAAGTATGATTTGGATGGCAAGGATGACAATGATAGTGATTCACAGCATGGTCAGGCCCTGGAAGGTGTTAGTCGTAGAGTGCCATCTTCATCTCCCTCTTGCCAAACCTGCTCCATCCATGAGTTACCTTCATCTTCACATGACAGGGGTGCAACAAACTCGTTATTTGTCACACGAAATTTGCTAGGGACTACTCCAGGTAAGAGGCCAAAATCTATTCAATGTGCCATTTGTAGTTTGATGTCCTTATATGATATGCCCCACATCTTTCTGGTTTGATTGCAGAGCTACACATACAATCCATACACATGAAAAATTTGGCGGGTGCAATACCCGATGTGCGATGCTCAGAAAGGTAGGCCACTTGCACTTCGTACCTTACGATGCAGCCCATATTCAAGAAACTTAAGCTTTTTTGTGCAACAGGTCTCTCCAATCTATGAGAAGACATCTAGGCTCTCTCGCAGCTACAGAGGAGATGGATCCATGCCACAGACTTCCTACGCATACCAGGACAAAGGTTGGCATAGGTGTTATTCTTGGATGGAACCAATGGGACGGAGAGCTTGTCGAGGACACATTGTTGATTGCATGTGAGTTTATGGTTATTGTTGCGACATGCCGAGGAGAGCATCTTCACTGTTTGACTTATGCCGCGATGGACTGTGGCCTTCGATTGGTGAGGGTGTTTGTGCAGAATACTAACCATGTTTGTGCATTCGCCATCACTTGCAAAGGAAAAGTCAGGTAACATGTAGCACTGCCTTAAGTTAACGATCATTCTTGTTCTGGGTTTTCACAGATTGGCAGTGGGCACCTTGCTTATTGTTATCTTTGCTCGTCTACAACATGGAGGCTAGACGACCCCGCTATGATCAAATGTCTGGCGAGGTTGCGGCGGATCAGCAAGGTTTTGCACATGATGATGACATGATATGGGACCGGACGCTAGAGCCTGGGTCGAACCCATAGAGAGTTGACGACTCACAAATGCCAGATGCCGAGAGAAGTCCAGCTTTTGCCAGTCATTATGGCACAAAGATATGTTGTTTTTCACCCTTATTCAAGAATGATTTTGTGACCTATGTACTCCATTTATCTTACAGGTGGCTTTTAGGGACTTTCATAGATATGGGAGACGTTGTGCTCGATTATTTTGCTAGTGTGGGGACCCTTGCTTCGCAGTGTCGGGCGCTCTCCAGACATTGCATCAGCCTTGAGAGAGATGCCCATGTATTCAATGCTTGCCTTGCATCTCAGTTGCATCTTCCTGTAGAGCTCGGAGACACGATGTTCTTTGGTGGTGTGTATGCAGATATAGTGCGAAGCGAGTGACAAAACGTGGAGCATTCGATGAGGCCGTTTTATCCTCCACACAAGAGCCTCTTGTACATCTTTGTGCAAGCTTTCCAAGGCCTCCTTCAGCCCCCCAGTCCCATTGTGGCCTATCTATAGCAGCACTGTTCCGACGGGGCAGCTTGTCTTCTCACACGGTGGTCCCACAAGCCTTCCACCAGTCTACCCCGGTCCTCAGCCATTTGTACATCCACATCCTGATCGGGCTTCTATTGCACATTCCCTTTTCCCTAGCACCAGCACAGGTGGGTATGCCCCCATGCATGCTCCTCTAGTGTTTTAGCAACCCCCTCAGTCCCACCATTGATTGTCTGAGCCCCGACATGTATTGTGAGCCGATGGATGACCTCTTACTATTGGAGTACCATGTTACTTTTTGGATTGCCCAAAGGGGAAAGGCTATAGAGACGCCTTCTCTTTTTGCTGACTAAAATAGAAAAGGGGTTGAGTTGTATTTTCAAGCATTTTTTGATAGGCAAAAAATGTTGATTGGTTGAAATAAGATAGTGGGAACTTATTTAAATGAAAAGTGTGTAAATCTAATGATGGGAATGTCTTGAGTTTTGAAATATGAAATGAATGCTCATTTACCAAGGAAAAGATTTTGGGTTGCCCTTGAAAGCATGAAACGTCCAAAGCTTTATTTGAAATATGAAATGAATGCTCATTTACCAAGGAAAAGATTTTGGGTTGCCCTTGAAAGCATGAAACGTCCAAAGCTTTATAGGTTACTGGCGTTACTAAATTTAGATCCTATTAGCAAACGTGATTCCCTCCCCGGATATCCCCGTCCCCAAAAAAAAACCACGTGTCTCCCCCCACTAATTGTCTCCCCTTGTTCCTCTGCGGTGCCTCGTCCGACCTGCCTCCTCTGGCCTTCCTCGCCTCGCCCACGCGTCCCCTACTACCTCAGCTCGCGCTGCTAGTGCGTGTCGAGAGCTTGTGTGAAAGAGAGAAGCACTCTCCAACCTGGCGCAGTCTAGAGAGAGAGAGAGGTGGCGCAAGAGGCAGTGCTCAGTCAGCACCCTCCCTCATGGTCTGTTGGTCATGAGAGAGAGAGAGAGAGAGAGAGAGAGAGAGAGAGAGAGAGAGAGAGAGAGCTTGCGGGCCTTGCACCCACTGCTTGCCTCCCGCTCTGCGAACCTAAAAAGCATGCCGCATACCAGAGAGTCCCCACTGCTAGTCTGCACGTTAGAGAGAGAGAGAGAGAGAGCAGAGAATAGGCTTGTGGGAGATTGGGAATGACCAAAGAGGGTGGAGAGAAGCACTCTCCAACCTGGCGCAGTTCTAGAGAGAGAGGTGGCGCAAGAGACAGTGCTCAGTCAGCACCCTCCCTCATGGTTTGTTGGTCACGACACACACACACACACACACACACACACACACACAGAGAGAGAGAGAGAGAGAGAGAGAGAGAGAGAGAGAGAGAGAGAGAGAGAGAGAGAGAGAGAGACTTGCACCCACTGCTTGCCTCCCGCTCTGCAAACCTAAAAAAAAGCACGCCGCATACCAGAGAGCCCTCACTGCTAGTCTGCACGTTAGAGAGAGAGAGAGAGAGAGAGAGAGAGAGAGAGAGAGAGGTTTCGAACGCTCCGGACAAAGCCCTCGGCATTCCAAACGGCCCACTGAACCTCTTCTCATCGCTGCCACGCGTTGGAAACCGACTCTCTCTCTCTCTCTCTCTCTCTCTCTCTCTCTCTCTCTCTCTCTCTCTCTCTCTCTCTCTTTCAAATTCTCTTCTTCTTTCTTCTTCCCCGCAACAGAATTCGCATGGCTTCTCCCTATTCACGATTTTTTTCAAATTGACCAGACATACTAGGTTGAATGATAAAGACTTAGCTATTGGGAATTTGGGTGGCTCCAAAAATCCCCAAGAGTCATCTTTTCATTTTGAGAAGTTCTTTCACCCACCTTTTCATTTTAAAAAGTTCTTTCACCTGTAGTGTAGTGTCTGACAGACTAAAGTTGTCATTTTTACTAGTTCAAACTATAAGGAAGGGATCTATCCTTGATCTCTAGAGATGTTTTATTTTTATTTTTAGAGACTTTAAAGTTAAGTTTAGAACTTAAGGATGTAGAACTTTTAAAGTAAGGTCTCCAATATGAAAGTCTCCCTAACCCTTAGTGTTGTGTTGGGTTAGCGAGACTTTCATAGTTTTCAGTGCGTGCATGATGGAGACTTACCTTTCATTTCACATCCTGACATGTCTTGAATTTTCTTGCATTCTATTGTTTTAGAATGCTAAAGTGAAGCATCACCTTGCATAATTTAATTAAATTTTACACACACACATTTTATTTTTTTTTACATTCTATTGTTTTAGAATGCTAAAGTGAAGCTTCACCTTGCATAATTCTAATAAATTATATACACACATAGATGTACATTTCTTGCATTTTATTGATTGATTCCAATCAGTGTTAACTTTCGAGAAAGTCTCTTTTATTAAGCGGCTGCTGATCGAGTTTCCTCCTCACAAAGAAGAAAACCGGAAATACTAGTAGTAATTCTGAGATTTGCAAAAATTTTGGACGACTTTCTCATATATTTTATCGATTTTTCTTTCGTTTACCATGGTTTGCAACTAGCTAGTCTCGATTTTCAATCAGCTCAAGACTAAGCTAAAAGAATCCTTTCTCAAACACTGATACCAATTTAATTCAACCTAACAATTTTATCACTTTCTTATTGTTTTTGAAAGCCGTTGTGACCCTTTCACTTGTTTTTTTTTTTTTTAAAGTAAAAATTTTGAATTAAAGAAAGTGAAAATGTTACATGGACTCACATGTAGGGGGAGGGTCACTCCGAGACGTTAGAGTTATATGACTTAAAACTTTAGAGCTTTTAAAATGGGATTTATAGCTTAGGGATCTAAAGTTTTAAATTTGTAAAGAGAGCTCTAGAGCTTAAAGATGTAGAATTTTTTAAGTGGGGTCTAGAGCATAGGGCTCTAAAGCTTAGGGAGGTAGAGCTTTGTTTATGTTTGTTTTTTTTTAAAGCTTAAAGATGTAGAGCGTTTAAAGTGGGATCTAGACTCTGATCAAGGCCTAAAAATGACACTTTTTTTTTTTGTCAAGGTCTATTTTGCCTATCAAAACAAGTGCTTAAAAAAAACCTCATGTTATTTGACTGCTAGAATCTCAAAATTGCCTATCATCTTTTATGTTTATAAAATATCAAACATCAAAGAAGGTAGCCCTCGCCTAATGATATTGATATGTGTAAAAAACTGTTTTGTAGAGGTGGCCCTTCCCACATATACTCACGATCAAGTGTCCACTAGAATCTTACCAGCAGTTGATTGTTTATCAATTACCTCCTCCCAGCTTCAACAAAAGAGCAATCTAACCCTCATCCCAAATAGATTCTCCTCAGTACGAATATTCCAAGCTATGTCACAACCTTGTGTAAAAAGTTACAACACCTAACACTTAACTCCTAATCTAGACCTCGATAATAGCTATGTTATCAGACTCAGCCCTTCAGCTGAGGCACCAAGCACATAGCAGTATGGCGCATATTGTTCAATCAAAATTATGTTTATGCCCATAGCCCCAGATAATGCTAGCCAACTAGTGATCCTTCCAGTGATAAACCATACTAACAGTAGGGTATGAATCATTTGCTAAATGATAGTAAAAATCTCCAAAAGTGCCTCCGCACACTCAATGAAACCTAGTTGCTTCTAATCCCAAAGGGTTCACTATATGTAAGACCACTATATCACGTGCGTTCAGGCTCTTTTTTTAAAACCCCTATTCTGTGAATTTTCTAGGGAATATAATGAACCCTTTTCTTTTAAATTCTGTAAAAAAAAATTGAGATTTGTTTTTTTTTAAAATCCTTATGTAAATTTATTTCTGTAAGTTTTAAGGGATTTAAATACCCTTTTGTTGAACTCACGTGATAGTTCACATACTATGTAAGGTGAACCCCCAATGCTCCTAATCCTCACTCTCTGGCTTCGTTCATCCACGAGTGCATTTGTGTCATATTCTTTCTGCTATGTTGCTTGCACCTTGAGCTCCAACGTGTCCGTCTCCTCCGCTGCTCTGAACCGTTTGCAATTCTATGTCTCTCTTTCAACTCCTCATCCTCAAGGAATTTCCTACTACAAGGTGCCACTTGAACTATGAATAGCCAATCACGCTCTCTACGATCAGCTGTTGTGAGCACCATTTGCTCACAATGCTGAGGAAGCACAAATAAGATTGTCATTTCACGTAAATGCAGTCTTCAAAGATTGCATACAGCCAGTTGGGATCCTAAACTTGGATATTTTTTTCTTCACTTGAAGTTGCTTTTCCAAAGAACCCATGGAGCTCTAGGAAGTGATACCACTAAGTTGTCCTCGTAGTGGGCCACAACTCCTTCATACATCCCTCTAATTGCAAGTCATCTCTTTGTCCCTTGCTTTTGTGCTTTCCGATCATACTTCCACAAGAGCTCGGCCACATTTAAGACATATTTAGGAATTTTGGGAAAAATGCACAAATGTGGGACGATTGTTTGTGTCCCAAGTTCTTGTGGAGAGGTTTCACTATGCTAGGTTGTTGCACTAGAGGAAGTTGTGGCACGTTCTTTGTGTCACTAGTTTTTACAGAGATGCTACATTGTGCTAGGTTGTTGCAAATCTTGAGAAAGCTGTGACATATTCTATATGTCACCAATTCATGCAAAGTGGTTGCACTGTGCTAGTTGTTGCATTTGAGGAAGTTGTAGCACATTCTTTGTGTCACCAATCCTTGTAGAGAAGTTGCATTGTGCTAGGTTGTTGCAAGTCTCAAGAGGAAGTCAAGGCACACCTTTTGTGTCACCAACTCATACAAAGAGGTTGCACTATACTAGGTTGTTAGTTATGTGGTGCTAGGTTATTCCACTTGAGGAAGTTGTGGCATGGTATTTATGTCACAAGTTCTTGCAGAGAAGTTGCATGGTGCTAGTAGGTTGTTTCATTTGAGAAAGTTGTGGCACATTCTTTGTGTCACACATTTGCAGAGAGGTTGCTTGATGCTAGGTTGATGCACATGAACAAGTTGTGGCACAATCTTTGTGTCACACGTTCTTGGAGAGAGGTTGCATGGTGCTAGGTTGTTGCAATTGGGAATCTTGTTGCACATTCTTAAGCAAATAGCTAATGAGATAAAAGAATCTTGTAATAAAATAGCTAATGAGATAGAAGAATCTTGTATTGTATGTTGTCAACAACCACAAAAAAAACACTTTTGTGAACCCACATGTGCTAGTACAAACACAAACACACAGCACCCCAAATAGGAGGCCAGTAGTGGGAGCATAAAACTTGCTAAAAATGGGAGAAGGGGGGAACTCTCCTTGTGCTAACAAGTAGCTGACATTGTTTCTTTGCTCGATTCGAGGAGGCTCGAATCCAATACTAAAAGTCATGGAGCATATGTATCAACTCCTCCTAGAAAGCCCCTTAAAACCGCAAAAGCACTTGGCTCTCCAAATGAATCAAAGCGTAAGACTGTTGATCGGCTTCCATTTCAAATCCCTCTTTTGAGTCCAAGAGGTAGTGCTACAATCTACAGTAAGAGATAGACATGTATACTTGTTGATACCTAAATAGTTTGGTTGCTTGGCTCAAATTTCTATACCAAGGTGGGAGCAGATAGCTTTGACCAAGTTGTTGCACCCCAAGTAAATTCATATTAATCGATAAAAAGGCACCCATAAGCCTCAAATTCCAAATCCAAATCTGTTGGAATTCACAGAACTCCTAGAAACAATGTCATTATGTCTTCATATGGTAGTTGCACCTCAACCATGCTGGAGAGTGTCCACTATATACTAGCCAAGGATCCATTGCAATCCCTTTGTGAGCAGCTAGCCATAGGAAGCTAGATATCATGCGAGCTTGTCGGTGATAAACAGGAAACCCAACATCCACTGTAGCTAGCGAGAACCTCTATAACATAATATCAATCCGAGGGATGAAGGTGACCTAACTAGGGCATGGAGGCACGCCAAGAGGTTGTCAATCTCTTGTTAGACAAGCACTACTATTGACTGGTCACTAATCTATGCCTACACTACTAGAAACCTAAATCTACGAGCACTTTTTATAGCACTCCAACTCATTGTAGCCTGGACATACGGACTCGGATCAGCACAAGACTCAACAAGAGTATTGCCCTAACCCTAAGAGACACTCCTATGTAAAAATAACCAGATTTTGCACCTCTGTAATAATTGCAATTATAGTTTGATAGTAGAATAGTAGTTGTTGGTTTTCATCAGGATTGGTCTCTATAGGTCTATCTACTCAAGGGGATCTTAGACATATGATTGGATATGGAATACAACGTCCAAAAATCAAGAAAACTCACCTTTTAGCTCGTGGTTTGGCGTGGCCGGCGAGGTCATTTTGGCATTTGTGGCGACTATCTACACGTAGAGGAGAAGGAGGCTATCACAATGATACTCTTGCTTCTCACAGCAAGCATGCATGTAGTGCAGTGCATGCTCAAGAAGATATAGTGAAGAAGGAGAGAACATAGGACAATGTTGAACTCCTTATTAAACTTGATTAATGATAATGTCTCTTTCAAAACTTACAAAACTTGACCTTTAAACTTAGGTCATTCTATCTTAATGGTTTCACATTCTAACTACTCAATTAGGTACAATTTGGAAGTTTTCAAATAAGCACAGGATCCACAAAAAACACACGTTTTTACAAGAGAAGTTTCATGTCTGAAAATGTCTATAAAGTCTCCATCATTCCCCCGCCTAGTCCATGTCACCCTCAACATGACTACGGGTTGTCGGCCGGCTTCTGCTCTCTCTTTCAGCACCTTATGCTCTCTCTAAATTTGTCACGTCGCTCTTGGTCCATGTTTGTGAGAGGTACATTCATGATTCTGGTGGCCATCTCCATCGTAGTATAATTGACATAGCGAGCTCGGAGGTCGGCCACTTCTACACCGAATAATGCTAATCTTTAGGTGAAGAACCCGGTGTAGAATGCTTCCTCGAATGTCTGCATATAATAAGAGGGCAGGAACATCAATGGAGCAAAGAATCCATGGAGGATTATGTTGTCTAGTTGCCCACTAAGATCATATGCTAGCCCTTATGTCCTTTCCAAGAAGGTGATCCAAGGAGTGTCATTACATTCCGCTTTGTGGTACACTTGGATGCAGGCAAGCAAAATCTTGCAAATATTCTTTAACATTACACATGATATGTCTAGTATCCCTTGCATCATCTTGACTGCCTTGCTGAGGGTCTCTATGTATTTTTCATCTAACACCTGTCCTTCTATTGGTGGTGGCAATCTTGGGAAATTTAGCCATGTTTTGTTTTGCCTGACCACCAACTCATGGGCTTTCCAGCTTTCTTACTCTGGGGATAGGACACATGGATACATCATCTCTAACATGCTTTAGAGCCCTGACCAAATGTACTAAGTACTTGGGTTACTTCTGTAGCCAAGCTTTCCTCCATTTTGGCTGGCTCTCTACAATCCTTCTTTTGGTCTCCCCATCCATGATGTCACCTTCGGTGATCTGACTCTGATCTTCTTCTCTTATCTTTTCTTTCAGTTTCAGGCACTCAAACTTGAGGAGATGGTAGGGAAGAATTCTTGCATACCAATACTGCACAATGTTTTCAGCTGTCAAAAGAGAAACATTAGCCGAATGGAGGATCATCTATTCCCACTCCATCGCTTGCTTCCAATGTGTCTTCTTGTAAGAGCTGCTTCAAATTCTTCTCCTCTTCCTCTGTCAAGATTTCCTTTTCTTCTAGGAGTGGTCCTGGTTGCAATGGAGCCGCTTCTCAAGGATCCTACTTTGTTCCTTCTTGTGTGTCTATCTCAACTCCTTGTTCTTGAGCAAACTCCACGAATGGCCCCTCGACCATTTGGGTGGCCTGCTCTTTCTCATGTGAAGCGGACGTGCCCGAGAGTTCCATTTGCTTTGTAGATAGCTGGGCTTCCAAAAGAGCCACTAAAGCCTTCAGTTGTTCATTCTCCTTCTCAAGCCTTTCCTCTCTCATGATTGCCCGAGTCAGTACGTCCTCTCTTTGCCTGGACTCTAGCTTCACCTTTCTCTCAAGGTCTTGGTTTCTCCTCTCTAGTGCCTTGAACGCCTCATTCTTGTCAGGGAGTTTGGCCACTAGAGGGTTCTTCTTTATTCGGTCAACCATCTTTTGCTTGGCTTTTAGCCGTTCTTCATTCTCTTCAATCGGGGCCTTAGCCATTGCCAATTGTGCCTGGAGCACGTCAATCTGCTATAGGGCTTTTAACAATAGCTCCCCAAGCTCCTTTAATTCTTCAGTTTGCTTTGCAAACTTCGCTTCATCCAAGACTGCGTGCTACCTTTGCAAGAGTTCTTAATTTTCCTAACTTTCTTGTCTCAATAGTTGGGCTTCCACGCTGATTTCTGTCAACTCTTTGTGTTTGCACTCCAATTCAGCTTCATAGAAGACCTTTCGGCATCTGCTTTGAGAAGCATCTTTTCCATAGACATCAGCCTTCCAAGCATGCTATTGGCATTGTTTAGGGCTTGGAACTCCCGATTCTTGACTGCATTTGCCATAATATGTATTTGACTTGCATATATGTCGATAGAGTTCAGGGGCATGTTAGCTTAAAGCCTTATTGCATGGAAGGTGTGGCCCCTAACAGGCAGCTCTATGCTCCTTAGTGATGCACTTGACATCTCATGCTCATCAAAATGATCTCCTATAGAAGGTGGTGGCACTTCTTTCTGGCCTGGCACTTGCTCTTGCAGCAGAATTGGTTGCTGAGGGTAAGAAGGTTCTTGTGGAGGAGGTGGCGGCAGATCTTCAGGTTCTAGTCTTCTCGAGTAGATCCTCCTTGGGGGCTGGTGTTGCTGGCCTCTTTCCTTTCTTTGTCAATGAAGGTTGATCCTCTTCTTCTTCATATGCAGCGGTACCCCCCATTGTGGTGGGTCCTTGGGTACTTGCTGCTGCTCTAGAAGTGGTGGGTGGAGATGGAGGTGGAGCCTCAGATGTGGTGGCAGGTGGAGGACTTGGCGGTGCTTTGGGGCTTGGTGCCAGTGGTGGACTTGGTGGTGGACTTGGTGGGGTTTCAGAAGAACTTGAGAAACAAGGCGATGTATCTTTTTTATCTTCCTTCTTTTCACCCACATGTACCAGCCTTCTTCTCAGGCCTAGCCTTACTCGTGGAGCTCTTGGCTGCGGTGGTTCCTCTTCATATGAGCTGAATGCTTCTTCTAGCCACTCCCTCTGACTTGGTGCTTCTAGTAATTCATCTATGGGAAAATTACCAAAATACCCCTCTAATTTGTGGAAATTCCCAAAATACCCCAATATTTTGTCATAAATTCCCAAAATGCCCCTATAATTTTCCAAAATTCCCAAAATACCCCTGGTCGTGAGATTAAATTTCTCCAAAGATAATTTTTTTTATAGCTTTTCATAAGAGGACAGATTGTCTGTCAATGCAAAATGCTCAAGCTAGAATTTGAGTTGGTTATGTAGGCTTTGGAGATGAATCGCTTCATTATTTTTAGACATAATCGACTATTTTTGCGAGGTAATTTGTGACAAGTTACATGCTAAGCACTCAAAAACATATCTAAATTGTCAAAAAGGAATAAAGAGTGTAAAATCTTGAACAATTCTACCAAAATAGATACAAGGGTATTTTGGGAATTTCCACAAATTGGAGGGGTATTTTGGTAATTTTCCCTTCATCTATTGCTCCTATTGCCTGGTATGCAATCCATGTCAACATTTCAAGAGCACCCAAGTACTTGATTGGCCCTTTCTTCTTTAAGTGTGTCAGGTTGAAGTGTAAGTATTGGGCATGATTGAGTCTCCTTTCAAATTGGTGATGGTAGCTGTACCATCAGGTTCTATGTATGACAAGAGCTCATGTGCTCTTTGCAAATCTACTCCAGCTGGTCTTAGCTAAAAGTAGTTGAGAAGGTCTACTTTCTCCATATTATCCTGCAATTCTCCCCTTTTCATGAGAGGGTAGACCTCTCTTGGAATCAATGGTACATGTATCGAATCACCTGCTTCATCTTTGTAGATCCCTTTGTATATTACTGCACTTTCTCTTTCTAGTGTTTCCTTCTCAATCCATGGGGTTGCTTCAGAAAGGTACGTCCTTAGTAGCTTGTAGGGTTTGACACCTTCCAGCTTTTTGTTGAGATTGTGCTTCTTTGGTGGGGTCTTTTCCTTAGACATCCAAAACGTAAGTTGGCTCAAATAACTTTCAGTCGATCAATTTGACCATTGATGCTGCTAAGATGCTTTGCATTAGGCCTAGTAAACATGTGATGAGGAGAAAATTCAAAAATCAAATCAAAATTTGTAAAGCAAGACAATAATCACAATTATTGTTGTGGAGTGATAATTTTTGGTTGATTTTTGAGATCTAACTTTATGATAAGTTTATCCATGGTATAATGAGCTTGCATACCAATTTTCATGTCGTTTGGATCATTGGATAAGAAAATAAGGCCACGATTAGTTTTTTGGAAATGACACAATATCATAAATTTCAAGGTTATAGGTGTCCAATTCACCCCAAACTTGGTGTATAGGCTATATTGGGTATGGCAATGATGATGGCAAGGTCTGATCCAATTTCTCAGTATGAAATATTAATCGTGATTATTGATTCCAAAGAGTAATGGGAGATGAATTTTTACCTTTGACCCTATGGCTATGATGCATACACCCTGTAGAGCCTGTGTATATGACTGTTTTGATTTCTAGGTCAAGGCTTGGCTGATTTTCAAGTGTTTTGGCCTTGAAACTTGCAAAAACTATAATGTGGCCAAAATGTGATGTTTCCTGACCATTGACTTGTATAAGAGGGCTTAAAAGGACTAGGGCATCATGTCTATCAAGTCAAATTTTTTATTGGACCCCAAGTGTGAGTGCATTAACAATAATCACGATTATTGTTTCAATTTACAAAAATGGACTTAACTAATGAAAGAACCTACACAAACATGCTTATAGACTTCCCTTGAGTAGGTCTAGAGCCTTGGATCATTGATTTGAACGTCCAATAGCCCCTTATGCCATTTCTAGCCTTATTCTAGCTCCATCTTCTGTGATTTGATCTCGAGTGATCCATATTGAGTGATACCTCTTGTATAGGCTATCCCTAGTCCCCTTATGGCCATAGTATTCATCATGACTTGATAGGTGAGCGTCTCGTCGTCATATGACCATTTTAGCCCCTTTTTCGCTATCTGGAGATCTCATTGAGCGAAGTCATACTTTGAGGTTGCCTTTCCTCCTTTTGACCTTGGGGCCATGCTCCCCATGTTATGTTGGTCCTTGGTCTTCATTTTGACATCATTTGGAGCCCCCGAAGTCCCCCCTTTGACACTTTGTCTTGTTTTGGTCCAAAAAGCATCATTTGGATGTAGCACTAGCTTCCATGAGGTTTTTGTCTAGCTCCTTTTGAGTCATAGCTTTATTTGGTCATGGACAAGTCACTCATGAATTTTAAACTCATTCCGACCACGTGCAATTTTTGGGGTTATTGTTCGGGGAGTGATCTCATCCTAAACCATTTTGACTTTTAAGCATAGGGACTTGTCCCCCTATGTGAGGCTATACTTTTGGAAAGTTTTCATTAGTTTTGGTTAGTCACATTGCCTCTTAGAGTCGATTTTGTCCTATGCTACCCCGGGTCCTGTTCTAAGTTTTTCGAGCCTCCTACTCGCGATGGAATTGACAACTATTGGCATAGCATATTGGAAAATCCATATTGCCCTCATCAGGTTGAGCTTTAATGCACCTTATAGCATATGCTGAATCATTCACATGTACATGGAAAATCTTTTCCCAATCACGAGCTTTTAGAATAGGGACACTAATAAATGCCTGTTTCAACTTGTTAAATGTCTCCTCGCATTCTTTCGTCCATATGAACATGGTAATAAGTCCATAAAGAGGTCTAGCAACTATGGTGTACATGTAAATAAATTTGCAACAATACCCACAATGTCCCATAAAGCCTTGAACTCCTCTCATGTTTATTGGTCTTGGCAACTCCACAATAACTTTAATCTTGTCCATATCAGTGGATATGCCATTCCTCAATATGATATGACCTAGAATCTTCCCTTGTCATACCATGAAAACACACTTTTCACGGTTTAAATAGATCCTATAAGTCTTTCAGTTCTCAAAAACCTGATGCTCAATGTGTTCAAGTCTTAATAAATAATGGGCACACAATCATCCATATATATTTCCAAACATATATGTAGGTATTCCTTCAAAGCATGACTCGTCAATCTTTGAAAGGTTGGTGGCACATTTCTTAGTCCAAATGGCATCATTGTATTGGCAAAAATGCCCCATTTAGCAAAAAATGCTATTTTGTGCTGATCCTCAGGTTTTATAGCCAATCCATTATATCCTAAAAATCCATCTAAGAAGCTATAAGCCCCTTTTCCTGCCATTCTTTCTAACACATGATCTGTGATGGATAGAGGATAATTATCACGTAGCAGCGTTTACCTTCTTAAGATTGGCACACACTTGCAGTTTTCCATTTTTCTTGGGTACTACCACAATCGGCAAGACCCAATTTGTGTGCTCTATCTCATAGATAATTTTACTTCCTTAAGCTTATCAATTTTCTCCTTGATGTTTTTGGAGAGCCTCTCGTTCTGTGTATAAGGGCACTATCTACTCGGCTTAGCACCTGGTTTTAGGGGTATCGTGTGTTGAAAAATATTTGGATCGACACCCTTAAGATCAAAATCCCTTTTGTTGCTTGAAATCCTTAGCAACTAGACGAGCCTTATACTTAGGCTAGAGATCTTCTCCTATATACTTCTTCTTATATACCCACTTGCAAGGTAAAACATGTACTACCTTGTGGTAGTTCAAAAAATTCCCATGTGTCATTAGCCACAATCGAATTGTATTATAATTGCATATGTTGCTCCCACTTAATGCTATTATCCATCTGTATAGCTTCCTTGTAGCAGGTTGGCTCTCCATAGTCAGTGACTAAAATGTGATGTATACCCAACTCAAACCACTTGAACGCATGTGATACTCTCGTAGAGTGCCTCGATGCCTAACTGCTGGACTCTACTCACTTTGGAGCAATAGTAGTAACTTGCACTTGAGAACTAGGTGCATCACTACTAGATTGAGTTGGTTCGAAGGCTACATCCTCAACGTGTCTATACTCAATTCCTTTTATGGGCTGCTTGTGTATCTTTGACTCATTGAAAATCACATGTGAACTGTGAATGACTTTGCAAGATTTTGGGTGCCAGAGACGATAGCCCATCTCTCCATCTGCACTGTAGCCAATAAAGATACATTTTTGTGACTTGGGATCTAACTTGTGACGAAGTTCTTTGGGCACATGTGCTATGCCTCACATCCAAACACACGTAAATGCTCATGGCTTGGAGTTTTCCCAGTCCATAACTCCTCTAGAATCTTGAAATTCAAAGGAGAGCTAGGTGACTGATTGATAATGTGCACTACAATCAAAACAACTTCCCCCCAAAACGCTAGAGTAAGCTTTTCCATAGAAATCATAGAGATAACTCGCTCTTAAATTGTGCGATTCATTTTCTCAGCTATCCCATTCTGTGCAGGTGTGTACGGAGCAGTAAATTGCCTACAAATGCCTCTTGGATTGCAGAAATCCTTGAACTCCATGGAGACATATTCTCCACATTGTCCGTCTGAAAAGCCTTGAGCTTTTTCCCTGATTGGTTCTCAATCATGGCGAGGAATTTTTGGAACATAGAAAAGACTTCTTCCTTACACTTAAGGAGATATACCCACACCTTTTTGGTTGACTACACTTTGCACTGTGCTTGGAGGACATGGAACTTGTCCAAATGGATGTGAAGATTGCATTTCTTCATGGGTATCTTGATGAAGATGTCTACATGAAATAGCCAGAGGGTTTTGTATGTGAACCTTAAAAGCCAACAAGCACAGAATTGGTTTGTAGACTTAAAAAGGCAGTTTATGGCCTCAAGCAAGGTTCAAGGTAGTGGTATCAAAAGTTTGACAAATTCAGGCAGTCTCAGGGTTATACAAGGAGCCAAGAGGATCACTATTTATACACAAGAAAGTTGCATGATGGTTCATTTTCGTGTATGTGGATGATATGCTTATTTGCAGGGAAGTCATTTGATGAGATCAATCAGTTGAAGAAGATGCTAAGCACTCTTGGTCTGTGCATCCACAGAGGGAGGCAATGTGGAATGCTTGATTTTCTCAAGAAAGGTACATCCACAAGGTCTTGCAGCATTTAGTATGCAGGGGGGAAGTCATTGAGTACTCCAATGCAAATATACTTAAAACTTGGCAAGGAAGATTCTCCCAAGACATATGATGCTGAGAAAGAAGAAATGGCAAAAGTGTCATATTCTTTAGTAGTTGGCAGTTTGATGTACTCTATGGTAGCCACGAGACCAAGCATTGCACATGTAGTAGGAGTGGTTAGTAGGTACATGTCAAACCTTAGCAAAGTGATGCATCCATTGTGGGTTACACGCATGCGATTATGCGGGTTGTGTGGATACTAGAAGATCCACTTCTGGCTATGTGTTCATGTGCACATCTTCATCTACCATAGAGGCAGAGTATGTTGTTGCGCCTGATGCCAACAAGGAAGCCATATAGTTAGCTCGTCTAGTGGGAGATTTGGGCATTCACAAGGTTCCAGTACTACACTATGATAGTTGGACTGCCATTGCTTTGGCAAATAATCCGATGTTTCACTCAAAATCAAAACACATAGAGCCAGATATCATGTCATGTGAGATGTATTGGTTGGCAAGATCATTAGGGTTGTCAAGGTTCACACTGACAACAACCCCATAGATGCTCTCATGAAGAGCCTAGCCTCAAAGCAGTTTTCACACTGCATAGATCTTATAGGTGTAGGATGAAGCCTAAGTGTTGCTTTATCAACTTTGTATAGACTAACTATACTGAAGTCACTATTGGCCACCCTAACCTTCAAGTCGGAGGTTGTTTAGGTGTAGGTCAAGTGGCAATGGAAACCACCCCATATTGTATTAAGCTCCTCACCTTAGGTTATATAGGAGGAGAAAGTGAGGGTTGACTTGCCCCTCACTTTTTGCTCCACTAACCCAATTCTCGTTGTGTTCACCTTCTTCCCCAATTCCCCCTCACACACTCCCTTGTGTCTCTGCTTGTGCACACACATGTGCACACATGCATCCACACCACACCGAGTAGCCACCCTTCGCCCTTCACTAGAGCTTTTCCTAAATCATAAGACATTAGTCACATCCAGCTAAGAGGTGGCAAATACAACTCCCTATCCACATGCATCAAAGTACAAACACTCCTTTTGACTAGTATCCATATCATCAATGACAGAAGCATGAATAGAGAAACCGACATAACCCAACCATAATTGGCATAACCTCCAAGAAAATGAAAAAAAATCATCTTATAGCTTTTCCATGGTAAAGATGTTGGCTTACTAGTTTCACTCCCTCCCATTTTAGAACCAATTCTAAGCATCTTTTGGAAATCCATTGTCACATCATAGATATCTGCAGTTGATATAACTTTCTTTTGTAAAATTGCATATACAACACCATCATGAGTGGTAGTTTCCTCACATGCAATCATCATTTACCTAAGAGTGGTAGGCATCATAGAACGGTGAAGAAGGCAAAGAGGTAGAAAGTCCCATCTTATTGAAGACTGCTTTAGCTCCTCTTGAATCAAAGGTCGTATACACCATTTTATCTATGCATGGCTCAATCATATGAACAACTTCATAAATCTTGAGTTGCTGGAAGATCCATTATAGCTTTGCAATAAGATTTCTTGAACCCTATCTAGATAGATATTCCCATCGGTAGGGATAGCTTGTTGGTTGTCTCAGAATCATCCTCATGTTCTTCCTGCCTTAAGCGATCCTCACATGCATCCATCCCTCTTGAACTTGATAAAGACTCTTGCATTGGCTCACAAGAAACTACTAAAATAGTAGTTGCATCTTACGTAGGTTGTTTAATCTCCAAATAAACTTGAGAATAGTCCATGCATATAGGTCTTCCTTCTAAATTAGTCTCATAAACAATAGGCATCTTCGTTTACATCATCATTAGGGTTATTGAGGGTAGTGTCTATAACAAAATCTATACGTAGAATAGTTTCTTGGGCTTCAATTTCAACCTTAGAAATACCTTCCACCTAATGACTAGCCCCCAAAGCTGGATCCTTTGGAATAAGAGTTGCAACTCCAATTTTGCATAGACAACTTTATCTATGTCCGCATTATGTTCTTCTAATAGATTACCACCATCTTCTAGAAAATATGCATCTATCACATGCTCAAACTTGTTTGCAAATATTTGCATAATATATCATATGTTCTAGCTCCATGTCCATGTAGTCAAAGCTTTAATGTAAAAATACTTGTGCAAAATCATCCAAATTTTCTCCATGTTCCCTTGCACAATCTTGTACTAGCTCACTAGTTTTTTGATCTAGTAATTGGTAAAAAATTGCAATCATTCGATCATTTGGGACTACTAGAGACCTCATCTTTGACTCATAGCATGCAAGATAATCATATGGATCATGTCCTTGGAAGATATTACACATGTTATAGAAGGAAGATAGCACCATATCCAGTGCTTCATCTATATGCTTTGACATCATCTTCAATTCTTCTATTCAAATTACCCTTCAAGCCTTTCTACCATTTGATAAATTTCAACAGTTGTTGAACCACTTTAGGTGGTATTCCAAGTTCTCCACCTTCCCCCATCTCCATATACCCATGAACGTGCCAAAGTGCTTTCTTGCAAAACATGACCAAAATAACCTTGGATCACTGAACAATCAGCTCTTCAAATTGCTAACTTCCATCACATAAAAGATTTCCACCAAGCCTTCAACATCAATTCAAGCCCCAATATCCTTAAATGCATCAATAAAAAAAAGATTAGTATGACAATCAACAAAGGCCAAGCAAGACATTATTCATCTCGAACCATGTCAAACTTTCCTAGCAACTTTCATTCCAAATCTTGACATTCCAATTGAACTGCTTGTGAAGAGTTCCTTATGCACCAATGAGAAATCCATAATCAAAACAAGTTCCTCATTTTCCTTGTGTGAACATGACATTGCACGACATTATGTTGAACCCATTGGAGAAGTATTCTCTCCCTCCATCTAACCTTAGGCACTGCACATACTATTTTTCTAGTTTTTCAGTTGTATCTTTAAAATTTTGAAAGTGAGTAAGCCTCTCACTTTTCCGCTTTAGAAAGTACACTAATATTTTATTGCACACCCACCACCAATGAACTTACATAAAAGTTCACTTAATTGCAAGGTTTCCAAGCTACTCTAGCCATCCAGGACCCCAAAACTTAAGATGATGGAGGCCTTTTGCATGTTGGAAACAATTTATCCAACATGGTTGTGTTAGCAATTTCTCCTCAAAACTTTTCAATATATGTCAACTCCCTCTCCGTGCACTTCAACATGTAGTGCTTCCCTTAAAGAGGGCGACAACAACTATGTAGCCCACCCTTAGCAGTGGAGTTCGGGGACAGCACCCCGGAAGATAAAAAATAGATGCATTTTGGGATATAAATTTTAGTTAAAAATGGATGGTTCATCTAATGGTGGAGGGCATTGCATTATGGGTTGGGATGAGCTAACACATGCATTGGGGGTTTCAGATCTGCTATCATACCTGATCAAGGGGGGACTATGGAATCACTTTTTCAAACACTAGCTCAATGGGCCTCAAATGCCATTGCAATGCCAACTATCAAGTTTTTTTTTACCCAGAGCTTGCAAAAAGTCCATGTCCAAAAGGCAACAAATTTTGGCAAAACAAAGGCTCTTATTTGATAAAAATTTGCTACCTTGTGGACACAACTGTTTGCAAACTTTGGGGTAAATTATACATGGTAAGTGGCTGTGGAAAGGCATTTGAAAACCATTGTGAATGTGTCCTATAGTTTCTTCTTAGATTTCCAACCCACCCCCTCCCCCCACAAAAGGCCATGCAATCTTTCCACAAGGAACTCCTTGACACAAATTTACAGCAAGCATCTCCTTGGCATCATATATCCCACAATGTAAAAATGTGCACAAGACTATTTACACAAGACTTACCATCAAATCAGTACAAATCAATAACAAAATACTTAAGATAAACATCAAGTGACTACTAGGGGGAAGATTATGGATTTTTTTTGTCAAAGGCTAGCTCTATGGGCCTCAAATGCGATTGCAATTCCACCTATCAAGTTTTCTTTCCTCGAAGCTAGCAAAAAGCTGTTATCCACAAGGCAACAAATTTTGGCAAAACAAAGTATATTGTTTGGCAAGAATTTGTTGCCTTGTGGATAGGGCCTTTTTGCAAATTTTGGAGCAAATCAAACATGGTAGGTGGCTTTGAAAAGACATTTGAGAAGCATTTTGATGGTTTTCTACACTTTCTTCTCAAATTTCCTTCCCCCTTACCCGCAAAAGGCTGTGTAGTCTTTCCCTAACAAAAATTTCCTACAAGGGTCTCCTTTACGTTGGATTTCCAACAATGTGACAATATTGGTGCACGAGACTATTTAACAGAAGACTTAGCATAGAATCAATATAAATTAATAACAAAATACTTAATATAAAGTGACCAGGGGGAGGATAATATGGAATATTTTTGTCCAAGCCTAGCTCAATGGTCCTAAATGTCATTGCAATGCCACCTATCATATTTATTTTGCCCCAAATCTTTCAAAAGGCCCCGTCCACAGGGCAAAACATTTTGGCAGAACAAGGGCTACTGTTTAGCCAAAGTTTGGTGCCTTTTGGACATGGGCTTTTTGCAATCATTGGGGAGAATAAGACATGTATGTGACTTTTGAAAAGGCATTTGAGAACCACTATGATGGTTTCCTACACTTTCTTCTCATATATACCAGAACCCCAAACCCAAAGCCATGCAATCCATAAGGACCTCTCTGGCATGGATTTCCCACTAGGGCCTCCATTGCATCAAATTTCCCACAATGTGATAATATGCACACAACTATTTAATAGCTCTTCTTATGAGTAGGTCCACACTCTGGTAATGTTGAACCTCAACAAAGGCTCTAGAAAAGTGTCATACTTTTTGAAGTCACCTTTGTAGTGGCACTTGTGCTTGTTGTAGTCGTGACCTTGATGATCTCTTGTACAACTTTCATTTGCAATGGCAATTGAGAGATGGTTGATTATCCTCCTCTACATTTGCATCAAAGTCCTCATCATCAGTAGAATCATGGCCACAAGGGCCTCCCTAATATCTCAAGACGGCTAAGATAAAGAGAGGTAGTACACCATGGACTATGGTTTACAAATCCAATCATATGAAAGGGGGCTTTAGCTATGATTGAGTATACTTGAAATTCAATGTTGCTCAAGAGCATTTGAGCTCCAAACCAAAGAAGAAACGTTGAAAAAAGTGTAAGACCATGGATCAAACTTGTGAGCTCCAAGACCAAGAAGGTGCCTTAAAAAGAACATGTAAGACCATGGATTTAACTTGAGTTTGAGCTCCAAAGCCAAGAAGAAAACCTGCAAAAATTGTGTAAGACCATGGACCAAAGTTTGAACTTGAATTTGAACTCCAAAGCCAAGAATACAAGCTGCAAAAAAAGGGTAAGACCATCTTTAAAGCCGAGAAGACATGCTGAAAAGAAAGTGTAAGATGACATTTCAAAAATGTTGAAGACCCCAAAAGCAATCATCTAAAAAGGGAGTCGAACAAAAATAATGACGCTCTTTTAAGGAGTAAAAATCGTCTCATTTTAATTTTGTATTTGACAAAAAGCATCCAGCCCCCATCAAGTGCATATAGTACTAATGTCACACTTGACAAAAAATGCCCATCCTCATCAAGTGTACCATGTGTGCACAGAAGTAACCATGATGTTATGACACCATTATACTAATAGTAGAGGAGCCAGAATTTACATGGATGTACATATCAAATGTTATGTTCATGAGAGGACTTAAGAAATCATGAGTTTTGGGAACAAGTAGAAGTTGTTAATAATGGAGACCATTACATTGACAAGAGAGGGGTTGCGATCCTAATCTTGTAGATGCATGCACATGGAGAAAGAGAGAAAAGGAACACACAAGATGCACAAAGCACAAGTTAATGAGTCAGGAATGTTGTTTGTCATTAATGGATCGTACATGACAAACCCTTACGATTGTAATACTGTTGTAGTTCCTATTCCATTTTGCTATATTTTTGCTCTCACCTACTTATTTTCCTCCTTTAGGTCTTCCTAGCTTGGAGCTTGGATGCATCATGTTACCCCCGTCTACCCTATATATGAATGTGCTTGTTGTTACCTTGACAAATTGATGCACCTTTGTGGTTGACCATGTTGTTGTGGCCTTAGCCAGTACTTCCTTACCAAGCATACAAAGCTGGTGAAGTCACTCATCCTATCTGAAAGCACAAAGAGGTGCAATCCGCGAGTGCAATCATCCAGGCCGTGGTGAGGAGTGGTGTATACGGTGGAGTTGTGTGCGTTGGTAGTTTTTGACTCGATATATTTGGACTATCAGTGCCATAGAACAAACGATAGAGACAACTCATAAGCCATGCAATAGAGTCCCTTCTTGATAGAGGCAACTCATAAGGCAGATGTGCTCATATAATGCTCATGATGTTTTCTAGCACAAATTTTTTGGTTAGAGTATTCTTTTTAATTTCATATTTGGGTTCATTCTTTGTTTTGACATAGGTTCCCATGTGTGTTTAGGATACATTGTCTAGTCTCACATCATCGAGATGCTCGAATCTATAATAGGTGGGAAACACCTTAAGAACCTAATAAGTTCAAGCTCGAATTCAATCGAACTTGAGTTCAAGCCTATTATAGATGGGAAAAATCTTGAGGCTGCAACTCATTCCTATCTATAGCAGATTTTTGAGCCTTAAATTTTTGTTTTTCACATTAGTGGGATGGAGACTCAAATTTGAGCTCGAACTCAAGTTCAAGCCTGTTGGTGTTTCCCACCTATAATAGGTTGAAACTCAAGTTTGAGCTTCAAGGTGTTTCCCAACTATAATAGGCTTGAACTCAAGTTCAAGCCTATTATAGTTGAACTCAAGTTCAAGCTTGAGTCAAGCCTCCATCCCGCCAAGATGAAAGATAATAATTCAAGGTTCAAATATCTGTTGTAGGTAGAAAACACAAGGAGGTTGCCTCTAGGGTCCATCCCACCAACGTGGAAACGTACAAAACAATTTAGGTTCAAGTAGAAGGTGGAGTCTCGATGCCATCTCACCTTGATTCTTGTTTTAGAATCCTATTTGGATAATGAGTTTATTACAAGACTAGCTAGCTTAAGTTATCATACCAGTCTTATCTAGGTTTGTATTTCATGTTGATAAAGAGGCAAGGGACTTTGTCAATTTGATCTAGAGCCCATACCAGTTATCTTATGATTATCTCCAAGCTTGATGCATGGGTAGAGGCTGGAACTTAAGCTTGAGTCTCTACCCCACCTTGGTCAAGTTTGGACTGAGTATTTTCTAAGAGTTTGAACTGCATTTTCATTATAGTTATTTTAGAAAGTTGTCATTGTAAACTTACTACCATTTTGTGATAACAATAATTAAGTTGTAATTCTTTGTTTCTCTGCATTGAAAGCAACTTAGATAAGGCTTACATGGAGGGTGTAATTCTAAAGTTGTAGGAGTTTTGGGTTCAAAGTAAGCTCTTCTTTGTTTCTTCGTCTTGCAACCAACTTAGATAATTCCCCTTGAAGGCTTAAACCTAGTTCTTAATTTCATAACCAAGTTTCTCAATAATGAGCTTCAAACTATCTAGACATAAATTATCAGACTTGGTTGGCTTACCTTCTAACTTACATAACCTTTTGAGAATCCTCTTTTCCCAAACGTCTGACTTGTAAGTATCCATTTTGCCACAAAATCTAATCTTAGACTTATGCTTATCGCCACAAAGGAAGATATATAGATTTTAAACAAGGAGATCTTTGAGCAAATGTAACACCAATTTCACAATTAAGGAGTTTATATCGAGATAATTTTCACCAATTCATTAGGGAGATTATAAACATGGCACTTAAAAAAGCAGCATGCTTTCCAAATTGACATGGTGTAGAGGATAAAACTTGCACTATAAAAATGGTGTTATTGTATAAGTGGGAGTGAAAAGTATACAAAATAACTAAGATTGCAAGCCATACTTTAAAAAATGGGACATGAATAAATTCAAAATTCCGAAATTCATCTTTTTTAATATAGTTTTTGTAGAGCTCCACTACCCGGTGTGTGTGTGTGTGTGTGTGTATACATATATATATATATATATATATATATATATACATGAGTTTTTTTTTGCATGTGATGGTTGTAACTCAAAAGAACTGTGCTGCAATTATTGTATATGTAAGACCTAGAGAATACATGGGATAGTTGTGTTGGTTGAATTAACTGGTGTTCTATGATCACACTTCTACAAGATGGCCGTCGTTGTTAAAAGACTAAAGTTCTATTAACTTGGTTCTTGGCCAAATATAGGAAATTGGCTAAATATATAGGCTATATGGATATTGCACTCTCTTGATGAGGGTTGGATTAGTAGTTGGATCAAATAAGGTGTCCAATATCTAATAATCTAGGGAATGGGTTTATGGGAGTAATTACTAAAGTGGCCCTTGGCCATCTGTGGCTCAATGGGGATATTACATAATCCATACTGATGGAAAAATTCCCTGCTCAGTTGATGAGTTACTAGCGTACAATATAAAGTCTTTCAAAGCAACTTATAGCTCCCAATAAAAGGTTATTTTTGTAAGATGTTGCTATCTTAGTCTGTTTTGAGTCATAGGTTATAATCATAGCAACAACACAGGCAATGGCATCTAGTCTGATGGATGTTCTAATCTTTTTGATACATATGATATACTTTATAGCTAAGGATCCCTAATGAATATCCTACTGAAACATACCTAGTAAGGGGGATAGGGGTCTATACATGTGTGCAAGACATCTTGTTGATTCAATCATTTGAAGAGATGAGTAAGCTCTTCGTATTTGAAACCGTGTCTAGCTATCTTAGTGACCAATTTCTATTGTTGTGGTTGATTACAAAATAATGATTAAGCTGAGTAGTTTGTAAAGAGAAGAACTCTACTTAGTAGCTTTATTTTGTGTGTTTGTGTTTCAATTATTGGATGAGTTAGGGGAAGACTCTAGTGGGTCCCTCTATGATAGCTACACCGACTAGCCTATCCACTTTAGCCACGCATGTCGTTTGGTTTGTCCATGGTAGTCAATCCCGTAGGTCCGTCCACATCACCTCCTCCCCGAGAGTCTCTCTTTGGATCTACTCCACTAGGTCTACAAGCTCATGTAGAACTAGGCATCATTCTTCCTTTGGCTCGACGCGTGGGAGCGGAGGCGAGGGATGTTGTGGCATGATGACCTAGATGAGAGAGCCAAGGAGCCAGTCCCTTGACAACTGTCGATCTTGTCCGCAGAGAGCATGCCTCAAAGAGTGCTATGGACACCTTTGCAGCCACATGATTACGATCCCTTGAAGCTGTACACGTTGAGAGATGGAGCACCTATGATGGATGAGGTGGAGAAGGGTATGCAGACACGGATTTGTTGTGTGCAATTTGGCCACAACATTATTGAGAAATGGGCAGATTTTGATTGGGAGGCAAAGAATTACATCACCGATGCAATCCACGCAGATCACAAACCTACTCCAAGTTTATAGGTCGTGAGTAGTTACTAGAGTCAGTAGAGACAGCACGAGCATGTACGGCTCACGAATGCTCCAAGGCCCGCGACACACGGAAAGAAGGCAAGCCAAAGCCAGCTTGGCTTGACAAAGTGGAGTGAGACAGGATTGAAGAGGAGTAGACTTTGACTCTAGAGCACTTCTCCCAATAGAGAGACACGTCCAAGCGATGACTGGAGGGCACTGGTGTTTTACACCTTGGGAGCGGCACCTACAAGACGTTACGACACGAGTTTGTAAGTTCTCTATGAATTTGCTTCTCGCTTTTTGGTCTATGTACAAACCATTGATCGTGTCTTTTTTTTTTAAACAAGAGCTAGCTGTTGGTCGTCTACCGACGTGTGTGGAGGAGTCATATGGATATCAACACAGCTTGATACCTCTACTTGAGTCGATCAAGGCCCACAACGCACACATTGACTGGGAAAGGCTTCCTTGAGGTGAGGTTTTCTAACTTGTTTGTTGTGGTTAATTTCCATAGTACATGGTTATAGATTTTGGCACTTTCGTGGATTTTGCAGGTCTCTTTGTGGTGGCGATGGTGGTTATATATATTATGGTTTTGTTTGTGTTCTATGTTTGCAAGTGCTTATGATTTGCCCCACTAGAAAGTGCACACAAAGGTGACCATTCTAGCATAGAGCATGTATATGCTTGGTTTTTTGGGGCATAGTGGAGAGTTCTTCTTGATTAAGTGTTTATATGTGTGACTTCTTGATTAAGCGTATTTGTTGAAGTTCTATCGTAACGGTCTTGTGTTTTAGTTTTATTCATTCCAAGGACCACATAGTACATACCTGGCTTGGTGTGGTTGGAGCAGAGAATTACAGTCCTCCTGCTACACTTCTTCTTTATGCTTGATATATTAAGTGTGAAGAAGAAGTGTAGCATGAGGACTATATTGGTATATCCTCAATATATCCTTGACTGCCTAAGGACGACGCTTCATAAACTTATGATAGGTTATGATACGTGATTGTTATGGTTATGCTTCATATGGTTATGGTCTTATAGTTAAGGTTTTAGATTATGACAGGTTATTGTTATGGTTATATGGTCATGGTTATGCTTCATGATATGGTTTTGACAAGTGCAAATTGTTATGGTTATACTTCATATGGTTGTGGCTAAATGATTTTGGTTATGCTTTATATGGTTATGATACAAAATCTTTCCTTAAATCTCATGTGAGATCCTACACAATATGTTGTAGGAGGCCCGGTTATTTTTTGAAATGGTGAACAAAAAACAAAGGCGACTCTGCCAAAATTTTGATGGGAGACACTATTTTTATGGCCTTTATGGTTTTGTTTGTGTTCTATGTTTGCAAGTGCCTAGGGTTATGTTTGCAAGTGTCTATGGTTATGTTTGCAAGTGCTTCTGGTTTGCCCCACTAGAATGTGCACTCAAAGGTGAACATTCTAGCGTAGAGCATGTATATGCTTGGTTTTTTTGTGCAGAGTGGAGAGTTCTTCCCTCTCTACATGTTGGTGGTATGGCCTAGTTTCCAAACTGCAGTAGGAGCAGCAGCAAAACTCTCCACTTTACCCAAAAAATGTTTCTATGCAGAATTGTCGGTATAGGCGCCAGAATGGACACTTGTACAAGCGTTGATAATTCTGATACTTATACTGAGATGAATCAAACCCGGCATCTATACCGATGATGCGGATTTTTATTTGCAGCACAAATCTGTCGGTGTTTGCGTTGAAATAAGCTCAGGCTATTGTAGTGTGTGCAGGGAACATTTCAGATGATGTCTCTTGTATATACGCCAAGTGTGAGCTTATAAAAAAACTTAAAAAAATGTTTTCATACTCTATTTAGATCTTCAAGATTATGGTTTGGGGCCCTCTACATTGACACAAGGTTTCTATAGCTCTCTTTGTATAGTGAATAAAATGTATAAAGTGGTCTTTCAAAAAACAAGGTGTTACGGCAGCTTTTGTTGTTCATACTCTTTATGTATTTTAAACCTTTCCTTAGACTTGGAGGAGGTCAAATACATAACTAAAAGCATCATGTGTTAGCATTAGAGCTAAGGTAATGGAATGTCAAACGCTCACTTGAGAGGATAAGCATGCTATGCTTAATGGGGACACATGGCAGCCTAGGAAGCATAGTTTCTTAAAAAACACACAAGAAAGAGTGAGGGAAGAATTCTTGATAACTCTTGGCTGATTTGGGAAGTGGAGGGGAGTGCAAAGAAGCTTCATGGTCATGGAGGAGGTGAAGGGATGAGTTTGGGGGTGATCTAGGTATATGGGTGGAAAAACGTGCATATTTTGGGCCTAGGGTGAGAGGAGGGAGGAAGGAAGTGAGAGGTATCCATTAACTTTGTTATTTGGATATGATGGGGTTCTTCATCTATGAAATTTCATGTCTGGGTGCTCAATTCATCAAGTTTTTATGTTGCGGTTGAAAGTTCACGCAAGGTGTTGTTGGTGTTTGGAACCTTGAATTGCTGCAGCAAGAGTCTAAAGTGAAGGGGCATGTACGAGTGAAGAGGTTTCTTCATGTTTTATGGCTTCAAAATCAGCCCTTTCATTTCTACATAACTCCTTTACGGGTGGCTCTGTATTTGTAGCCTTCTAAACTATGTGTCTGCATTATGCTTCTCTATACTACATAGTTTTAGGGTGTTTTCTTGCATAGTCAAAGCTTTATGCTCTATGATCAAGTTCAGCTCTTCTTACTGATGAAATTAAAATTTTCATGTCATTTTGATGTCTTGAATATCTGGTCTTTTGGTTATGAGTGCAATTGGTGAGAGAGCTCACTATCATATCTATATGCGTCATCTACAACCCTATGAGCATCAATTTTATCGAAATAAAAGATTCATATGTAAAAGTATGAGTTTCTTTCAATATCAAAATCAAACGTTTGTATCAAATATTTGTAGTACAAACAATGGGTGGAAACAAGCTATCATGGATGCAATATGCGCACATATGTAGACTACAATTACCCACGTTTAACTTAAGAGCTTGAGACAAAACCCTTGTATAAATCATCATTTTTTTTCATCACCAGGATCAATTTTTGTGCTCTCAAATCAAAGGCAAGGAATTCAAGTGATCGGAGAAGGTGTTCCATAATCTTCATCAACGTGTGTTGGAGACATTAAGCCGATTCTACATAATGGCACAAAGATTTTACTCTAAAATGTCAGACATGTTCCCAAGCTAGCAAAGAGCTTAATGTTTATTGGTAGCTTGATGGCTTGGGTTACAAGACCATCTTCAAGAAGAGAAATCTTGTTATTCTCCGAGGACAACGAAGAAAATTTTAGACTATATGTTTGTATAGTGTGTAAAAGAGGATTACATATCCATAGCCAAGAGTTGCCATCTATTGATTTATGGTGTAGCCCGGCTAGGCCATACAAGCCAAGAAGGAATGAAAATGTTAGCTTGTTTTGACTACTTACGTGTCTTATGATTTTTTCAAGTTTTGTGTGTGAGCATTGCAACTAGGGCAAACACACTAGGAATACTACATTGCCTTTAGTCAGAAAGCATTTGCAGCCACTATAACTTATACATAGCCATGTATGAGGTTCTATGCCGACCATGTCTCTAGGGGTAGCTAGCTACTTTGTGAGATTCATTGACAATCCCACATAAGGTCTGGGTATATCCTTTACGTAGGAAGAATGAGATCTTCTCTACTTTCCAAACTTTTTTAGCATTGGCCAAAATCAATCTAGCAAAAAGTTGAAAAGCTTTTGAATGATAATGGTGGTGAGTATGTCTCACAAGAGTTTGATGGTTTTTGTAGCAAGAGAAGAATTAAGCGACAATTTTTTGCACTTACACACCAAATCAGAAGGGAGATACACGAAAGAAGAATGAAACAATTCAAGGGGAAGTCAAAACTATGCTTTCTATGGTGAGCTTGACTCAAGGTATTTTGGGTAGAGGTTGTATTGATAGCAATACACATTATAAACATGTCTCTTAATACACCATTAGACTAGATTCCAGAAGAGTTGTAATCAGACAAGAAGCCTTACTAAAATTATTTGTGTATCTTTGATTGCATGGCATATGCAGATGTGCCAAAAGTACTTAGAAAGAAGATAGAATTAACGTCACACAAATGCAGTTTCATTGGATATGGTGCGCATGGAGACATCGGATATTGTCTCCAGCACTCGGGATCTTGTAAAGTTGGTTGCAACTCACATGTTATCTTCAATAAATCAAAGATGCACAAGCAATCTCTTTAAGAGGTAGAATATCAAAAAGTCACATTCAAGGATATTGCCTCAAAAAATGAAAAGTCTAGTGATGTGCATTCCACTAGCATTGTTCTCACATAACAAGCCAAGATCAGTATAGTAAGCCATGGAGATAATATACAAGATCTTTGCATCCAACGAAGCGATTCCAAGGCTTGTTCCAAGGGTTGGACTATGACATTCCAACTGGTTATGGTGAGTCATCTTGTTACAAGTAGGATAATTGGATGACAAGGTCAAGTGAGAGCAGGCCGTCCAATCAGAGTATGACTCAATTTTTAATAGCGAGACATGGGACTTAGTTGAATTGCTAGAAGGAAAACAAACCTTACCTTGTAGATGGGTTTACAAGAAAAAGTTTACATTTGACAAAACCATGCACGCTAACACACATACATGAAAATATACAAATAATTGTAATATGTATTTACATGCACCATGCACATGACACACACTTCATCAACATGCGCCCCCACACATTTGATACACATGTATAGATGAGCTAGAATTCATCCGGGAGGAATGTATATAGATGTATATCTATTGACATCCATATAAATGATGCCAATAAGCTTTTGAATGCAAGGAATATATATACATGTACCTCTAGCGACATCTGCATATATGCTAATAAGCTTCTACATCCGATGGTAGTGAGCACTTGACATCACACACATCAAACACTCTATAAAACAACCACAGAGTAATCTATAGTCCAACATTGTCATCGTTGTTTCCACCCATCATCCATATGGGCACATTTCCATACAAGCATATCCACCATACCATTGGTGAAATACTTACTCTCTCTCTCTCTCTCTCTCTCTCTCTCTCTCTCTCTCTCTCTCTCTCTCTCTCTAGCCCAGTCTCTTTGCCACAAAGTCTTCATTCAGAATTGCATGAAAGTAGTCTTGGGTATAGTCTAGGAGAGAGTCACCACCATTTTAGTCATTATCCTTGCCATCAACTTTCCACCTCCGAGAACTCCCCTTGTAAATCACGTTTTCTTTGTCCTCTCTCTCCCTAATAAGCTTTGCACTCTAGCCACACCAGCCATTGTAATTTCCATGTCCCCTCTATCCTACGCTCTCTCCCTCTTCTTCTCTCTCCCTTTATTCTCTTGATAAAATAATCTAGGGAATGGGGGCCTTATCACTTGCAACCCATACCTGAATCACATGAATAAGAACAACACATGGCTCACACTTTGCAACACCTCACCCTCCTACCTATATAAGGAGGGCTTTGGCACATAATACAAGGAGGAGACAAAGAGACGAAGAGACATAACCAAGAGATGCACATACAAGGAGAGATACACCACAACATGCACACTTGGCATTTGCACTTCATCTTATGATTAGGATATTACAATTGCTACAAATATTGTTTGCATCAAGTTAGCATCTCACCCAACTTTACACTCCTTGGCACTCAATGTTGCACATAAGTCATTAGGCAAGTGATATTAAGGGTCTTGGTGGGTTCGTTATATAGGAAATTTGCCTATCACGTGAATTCAACAAATGGGTATTAAAATCCCTTGAAACTTACAAAAATGAATTTACAAAAGGACGCACTTTTTTAAAATCTTAAAAAAAAACATGTTTTAAAAGGAAAGAGCTCATTACTTCTTGAAAATTTCATAGAAAAGGGGCCTCATAAAAAGGTCATGAATGCACGTGATATAAGAGATTTACATATAGTGATTTCCCCACGCTAAGGGTATCGTGGCACTTATCAACCATGCATGCATTAGGAAGCTTGGCAAGAGGCACCCCACTTACATTGAATTACGAGAGAGTATTGATCAAGCACACCATCACTATATCTTGCACCATGACTACTGTAGAGCACAAAATTGTGGAGTCACCCTACACCAACCATGGTTGCCATTGTCTTACCATTTGAGGGGCATAGGATAATCTTCTTCATCATCCACCACATGGTTGTCATAATGGAATTTGTACTAACACCATCATCACTGACCCACCCACTGACCTTGCTAACCTTTTGAGCGCCATGTACCATATGGCAATCGCACCATCCAACCATTTTTCCTCTTGAGCGCAACCCTCCAAGGCTTTCTTAGCAAGCGGGCTTTGCATCATCCCATTTGTATCCCCATGCAAGTGTTGCTCTAATACACAATTTCGTTCTGATTGATGTATCATTTTCTACCACTTGTTGAAGCTCATCACAAGTATCTCATGTTTATGTGAGAGAGAGCATGCTATTAGTGCACTAGTTGTGTAGTCTCTTTGCTCACCTCCCTCATTTCACTACATGCATCTCATGGCACTCGTAGGATGCATGCTCTAGCATCCCTACTCTTGCTCACTGCCCATCTCACCCCACATATATGCCTTGGTAGATCCGTTAATGTGTTCATCTGATGGTATTCATGGCGTGCAGTCTGCCTGTTGGTGTTGTCTGCTAATGATCTACCTCTATCCTAGCTGCAATATAGCTAGGTGATGCCACTCTTTGCATTCATAGAGTGTCCTTGCGGTCTTGGGTGATCCAGGGTCATAGGTCACAAAGGTGTAGAGGCCATCCCACCTCTGGCTTGTCCTTTCCTTGCATCACCACCTGGTAGCTATAACTTCATAAAATGAGACATCGACCACACGCTGTGTAATAGAAGATCTCTATGTCATCAAGTGAAAGAGATAACGGATAGGAGTGGATACATAAACTACACTTTGAGTATAAAAAGTATTATGACTCAAATGTACAAAAAACAAAAGAAAGAAGAAGGATTTTTCAGGTATGGGGAGCAATCTAAGGAGCCCAACCCCACACCATTGCAGTACCTCTATGAATCAAGGCACTTAATGCAACGGGGTTTAGCTTGGTTGTTTGAAAGTTGTTCTTTGCCTCATCTACCAAAAACCCTAGTTGAGTGTTGTTTCTCCTTGTTCATGGTGGTGACATTTCTTGCTCATGGATGTGCTTTTTGTTCTATTCAAAATCAAAATGTTTTTGTGCAGCATTGCCTCACTTAAATGTGAGCAACACCTTTTTTGAAGCTCATCACGACTCTCACATGTTTATGTGAGAGAGAGCATGGTAGAAATGCACTAGTTGTGTTGTCTCCCTGCTCACCTCCCTCATTTCACCACATGCATATCATGGCACTCATAGTTGGCATGCTATAGCATCCCCTCTCTTGCACACTACCTTTTTCACCCCACATATATACCCTCATAGATCCATTTATGTGTTCATTATATGGGTGTCCATGGGTGCACTTTGCATGCTGGTTTTGTCTATTAATGATTTACCTGCGTTCTAGCCACAATATAGCTAGGTGGTGCCACCTTTTGCTTTCACAGAGTGTCCTTGCGGTCTTGGGTGATCGAGGGTCATAGAAGGTGGAGGTGTAGAGGCAAGCCCCCCTCTGGCTTGTCTTTTCCCTGTGTCACCACCTTGTAGTTAAAGCCTCATAAAATGAGACATCGATCACACATCGTCTTATAGAAGAATTCTATGTCGGCAAGTGAAAGAGATAAGGGGAAGAGGTGCATACATAAAGTACACTCCGAGTGTGAAAAGATTGATGGCTTAAATGTACAAAAAACAAAAGAAGAAGACTGCCTTTTAGGTACGAGTAGTAATCAAAGTAGCCAAACCCCGCACCATGGTAGCGGCTCTATTCAAGCCAAGGCACCTAATGTCACTGCTTTTAGCTCGATCGCTATATAGTGCTTTTTTGCCTCATTTTTAAAAAAACCCTCGTTGAGTGTTGTTTCCTCTTCTACAAGTGGTGGCGAGCTTTCTTGCTCATGATGAGCTTCTTGTTCTATTTGAAAGAAAGATGTTTGTGTGCACCACTACCTCACTTAAATATGAGCAACACCTTGCCATGTATTTCCAATAGGGATATTTCTTAAGTCATTACGGTGGCCATTAGATTTCTATTTCAGCTGAACCTTGGGACTCATCTCACTCGAACTGATGTGCCCCCTTGAATGAAGCTAGAGCTTCATAAGAGGAGACGTGGACACCCCACATGGTCTCATAGACAATCTCTTCTCTTTTGTTGGAGAGTTGAAAGAGAAAAGAATTATAAGTGGGATACATAAAGTGCCTTCCAACAATGAAACTTTATGACTCAAAAGGTAAGAAAATCAAAAGAAAGACGAGGGTTTTGCCTCCAAAAAACATGGACTTTGAGGACACAAGAATAAGAACAATCCATAGGAGATTTTTGTAATTAAATGGTGGGGTTAGGAGATGCACAAGACAACCAAATGTTTATTTATAAAGAGAGTCAAATTTTATAATAACAAGGGTGAAGTTTTGAGAGCTATTTTCTAGCTCCACATAATATGTCAATGCAACCTTATCAGGCGAAACATGTTTGTGGTTTAAAAGAAAATAGGGGAGGCCTCATAATTTAACACTTGTTTAAAAGAGAAACGATTCTTCGAGCGGACTCCTACGGCGTTGCTAACATATTGTCTCTTGCAATGTCATGGAGAAGTCCCACAGACTTCCACCTTATTTGCGTTGCACATGAGTACAAACCAATTAGAAGTAAAAAGTGGAATGTGCAAGTCACCATGTGCTAAGAGTATTTATGATATTAGGATAACACTTCTAAAAAAGTGTCACTCTTTCCATTATTTCAATCAGTACAATTAAGGAAACACATTCCAAAATTCTAGAAATGCCGCTAATACTCTCAATTTTCTTTGTATTAGAGAAAACCAACAAAACAAAATTCTCCTTCCTCTTTGCACGTGGGCAGTAAGTAACACACGCTTATCAAGTGTAGTGTTACGTTACTGTTGTGAGCCTTTTCATTGTTACATGCGAGACCACTATGTGAAAGCACTTTCACCAAAAATTCTACTAGAACCACAAAATGATAGGGGCTAGGGCTAAGCCTGAGTAGCGGTTTGCAAAGGGGTTTTTAACTGCTAACATCCTCTCGGAGCCCTGTCGGGTGTTGAACCCGGAGTGATTCCATTGATTGGCAAAATTTTGTTGGTTGCCTTGGTCCGTTGTGCTTCACACATAATTCAGCCCGTCTCCCCATCGCCCTGCTCGCGCCCACCAGCCTATTTCAGAACATTGAAAGCGTGAGATATGTGCAAACGGTGCTTTATCGGAGTAATGATACGAGTGGCCGAAGATGAGATGATGTAGGAGAGCGCTTTTGGGTCAAATTGTGGGTGTTCTTAGGACATCACCTCAAGTTGTCGATACGCTTTGCTGTCTCAAATGTCGACTCTTGGAGGGCTCTACCCCTATTTTCAGTTGATGCATCATGCAATAAGAGGGCACCTCTACAACTGCAAACACTTTCCAAAGTTCATGGCTAATTTCATTTAATGCACATGCAATCACTTTTGTTTCTATGCTTACAAAGGGGCAATCGAGTCACATTATACCGCGATAAGAGCATAACACTCGAATATGCACCAAGAGAGTGTCGATTGCAGAATATGCCCAACAAGGATTGCCTAAGGAAGCTCCACACTGTTTACACTAGAACCAGCAATAAGAGGACACCTCCCTACATGCAATCACTTTTGTTAGTGTGCTCAATGTACGTAGTCACTCATGTCTCTTGGAGTGCATCAATTGGAGATGTGCCCAATAAGGGTTACTTTCTTAATGGATGCAGCAAGAGGGCATCTCCCCAATCTTGTTATTATGCTCCTTCCATGTAGCCACTTGGGAAAGTTTATACACGACAACGAACTCTACACTTGCATGGTTATTCACAAAGCTATCTGCGCAACTGAGTTGTTGCCATATATTGATCCCGCACTTCTAGGTGCTGGTGAAAGTTGGGGAAACTTCGAGCTTGGAAGTTTGGCCTTGATTGTGCATTGGAATTACATGGAGTGATTCTGTCAAGCATAATTCTTAATCGGTAACCCTTTATACAGTTATTGGTATGCTAGGAGAAGCCACAAAGCCTTGTATGCAAGAGGATTAGGAATCTCTATATATTAGGAAGCAGTCACGATGCTGGATTGATGCAGGTATAAAAATTCATGATATATGTTGAATCAACAAAGTATTCGGAGTAGACAAATGAGCCTTAACTGAGTGTGCAATAAAATTAGACAAATGTGATGCTGCAACTTATGGCTTAATTAGTGACACAATTGCTCGTATGATGCGAGAAGGCACAAAGCCTTTTATGCACGAGGATCGGGAATTTCTACTTGAAAGCAACCGAATGTAGGTAACTCATGGATTTATGCAATTGGAAAAGTTGCATGCATGGCCACATCCCAAAATTGACTTGAATGTTTCGGCCACATCTGTGTAGTTGCAAAGGTGTTTGCATACCTATGTCTCAAAATAGAAAGTGTAATTTCTTGCATGGATGGTTGCTATTGGGTAATTATTATTTGGTTTAGCTAGTAGATAATTTTAAATCAAGGTGCTGAAATGCTTGTCTTTTTGGTGCGTAGAAGAGATATTTTGAAAAACAATTTAAAAGATTAGTAAGAGACGTAACTTTGCATACCACAAATCCATGTGTATGGGCTTCATACGTACTCTTTTTGCTTCTCAAATGTAGACTATCTACATTAGCATCATAAGAAGAGTTTGCTTCTAAGTTAGTAGCACTTATAGCTACTAAAGCGGCTTCTTCTCTTCAAGACTCAAGCTAACTCTCTGTTTAGAGAGAACTTTGTCAAACTTTTTCCACATGATTCCTTTTTTGACTTGTTTCCTTATGTTTTTGCTTAGTTATCGTACATAAGATATGGGGTCAACGTAATAATATATAACCTATACGTAGTGCGTTGGGTTAGTACTTCGCTCTTCGTAGATAGGGGTTGGCTTTAATATGAGGGGTTGCATGTAGATAATAGTAATGCTCCCCCATGGTAATTGGTGAATCCACCAGGGTTCATCAAAGTACCTACACAAGAAATCATCAATTCATAATAAACACCAAAACGTTGAACATTCTCTCACCAACATTGTGGAAAGACTCTCCACAAAGTCACACAAGTACACTTAAAACACTCTGTCAAACCTATCATAACACCAATGTAGCATCATAAGAAGCAATTCCAAGACCAATAAACAAGAACAACAAAACCACAATACATGAGCCCTCTACACTTGAGGACCACTAGGTGGGTGGTAGCACCCTCAACTCCCATTCACTTACCAAGACCAAGACACAACTAAGTTTTCTAAAGCCACAAATTGACTCATCATCCTCGATGAGTGGGCAAGGGAACTTTAACTCGAAGAACATACTACAACTAGAAGATAATTTGAATTGTAGTAAAGCGCTAGAACATAACTACTAAAAAATGAGGACTTCAAAAAGTTGGATTGGTCAAATTAACTAGTTTCTTGTTCATATATGATGTAGGCAATTTTGGATGCAAGTCAAAGCTCCTTACCAAATTTATTCGCGGCCGCTTGAACACTTTTGTGTAATTGCAAAGAAATGTGGAAGATTAAAATTTTTATTACTAAAAATAGATGTATGATATATGGAGAAAATGGAAAAACAAAGCTTTTTGGAATGAAATATTGAAATCTTTCTCAATAGTAGTCAAGCTGATATTAAGGAAACTAACAGCAAGCAAGAAATTACCACTATAGTGTTATGATGGATATGCAAGAGCAATACCATCAAGGCTCTGGAATTTGATCACTCTACAAGTGCTCATGGTCTTTTGCGATTATAAGTGAAGTTACTTTCCATTCACTTTCTTATTACCTCCAGGATGTACTAAGCACTTTCTAAGCAACTTTAAAGCATACTCTCTACGCTCGTTCTGTGCACTTCTAAGCACCATTGAGCACTATGAAGCACTTCTAAGTAGTTGCCAAACTGCTTTCTAACCACTTGGTCAACACTTTTTAATGACCTGGTAAGGTGTTTGAAGTTATTATGAACCACCTCTAAGTACTTTCTAAGCACCATTGAGCATTGTGAAGCATGTTTAGGCAGTTGCTACACTGCTTTCTTACTACTTGCTAGGCACTTTTGAAATACCTCATAGCACTTTTAAGCACTTTCTAAGCACCATTGAGCACTATGAAGGACTTCTAAGTAGTTTCTACACTGCTTTCCTACCACTTGCTAAGCATTTTTAATCACCTCATAGCAGTTTGGAGCACTTTCTAAGTACCATTGAGCACTATCAAGCTCTTCTAAGCAGTTGCTAAACTACTTTCTAAGCAGTTTCTGGTGACCTTGTAAGCACTTGAAAGCTCTTTCTATGCACTTTTTTGCACTTTCTAAGCACCATTTAGCACTTTGAAGCACGTCTATGGAGTTGCTTCACCACTTAGCACTTTTGAGTTGTCTAAGGACTTCTAAGCACTTTCTAAGCTTCATTGAGCACTATGAAGCACTTCTCAGCACTTTCTTATCACCTAGTAAGCAATTTGAAGCTATTTCAAAGCACTACTAAGTACTTTCTAAGCACCATTGAGCAGTGTGAAGCACTTCTGAGAAATTGCTACACTGCTTTCTTACCACTTGCTAGGTACTTTCTCATAGCACTTTGTATCTCTTTCTAATCATCTTATAGAACTTTGTAGCTCTTACTAAGCACTGCAAACTATTTTCTAAGCACCATTGAGCAATGTGAAATAGTTCTTTTACTAGCAGGTACTACACTACTTTCTTACCACTTGCTATGCACTTTCTAATCACCTCATAGCACTTTGAAGCTCTTTCTAAGCATTTCTAAGCACCATCGAGCACTATGAAGGACTTCTAAGTAGTTTCTACACTGCTTTCCTACCACTTGCTAAGGATTTCTAATCACCTCATAACACTTTTTAGCTCTTTCTAGGCACTTCTCAACAATTTCTAAGCACAATTGAGCACTATGAAAGCTCTTCTAAGTAGTTGCTAAACTGCTTTCTAACAATTTGCTAAGAAATTTCTAATGCCCTTGTAAGCACTTTGATGCTCTTTCTATGCAATTATAAGCACTTTCTAATCACAATTGAGCACTGTGAAGCACTTCTAAGGATTTGCTTCACTGTCGAGAAGTTCTAAGGAGTTGCACCTCTTAGTACTTTTGAGTTGTGTCCAAGCACTTTCTAAGCTCCCTTGAGCACTATGAAGCACTTCTTAGTACTTTCTAAGCACCTCAAAAGTATTGCCTAAGCTATTTCTAAGCACTATGAAGTATCTCTAAGCACTTTGTAAGCACCTTTGAGCAAGTTTCAAGCACTTTCTAGCGCTCCATGTGCACTTTTCAAGTACTTCCTATGCACTTTATTTAGCTCAATAACCATTTATGCATAGCTCAAGTAGTTTCTTCGTAATTCCAAAGCAGTACAAGCACTTTTATTACACTTCAAGCAACAAGCTCACTTGGAAGGAGTCCAAATACTCTGTAAGCCAGGCCAAAATAGTGTTGACACGTGCTCTGGATAGCATTTTGGTAATTTCTTTGACCTTTTCCAGCTCTTTGCAATCAACTTCTCGTATCTCGAAATTCGGTGAGTTCTTGACCACCTCCAACTCCTTGTTTGGTTGCTCCAATCTAGTGGAAGCCACTATAAGCATAGAACTACCCTTCATTTCTGAGCCACTGGTCCCTCTTTTCATGCAGATGTACTTTCACCTCGGCCAACAACTTCTATAGCTCATCCTCCTTGCCATCGACTCCCTTTGCCATGCCTAGTACCAGCTTAATATACCTAAGCTTCTCTACTACCTTGAGTGGTTGCAACTTGCTTGCCGGCATTGTTGGTATTGATGATAAGGCACCATCATAGATAATTCTTTGTTGATGAATTCATAATCAGTGCGGAATTTTTTAATATTCCTCTCAAACCCCCCTTTTTGCATTCTACAATTGTCAAGTACAGCTCCACCAAACCTTGCCCATGCAATCATATGTTCCGTTGGATCACTCAATGTTGCTTGACACCTGTCATACATGAGTCCCTGTGCAAATTTTGCTAGAAACTCACCATTGGATGGGGCCACTTGATATACCTTCTGGTATAAAAGCCTGCACTCATCGACAAACTCCCTCACATGGTGAAGAAATAACTTCCTGTTTTTCTTATGCAAGCACTCCAAGCCTCTCAACCACTCCTTATCGGGGATATCTTCTTATGTGAGCTCTTTAGGCAGCCTCCCCTCTAGGCTGAGGCCATACTCCTCATGTGGTTCCTCAATTGAGTAGCAGAATCAAGATAGACGCGGGTACTCAAACGCTGCAAGCAGCAAAAAATAGAGCTTGTTGAAAGCCAGCTTTACAGCCCTTGTAACAATGGAAAACACAATGCAAACCAAACGCATGCATACCTTTTTATGACTTTGTTGACACCTTCAATTTGGATGCAAAATAATCAAGGCCACCAAGCACCCCCTTTACCTCCAGTTTTGATGGATTGCACAGGGGTTTGCTTTGCTTTGCTAGCTCATTAGGTCGAGGCCTCCATCTAAGAGATCTATACCACCTAGACAAGTATCTAGACCGATCTTAGAGATGTACAAGACCTCCATCCAAGAGATCTACACCACCTAGATGAGTTTCTAGACCAATCTTAGAGAGGTCACAACCACAACAAGTGTGACCTAGAGCTAGAGCTCCTCAACCACATGCAAGGAGAGCTCAAGATGATTTTGTCCGGAGACTGGATTGAAGTGGTGGAAGTACCAAATTGAAAACTGACCACATTAATGGGATCCCCAAGCAACCAGGAAACATGTGATAATGCCAAAGTAGCTAAGAGTAATCATGACTTATGCTCAAAGAGCGTTACGCTAAGTCTGAAGACGGAAAATGGACCAAACCAAGGAGTACTTGATCCAAACTGACCCTAACTTGATGCAGGTATTATTTAGAGCCTATTAACACTAGGTATGTTGACAGATGACCAAAATAATGCAAAAAACACATGTCTCTCACTCTATTGCGATAGAGTACTTGCACATATATATGGGAATTTTTCATTTTTTGACATTGTAGATGCTTTCTACATGTTGTTTGCATGTCATATTTGCATTCCATGGTAGTTATACACTCATGCATGATCCAGAGTCAAGAGTTTTTATCAGGAGAACATAAAGTCAGTTAATGGTACAAGTACATGAGGGCTACCAGAGCTCTTAGCAGGTATCAGAGGACACTTCAATTGGTTGGGCATGGTTTAGAGATTTAGGGAATGGCAAAATTACTTATGAGCATCTCTATCACGATAGAGTTCTACTAGTCACCAGGGGTGTCAGATGAAGCCCATGCTTCACACTTGGGTTCTACATGCTATAGAAACCTCATTTACAAACTTGCATCCAATTTGGATTACACTCACAAGCCACTTGGTGGAAGGTCAGCTTCAAGCAATGATTTTCCATGAATGGAAGATAGGCTAAGTCTTCATGCACAAAATCAGGTGAAAATTGGGTAAAAGGCATTGCAGGGCATGGTGGTCAAGGCCATAGGTTAAGATTCCAAAGATGGGCTCATACAGAGGAGATATCACTCTATCACGATAGAGACAATACTTCACTAGGAAGGGTCCTAGGCATGAGTTGACTACCCAAATGTCTTCCCCACTCTATTTAAAGCCTATACACCAAGTTTTGGACCACATTAGACCACCCATACCCACAAAGACACAAAGTTGACCTAGAATAACTAAAAAAGGTGTTACCACTTGAGGAGATGACCCAAATGGAGTGACAACAAGCCAAAAAGCACAAGTAAAGGATGGTAAGGGCTAGGGTAAGCTCAAAAGTGTAAAGAAGTTAAAAAAAACACAAGTCATCCACTCTATCAAGATAGGATCACAGATGCTATACTGGGCGCCAAATGCAAATTTGGAGTATGCCAACAGCTTCCCCATGCCTTGTAGAGCCTATATATGAAGTTTGAGCTAAAACTAACCCTCTACCAAAGAGATTAAGCAATACTTGAACCAAAAACGCTAGATTAGGGTTATAGCTTAAAGGCAGGCAAGATGAAGTTCAAATGATGCCAAAATCATCACTCAACCCTTTACAAAAACACATTTCTAGAATTTTAAGATACTATCGTATTATACTATATTTGCCAGATTATTAGAGTGCATGCGATTGATTGGTTAACTAACGTCCAAATTTAGAACACTACACATATACATCTTTCTACTGTTTTGCAAGCAAGAAACGGTACCCCCACATGGAGGGGGTTAAATTGTGAAAGAGAAGCTGATTTGTTTGATTTGAAGTAAACACCCCCCTAATATATAACCCTATACTGAAAATATCCATTAAAAAAACATTATTCTAACCCTATAATTCCTTTCTATTTTATTTTACCTTCATAAGGCCTTACTGAAGCGTGGAACTCTCGTGAGCAATTATGGACCGTTGGATATATATATGATTTCCTTGTAAGAGGGACATCAATGCGTCTGCTACAATCCACTAGTGCTTCAACTAGTTGGCCCTAGACAATAGCACAACTTAGTTTGATGACTACGCTTTGTGGGAGAGTCAAGGGAAGTACACAACTTAGTATGATGACTACACTTTGTGGGAAAGTCAAGGGAAGTCCATGTAAAGGATATTAAGACAGGGAAAGCTGAGAAAGAGCGGTTTGCTTTTCTCTCTCTTTCTTTCTTTTTGGAACCCCCTTGAGCTGGCATTGGAGGCAGGATGAGTCCTGACTCGGTGTTGGTCTCAAGTGGGAGGGATGTCTAGGGTTTAGGGAAATCTAGACCCAGACAAGGGCCCTCACAGGTGGTATCAGAGCTAAACCTGGTTTATTAATAATACTGGGGTGGAGTAGTACCTATACTTGCCCTTGGGATTTAAGCAAGTGGGAAACGTGAGTAAAGCTGGAATTGGATGATTCTAAAAATTTGTGAAAGAACAAGTAACGAACTTGTGCGAAGACGCATGAAAGTGGCATTGATGAAGATGCATGCACTTGTGCGAGGACCCATGAAAGTGGCATGGATGAAAATTTTATTGAGCTTTACTGGTCATTCTTCCCTTAAGCTTAGTAATAAGGAGCAAGATTGGGTAGAGCAGTAATTAATTTCTTAGACATTGTTTAGATTCGAATTTTGAGTGATAATGAAGAAGTCAAAGAAGTTCTTGTGATTAGCCAAAGATAAAGCTTTAAGTATAGAGATAAGTTGTGATATAAGGCAAGACTCATTTGGAGATTACCGATGGCTTGGAATATTCAAGAAGAAGAAGTTTAAAGGATACTCCGTGAAAGAATGGAGATAGCCAAACCAGAGAAAAAGTTAGCCATGTTGGGACACCTTACTGAACTTTCCCTTCCTAAGGAAAGTACCATTTTGACTAAGAAATGGAGAATATGTGGGTCAAATGGAGTTGCCCGACGTACACCTACTAAATAACTTACGGCTTGCAATGATGAGAGAGAAGCTGGGAGTGGGACCCAAGAGATGTCGTATTGTCTAATCTTATGCCCCAGATTTTGAAAGTAAACTTCTATCATGTTTATCTACCCAAGCTTTGTGCAAGTATAGTTTATCTATCCAAAGATGAGAACTTTAGCTGGACCTTTCTTGAATTATTCTTGAAAAGAGATGGGTGAAACCATTTGTGGTCAACCCCCCCTATTTCTAAACAAAACTATGATGTTGTATTTACTCCCTGTTTCATATATCTCTAAGTTGAGATGTACCCTTGCAAAGTGGAAGAACCAAATCTTTTGTAGTTTTGTATTGACTATTATATTGGAATATAATCTTTTTTGTTTGGAAAATGTTCTCTATATTTTGCAAGTCTCAGACTTGTGCTAGTCTCTCTTGCTAAGATAAGAATATGATATTGCAGATAGTAACCCTGCCATCACGTCAAAAGCTAAGAGGACGAGTTGCCCTTGTTTTATCGCCAACTGCACTTGAAAGACGTGTAACCCTTTTAGAGCAAGTCCCATGTGCAGTTTTCGTAACCTCTATACCCAAAACTCCCACTACTGGTGTTACTCCTCACCTAGCCTTAGTTTACTCCAAGATAGGTCTTAGGTCATGTTACTACCAGGTCAGGATCAAGGAGGGAGACATTCCCAAGACCGCCATCGACACCAGGTTTGGGCATTACAAGTTTACAGTTATGCCTTTTGGTCTAACTAACACCCCTGCTACCTTTAATTGCCTCATGATAGATCTCTTCATCAAGAAGGAGTTAGATGAATTTGTTTTGGTCTTCTTGGATGACATTTGGTTTATTCAGAAGCCAAAGATCGTGAATAGTATCTACAACATGTCTTAGAAAGCCAAAGATCATGAATAGTATCTACAACATGTCTTAGAAAGCCAAAGAAGACCCCTTTGCAATCTGTAAGCTCTTTATGTTTTGACTATAATATGAATACAAATTTTCAACAATATGTAAGCTCTTGATGCTGTAATTTTTCAAAAAAGAATATCAATCCAACCTTCTACTTTCAAGTTCTTGTAGTGCGAGAGAAGTTTATTGCTGTGCATTTGACAAATAGAAAAGACAATAAATGAGACGTTTCTTGAGAACTTGTAAGGAATCAAGAAAAGATTACCTAAAGATTTCAAAACCAAAGAACTAAAGCAGAGAGACAAGAATATCACTCACTAAATTATCAAGTAAAAAAGGATTAGAACTTTTTCCTTCTTTAAGGATATGCCATCTTTTTACAAAGGAGAAAGGTAGTTTTATAAATAATCAAGTCCATCCATCATATGATCACAGAATGCAGAATCACAAGCAGGGCACATACCAGGCTCTTCATCTAGAGGAATTCTTTGTTGAGAGATTGCCACACTAACCTCTCTAGTATGTAATGAAAAGTTAAAGGGATCTCTAAGAGGCAAACCAAAGTGAGGATAAAGACAAATCTTATGGTATGACAGGAATTGGATTAACAAGAAAAGACACTCAGAGAAACCACGGTTGGAAGTTCGCATGACACAGTAGAGTCTGGGTCCTAGACCCAAAGCCTCTTTGACCATAGCAAATCGAACATTGTTGCAAAAATGATATCGTCCCCAAAGAGTCACCCTAGTAATATTGCGGAAGGACCTCCATTTGGTCTGAGCATTAGAAATTCCTGGATGAGGGAAGAGTAGATCCTCATATCTCTCTGCAAATGATCTCCTTATGGAATCACTTGCTCCTTGCAGATGACTAATCGCCATAGAGAAGGCTAGTGCATTTTGCCACACTGCCATTGCCTAAGGAAGAAAGATCAAGTAGCAATTGAAGGATGAAAAAAGATAGCAAGACTTATACATAAACGATAAAGAACTGTAAGAGAGAAGTCAAGTGAAAGCATTAAGAAGAAGTTAAGTCGCAAGACGTACCTGAGAAGCTTCATCATTTTGTATTTTATTCAAGCTGAGGACAGCTCTTTCTTTTTGTTGGGGAGTTTGTAAGGTTCCTCCCAAACTCCTTATGCTGCCGAATTGATGACAAAAATCTTGATGCGTTGATAATTTCAAAAGCTCGAGTAGTTTTAAGAAGGAAATTATGGGAAAAGCCTCTTATGGACTTGGCAACTCTAAATTGGATTCTATAAAAAGTAGGAGTCTTCTTTTGTCTTTTTCCCATTAATGGAAAAGTCATCTTACTAAATTTACTTTCTTTTTTTATTTTCCTTTTTGGGAAATACCTTTTTATCAAAAATACCTCATTATATTAATTTCTTACAAAAGTACCTCATCATAATACTTTTCTTACAAAAAGTACCTCATTATGTTGCTTTCTTACAAAAGAAAGGACTTGTAAGGAGTAAGAAGAGTCATGATAGTTATAAGAAAAGCAAGTGACAATGTAAGGAGAAGTATGTGAAGTGTAACGAGAGATAAGAAATTGTAAGAAGAGGCATGATGATTGTAAGGAAAAGCATGTGAAATGTAAGAATAAGAATGTGAAGTGTAAGAAGTTGTAAGAAGAGGCATGATGATTGTAAGGAAAAGCATGTGAAATGTAAGAATAAGCATGTGAAGTGTAAGAAGATATAAGAAGAAGCATGTGAAATTAGATTTTATTTTCAAGAAAATTACCATGAAAAGTGAAAAAGAAAAGATAAAAGGAATAAGTAACTTGTTGCAAAAGTTTTGACAAAGAAGATAAGTTATCAAGACAAATAAAAGAGCTTATCGACAAAGAAGATAAGTTATCAAGAAAAGTGAAAGTGCTTATAAAAAATTTGTATAAAAAGAGGGTTTCTCTTCTCATTTTTTTAGACACACTCTCTCTCTCTCTCTCTCTCTCTCTCTCTCCTCATTCTTCAAGATGCACTAGAGTGTAAGCTTGTAGAAAAAGCTTGTGGAAGCCATAGCCAAACCAAGCCTCTTACACACACACACATGTTCCACTACTTCCATAATCTTCCCCATTCCCTAATCTTGCAAGAAGATGTTACTCTTCTATTCTAGGGAACTTCTAGCTCTCTTCTCCCTCACGTGTATGCCTAGCCTAAGCTATGAAGCTTTGAGCTTCATCTCCCCTTCATGCTTGTTCTCCTATTTCCATTAGGATTGCTAAGCTTTACCTAATCTAGGGAAAGCTTACACTGCTTATCCTTTGAGCTTCCTACTTCCTTACAAGGATCTCTCTCTCTCTAATACTAGCCTCACTTTTTTTAGAGTATCCTTTCTCTTGCCTTGACCTCGTCTTCTTCAAATGGATGACCTTCACAAGGAATGGAGAGGAGAATTTGTCTACAAAACCTCCTTCACACATCCTCTTCAAAGCCTCTTCCCCTTCTCTGCTAAAAAATCCCTCTTATCAAGGAAACGACCTAAGAAGGTAAGTGCCTAAACTATGCTAGTCATGATAACATTGATTTGGTTAAGTCTTAAGCATTGTAGGATGTATAGGGAGAGAACATTCTACTTCCTTGAATGAATAAATATGTTGTCAATCACTTAAGCACTTGCATAATCCTAAATAAGGATCATTAATTGTCAATCACTTAGTAGCATTCATGCTAGGCAAATCCGGGGTTAACAAAAAGGTTGAAGTGAAACAAAATCGAAAGACCTTTTGAAACACGTTGTTTTCTCTAAGGTACATTATTTGAATGAGTTAAAAAAAAAGAACTAGGAACAGAGAAAATTAACTCAAGGAAGGTATCCAAATTCTTTACAATAGGATTAAAAAGGAACCCAAGATGGATTGGATATGGATAGCCCTAGCACAACATATTATAAGTTTATGAGTGTGAAATTGTTTGAAATGATTGGAGAATAGAGAGAAGTGGCACCAGCCCAGGTGTGCCCTGTGGGAACTTAACGGGGGATGGTCCTATCTGGGTAGGACTGATAACTGTTGGTTTATTTTGAGCTCGAGGGTTCATTCATATCCTGGATTGGAATGAATGGGTGTGATGTCCCGGTCGGGTGGAGTACCCATGGAATCATTGGAAATCGGTCTAGTTCGGGTAGGCCTGATGCCAATGGAAAAGGAGATGTTTGGACGATTGAAGGGATCGTGGATCTGAAAGGG
>NC_140944.1:5483061-5788061 GCF_014529385.1 Adiantum capillus-veneris | reverse complement strand
GCGCAACAATCTCAATCTCAATCTCATTCACAATCTCGGTCACTACACATAATTTCAATCAACGATCTCAATCATGGTGGTGCGTTGCCCTTTTATAGGCACTGGTCTCGCTCCGAAAAGCGGAAGTCGTTTTTCTCGAAAATGTGAACACGGCCACCAAAATAACTCAAAACGCACTTGCCTGGAAAAGCATGTTGTGTGCGCGGAGTTAAAGATGCAAAAATAACAAAAAGCAATTCGCACGACCAAAGTCAATGCGCTTAAACAAAATTAGAAAAGAGAAGGTTTGTGTGTGTGTGTGTGTGTATATATATATATATATATAACACCGAGAAAACGACACTTTTCTGGAGCCTGTATCTCCAAAACGGTTGGAAATTTGGAACTGCATGTGAGTAGACAAAATGTTCATCTTTTCAATCTACAGAGCGACCGAGAGACGGTCGCGGACGAGTTTGGCCTCCATTCTCTCAAAATTGACCGACAATTTTCAATTTCCAAAAACAAGGTGAAAAAGAGGTCAATTTTCATCAGTTACACACATTCTGGCCATCAAACGACCACCAAAATCATGGAATTTGAAAACCATCAAAGAGACAAACTTTTTCTACACAACAAAAGGAACATTCCATGCATACAAAACTTTTCCTAGTTCTACTCTAACATGCTAAAAAATACACTGCAAAATAGGTGGTTAAGCACCTCAAAAAAAATTCGTCAAAACCAAACTTTGTCCAAATGTTCTAAATGACCTAAAACACATTTTGAAACACTATGTCCATGCACGAGTCAAAAAAAATTATTACGGAGGCATTTTCCCCTCCTCTTTAAAGTTCAATTTGAGGATTTTATCACGTCTCTCGCTTTTGAGCAACGCTTCCTTTGGGTGTTTTTCCCTAATACCATCGAGAACTATCCATTTCCCATCTCGCCCATGGATATGATAGGCTAAGCACAAGGTATGATCACTATCCCTATAGAGAGAAAGAAGGGATCACGAGGTTGGGGTGATGCTTGAGAAGGAAGGGGGAGGAGATGACATAGGTTATCAAACCCTTGAGTGCTAGCTCGGATGATCTCTTAGCTCTACCTTTGTAGGACTCTCCCAGATCCTTTCACCAACGCTCCATATGACGATTAGAGATTGTGAATTTTTCTTTGACTAGGATTTTCTTTGACATGCCGTTATGATGTTAGGAGTGTGTTCCAGACTTTATGTGTTGTGTGATGTTTAATTATGTTTGTGTCTAATATAAAAAAATTCTTGAAGTGTACTGCCAGATTATGTTGAGGTGATTGTCAGGGCAATGGCAATAGACAATTGTTATGATTAAGATGTGCAAGATGCACATGATAGACGTAGCACATTCATTGATGATGAATGTGAATCCTCCTAGTCTTGGATGGGTTGAGCATTGATTGCTAAAAGCTTGTAGGTTTCTTTCTTTGCATGAAGGTAAGTGGGAATCTAAAAAGATCCCCCCCCACATGGGCTGCGCATGCTGGCACGCGCCCTGCCCTGCTCCTGACTTGACGCCCACCCCTGCCCCTACCCTTGCCCCTTGACAACCTTGCTCTAGCATGCCGCCCCTCTCCTCCTCTTGCTCCTCCTTGCAATGCTCTGCCATGACAACCACGCAAAGGTCGGCTATAGCCATGGAGAGTCATGGGCCCCAAGCACTTATCATGAAATGTGGGTGGCTTGTAGGGTCTGAAAACCCCAATTTGCGTAGCCCTCATGTAGAGGAGGCAGTCCTGATGGGAGCGAGAAAGACACAGTGAGAAAGGGAACCACGGCATAACACCCCCCCCCTGTCCCCCATCCTCCATGGCTACCAGGTTGACCCATGAGCGCGCAGGGTCTCTGCTTTCCTCACAAACTCTACATGATCAAGCGGACATATGGCCCTTGCATACACATCAGAGCTAGGGCTCAACTGCTCTACTTGCCAAACCTCAATGCATGCCCAACACGCAGACACACATATGACCCTAAGAGGAGAGGATGCACCCCAACAGAGGCATGACTCCCTCCTGGTGCTCCGAGTCCCCACATGCTTGACTCTCCAGTGCCTCTCTTCATACCTAACATGTCCCGTTTGAGCTGACCAATCGCCACTGCCTAGGCCCATAACCCATCCTCTAGTAAGCTCATGAATTGATCCATGTAGCATGTTGAAGGCGATGCTGCCGATGCAGGGAGACGAAGATAGGGGAGCATAAAATGCCCCCCCCACCCCCCCAAAAAAAAAAAAAAAAAAAAAAACCAAAATGACATAAAAACAAACATGTAGGACATACTGGTACGAAAGCTACAATTGTGATATTTTGTTATCCAAGAAATTGGTTGTTGTAAGGTGCTTGATATGACGTGCATATGCATTGGGATCATTTTTTTCTTTTCTATGCATGCATCTCTCTCTCTCTCTCTCTCTCTCTCTCTCTCTCTCTCTCTCTCTCTCTCTTTCTTTTGTGTGTGTGTGTGTGTGTTTTTTTTTTTTTTTTTGAGCAAGAGAAAATTAAGTTTATATTGTTTGGAAGCCCTCTCTAGCCTCTCTACCCAAGGGGGCTAGCTTAGTTGAAAGAGGGTTGGACTTGCATCACCAAAGTGGTGGGTTCAACCTCCACTAAGTGCCCTTGGGGGTATCTCAAGGCAAAGGATGGTCCCTGGTGCCCAGTCTGATGCACAGTATTGGTGGAATAAAAAAGCTGACTTGTCGACACTTAAAAAAATTAGAAGAAAGTATCTCTCTCTCCCACACATATCGATTTACATGCTCATAAAGCTACCCATTCCTTCTCCATAAGCAAGTCAAAAAAGTTTAATGGTCAAGAACTCTCTCTCTCTCTCTCTCTCTCTCTCTCTCTTTCTTTCTCTCTCTGTGTATGTTTGTGTTTCTAACGTGCTCAAAAATATCTGCTCGCTTCTCGATAAGACTCGTTGTTAGCATGATTTATTACTGAAGGGACCATTGGTTGGCTGGCATTATCTGGGACTATGGCCACAAACATAGCTTTGATTGAACTATATGAGCCATACTGCTATGTGCTTGGTGCTTGAGTTGAGGGCTAAGTCTGATAACATAGTTTTTATTCATGTCTGGACTAGAATATTTATTTTAATTGTTAGATGATGTAACTTTTTACACAAGGTTGTGACATAGCTTGGAATATTACTACTAAGGAGAATCTTTTTGGGATGAGGGTTAGACTACCTTTCTATTGAAGCTAGGGGTGGTAATGATTAGCAATCGATTGTTGGTAAGATTCAAATGTGGACACTTGATGCTGAGTATGTGTGGGAAGGGCCACCTCTACAAATTTGTTTTTTACACATATCAATATCGTTCTTAGGTTTTTGAATAGTAGGCAATTTTTTCATCATTGTGATATGGATAACAAATGGGACTCCTTTGCATCACTTGTACATAGTAACAATGCTAATTGAGTGTTGTGTTGTTTCTATGGGTGTTTGCAATTTTTTGATGTTGTTCACACTTGCTAAAACAAGAGAAGCTGGACTGAGTGTCTCCAAAGGAAAATCGATTGTGCACTCAAATACCTGTCTGGGTTCTACTTCTTTGTACACACACACATATATATATATATATATATATATATATATATATATATATATATATATATATATATATATATATATATATATATATATATATATTTCATCTACAAATAACTTTTGTACATAACTCATTGTACTTGTCTAGAGCTACTGGCCTTTTAACACGTTGATGTTCATTTGTGAATTAGTTAAAATAAGTAACTACTACTCTCTCTCTCTCTCTCTCTCTCTCTCTCTCTCTCTCTCTCTCTCTCTCTCTCTATGCTATATATATATATATATAGCAGGGGGCTTTAAATTTCTAATTGTCACCTATTTGCTTTACCTTGGGCTAGCTTTTCTTTTTTTCTTTTTTGGCCTGCCAAGCCTATGCATTCAGCGGGTAAAGGTAGGTCACTTCTTTCTCTTCCCCTAAAATCTCTCTCTCTCTCTCTCTCTCTCTCTCTCTCTCTCTCTCTATATATATATATATATATATATATATATATATATATATACATATACGTATATAAATATATATTATATGTATACGTATGTGTATATGTGTGTGCGTGTATACATATATGTATGTATATCGTACATACACACACAGACACCCCTCTCTAGTCTCTTAAAACACATAACGCTATTGGGTAGGCTTTCCTCGTGGTGCTAGTTTTGGCTCTAGTTGGATTCTCTCTCTCTCTCTCTCTCTCTCTCTCTCTCTCTCTCTCTCGCAAGCGTGCGCACGTGCAACTTCTCACTACATTCTTCATGTTTCTAATTTGCATGCTTCTTGTAGGGTAGAGGAGCCAGTAGGGGGATGGGTAACTTGGGGAGCTTGAATCTCCCTCCTTCGAGCTCAATCTTTTGCGCTGAGTAGCTCAATTTAATCGCCTTTTCATAAGCTTTTAGGAAAAATAATTTGGGATTGGTCGGGTTTGAAAGTCGGTAGTCGCGGCGCGATTTTCGGAATCAAGTGTATCAAAAATCGGCATGAATAAGAACACCAATGGGGACCAAAAGAGGTAAAATGTAGCCACAACATCTTGAACTCACACCCTAGCCAATGAGAAGGCTTTACTTCATATGATCTAGCCGTTTCAACTCCACTTTTTTGTGCTTCTTTTGGTCCCCAAACATATTAAAATTGGGGGTTCATGCGTCTTTTTTCAGGGGCCTACCACAACTGGCCCCTCTACCCTAATCAAACAAGAATCCCTTGAAAAGTACACACACACACACACAATGGCAGGACATTGTCACCTTTTCTTTTCTTTCTTTTTAACCAAATAGGGAGCACACATACGTTTATTCAGGGAATCTCCAAAAGAACTTATAGTCTGTCCTTTTTGCCCTTTTTGGATAGTTATCAACAAGTGCCTTCCCATGCAGGTAACCAAGCCCCGAAGCGTCTGTCCCGCTCTCTCTCTCTCTCTCTCTCTCTCCCCCCATCTAACAACAGGGCATAGAAGGAGCATAGAGGTGCGTTGGTTGCTAGAAGGAAACGGATGTTGTTTCCTGGACTGCGCTGATCACAGGATATGTTCAAGTTGGGCATGGTGAGAAAGCTCTTGACTGCTTCAAACAGATGCAAGATGAGGGTTTGTCTCCAAATGTAGTAGCTTTATGTGGCATTCTGAAAGCCTGTGGTAGCATAGGAGCAATCGAAACGGGTAGAGAAATTTATGATGAGATATACAGAAAGGGTCTGCTGAAAAAGGATAATGTGCTTGGCACAACACTGTTGGATATGTGTGTGAAGTGTGGCGCACTTGCAGAGGCAAGACAAGTGTTTGAAGAGCTTTCGAGACACGATATTGTTGCTTGAAATGCACTTACTGCAGGATATTGCCAACATGGTTATGGAGATGAAGCTTTGAGCTGCTGTGAACAAATGCAACATGACAAGTTTTTCCTCAGATGCAGTGACTTTTGCTTGCACCTTGCAAGCTTGTGGTAGCATGGGAGCTGCTGAAAAGGGTGAAGCCATACATTCTGAAATTATTAGAAAGGACCTTTTAGAAGGAAGTATTGTGCTTAGCAATGCATTGGTGGATATGTACACCAAATGTGGCGCACTTGCAAAAGCTCGGGATGCCTTTGATGAGCTTCTGTTGAGGAATATTGTTACATGGAACACAGTAATTGCAGGGTGCTACTAGCACCAGAAGAGCGAGGAAGCTCTTCTTTGTTATAGGCAAATGAGGCACGCAGGCCTTTCCCCGGATGAAGTGATGTTTGCATGTGTTCTGAGAGCATGTGGTGGCATACGTGTATCCAAGAAACGTGCAGCGATACATAGTGAAATGATTAGAGAGGGCTTGTTGGTGCATTCACCCTCTGTAAGAGTCAGGTTGCCTTTCCCTAATGAAGGTGGATGCTAATCTGCTTTAGGAATTGGCAGCAATGTCGCTTGTAGACTGTTGAGCAGCAGTTTGCTGCCTCCCTGAATTTCCTTCAAGCTAATTCACGACTGTTCTGCTATGCCTTAAACTAACTTCCTTTAAGTGACTCTACCAGCTAGGTTACTGCTACCAAATAGCACCTGAAGCAAAATGTGAGGAACTCTTGGTCCCATGAAAATTTCAGCCTCCAGCAAACAATTTATATCATTTTCTCTCTCATCTCGATGAGACTTAAAGGTACTTGCATCTCCCTTCCTACCTTTGTTGTGAGCTTGTCGAAGGCTGGATAGGCTACGCCCCGAGCTCAGTACTTTGTGCATCCAAAAAACTGCAAATAGCTTCCAATCCCACCTCCAAAGCTTGAAACTCAAATGGAGGCAAAGATCTCTGTTGTTTTCATCTGTTGCATAGTGTGGACCTTTCTCCAGTTGCAATCATCTATGCTTGCATCATGTGCTTGATAAGGACATGTTTACAATCTCTGTGCTCTTTCTGTCTGTTGTAACGTGAAGGCCTTTCTCCATATGCAACCGCATATGCTTGCACCATGGTCGTCGCTGGCTGTTACAAAACCATGCCTTGCTTAGGCATATCTTGGTTAGTATGTATGCGGGCTGTCAAGTTGCAGCAAATGCTCACCAAGAACAAATTGAGAAAGCTCTTGGCTGTGCTCAACAAGGACATGGTTGGGAAGCTTTGTGGTGTTTTTGTCAGATGTGATGTGAAGGCCTCTTTCCATATGCAACCACATGTGCTTGCACCTTGAAGGCCGCCAGTGAGTACACGGTCAGGATTGGGAGGACATTACTCATCAATTGATAGCTGTTAACCCACCCAGCTGAGAATTTGGTTACATGTTGATCTTTCACATGCTTAACACAGTTTTGAAGACTTATGTGGCTTGCATATTGCGATGAGGATTATATACATCTTTTATCTTGTGATACATGTAGGAGCTCCAGTGGGCACTTGGGCAATAGATATGGGCCATGACCTCATGTATTAGATGCATTAGTCATATGCCAAAGTCCCAAGTACACCCCCTTCAACTTGTCTGGCTTTGCATGCAGTACAAAGAGCAGTAGCACTTCTCCTTAGTAGAGCGGGTGTACAGTTTGGATTCATGACTTGGGGATCCACTATGTGACCTCGTCTCTTTTTCCAGGGAGAGGACGCAGACCCTGTTTTCATGCTCACTACTACCTGCTATCAGAGAGGCACTTTAGATATGATTTAGATATGATTCCTGCCATTGCAGGACAGGGAGATGCTCAATACAAAGACGAGTTGTTCTCAGTGTTGGTTTACATAGCGTTGTAAAACATTTGGAAGGCACACTAGTGTGCCTTCTCATTTTCAATGATTCTCCACCAGCAGACCTAGGTGATGGTTTGGATTGACTTGATTCATTCTCTCATATCACAATGGAGTCAACTAGCACTCCATCTAGATCCAGTCAAGATAGATGCCATACCTTTATGAGGCAATTGGCGAGATCATCCTTGTTTTTCAGATTCCTAGGTGGACACATCGGATGGGAGCACTCTCCACTAAGATGGTTCATACTCCACTCGTCGCACTTCCCACCTTGAGAGGCGGTAACTCCATGAGTTATACTCTTGTCATCTCAGAGTGGCTGTCAAATATATACCTCTCATCTTAGAGTGAGTAACTCCATGCTGGAATTAGTAACTTTAGGATGTGCTCAGCACTTGCTGTAGGCAGGAAGCTGTGGTCATATGCAATCGCATATGCTTGCACCCTGAAGGTCGCTGGCTATTACAAACGCATGCCTTGCTTGGGGATCCTTGCATCTTGAACAACTTGCTGAAAGGGCAAGGCAAAGAGCGTGGATTTGGAAAAAGGTAAAATATGTAGGGAGGAGGCAAGCGTGGACTTGCTGTGCAGACTCAGTACTGTTTCTGTCAGTTGCAAAGTGAAGGCCTCTCTCCATATTTAAGCACATATGCTTGCAACTTGAATGGTGTTGGCTGTTGCAGACACATTCGTTGTTTGGGGATGCAGGTTGGTGTTTGGAAGGTTGTGGCAAGGAATATGCTAATTGCAAATTATGCCTAACCAGGCTATCATTGCAAGGTAGCTCTGACCTGTTTTTAGCAGATGCGAGTTGAGGGCATTCTTCAAATGCAATCACCTATGCATGCATCAGTAAGGATTGTGGAATTGCCCAAGATGTTGACATGGTTGGAAGAGTTCACATTGGAATTGCTAGTCACGGGCTGTTGCAGACCATATCTTACTTGGCGGTATTTTCGTTAACATGTATGTGAAATGGGACATGCTTGCTGGATGTTGACACAAGCGAAATTGGATTGCAGCTTAGGGAAAATTGCAGAGCTATGTCTTCTTTGACGGAGCTTTGCTGGACATGTATGCTATAGGTGGTCTGTTGATCAGCTTTCAATGTTCGGAATGCCATTTCTTGGGACTGCTGGATGTGGCCAATAGGGTGGTGCTTTGGTATACATGTATGCCAAATGTGGCATAATTAGATGCTCTCTGGAATATGATTAATAGTCAGATGCTATAGGAGTAACATGCTTTGCTTAAGGGTTCCATTGTGCGCAGTGTGGATTTTCATGAAATCGCAAAAATTTATTGAGGTGCTTCATGGTGATTGTAGGATATCTGAGCTGTTTTCTATGGGTGCGATTTAAGGTATCTTTGCAGATGCATTCATCTAGGCTTGCCTGCATGACTTACCCCTTATCTTATATGTATGCAGAGGGGCTAGCCACGATTTTACATAATATGATCATTATAGAGGTGCCATTGGATAGTGTTATTTAGTTTGACATTCTGTCCAAGCTAGGAGGATATTTAAAATGCTGCCATTGTCAGATCAGTCTCCAGGTTGGTGTGCTTTGATAGGTGCATTTGAGGATCTTCCTTGTCAAATATAACGAAGAAAGTGATCGAAACAACTTATTGCCGACTCTTCTGGATCCTTGCGCCATCATATCCTGTCTTTCCACCTGCATGCTTTCATGCTATCAACCAAAGTAGAATTACACAAACTCTCTCTCACCCCTGGCCATTCCTACTTCTATTCAAATACATTCACATATGCTTACACCTTAAAAAGGCCCGTGTATTTATGCACAAACTGACATGGTTTTGTTGAAAGAGGTTTGCTTGGCAGTGCTTCTATCTATCTGTGTCCCATTCACAAAGCACAAAATTTTTATCATGAGCTTACTGTTCAAAATGTCATATCTTGGAATTAGTAACTTTTGGATGTGCTTAGCACTACTTTAGGCAGGAAGCTGTGGTCTATTTAGGACATACAAATTGAATGGCCTATCTACGAACCTTGAAGGTCTTAGTTTGTGGACATTAATGATGAGCTAGTCAAGGTGAAGGTGCAAGAATAGGTTTGGGTTGCTTTCCAAAGAGGCGGGGATTGCTTTTTCATTTTTGCTGGCAACATTGTCAAGAAAACGTTGATGAAACATGTAGTCCTTGACTGTGCTTTGTTTGGTGTGTACACAAAGTCCTTTACATTAATAGTAGTGAAATCCCTTTGTCAAGGATGTCGTCTCTTTGGATTGTTTTAACTCCATGAGATATCTAAACATAGGACTTGTATGATTAACAAACAACAAAAATGGCACAATTTTTGCAAGAAGAGAGCCCCTACGAGACATCGCGCTTTATGTATGGGGCATGACAGAAACTAGCTTCATAATATGCCCAGCAATGACCCTTAAGACATCACCATGAACTTACAATCTGTAGTCTATCGGGCTTCTCTATAGGTGCAGGAGGCTGAGCTGTGCCAGAGCCCGGCCTTTTCTTCTTTTTTGCAGCGGATTTGCAGTCCATAGGAGTCTCTTGGAACGCACTTACAAGATGATATGTTGGTGGCTTCTGGGTATGCTCAAAAGCATGAGAAATTCGGCTGCTTTCTGTCCGGGATGTGGACTCATGGAGTGCATTCTCCAATATATGGTCAACAAGGACGGACAATGTTTTTATCAGATGCAAAGGACTGCCTTTCCCCACCTATGCTTACACCTTGAAGGCCTGTGGCCTTACACGAGACGTGGTCATGAATGAGGATTTCAAGATTAGATTGATAGTCGTGCCCTGTTGCTGCCCTGTTCAAGAAAGGTCTTAGTTGCTGATGCCTTGGTAGATATGTATGCCAAATGTGGTGCCTTAAAGAAGACATGAATAATTCTTGATGACCTTACTTTCATGATTACCGTCTCCTCGACATGTTGATTGTACGATATACTCAATAAGGATAAGGTCAGCAAGCTTTGGGCAGCTTTCATCGATTGCGAAGTGAAGACCTCTCTCCTGCTGCGATCAAACATGCTTCCACCTCGAGGTCCTGTGATGCTTAACAAGGATAGGGTCGGGAACTTTGGCGATGTTTTCGTCAGATACAAAGTGAAGGCTATTTTCCAGATGCATTCACCTATGCTTGCACCTTGAAGGTCGGTTACATGTCAGGCACCAACATCTACATATAATCTTTGTAGCGACTAATTTTTGTATTTTTGTCGACAACTTGACATACAACTGGGTCTTGAGCTCCTCACTTTAGCCGGAATCTCGCGAGATGCCTCCCTAACGCTTCCGTCCTCCTGACAAGCCCGCGCCCCCCCCCCCCCCCCCCCCCTCCCCCCAAAAAAAAAAACATGCGTCAATCGGCACATTTTTTACTTTGCTTTTCCCAAACAGCTTGTCATGGGAGAATCCATTCTCCCATTGGAGCAGCTCAAACTCAGTTGGGGAACATATTTGCAACAATCCGACTATGTTTTTGAAGTAATACATACACACATAAGATATATGCTTTGATCCATGCCAAAAAACCTCCGATTCTGAGCGTTAGCAACTAGCTAGATGCTATACACTTACTCTCTTCATACAAGGTTAATCTCTCTCTCTCTCTCTCTCTCTCTCATTGGTTTTTACAGCTCATTTTGTATCATTTGTCCTTTTTCATAGATGGAGGACATACACCATGTACATCCGATTTGTCTCATAGGCCAAATTTGGCCACCTATAGATGTTAAAACACTCTCTCTCTCTCTCTCTCTCTCTCTCTCTCTCACACACACACACACACACACACACATGCTGCAAATATGTTATATTCAAAAAGGTAATTTTAAAAAAAATCCCTTTAACTAGTGTGGCTTGGGAACTTGCGTAGTAACTGGTTGTTGCAAACTATTAGAAAGTTTTAGAAAAAATCTCTTTTGCAAATACCAAAAATTATAATTTTCCATGTAAGTAGACTCTGGCATAGGTAGAATGAGTGTTCGACAAAAACGTCTCATTATATTCATCTCCTTTTCTTTGGAATTACAAAATGATAGTTGAAAGTTACGCGAAAGGAAAATAAATATGAGATTAGAGGTAAATACTGTAATAATAGGAAAAGACTCACCAAAATGTCCAAACATCCTCTTGGGAGGAGGGGTAAAGTACCACACAGCTCAAAAGAACTTGTCTTTGCATGACTATCAGCCCTAGCACTTGCCAACCTTCTTAAGGTTATAGTTCCTCTTTAGGTCTCCTTCATCAAATGTGACCAAGTATGTTTCCCAGTTGAGTTTAAGCTGCTTCTCCCATGACAAGTTGTTTGGGAAGCAAAGTAAAAAACGCGACAATTGACGCATGTTTTGGGGGGGGGGGGGGGTTATGGAAATGGCCTATGAACTTTAAGAATAGTGGAATTAGGAAATTAGGTGAAGCACTTTTGTGAGATTACTTTGTGAGCATAGCAGGTGAACTTAATTCATGGTAGCAACATAAACATGGTACTTAGTTAACTTGGCATGAACAATACTTTTGCAAGAGAGAGAGAGAGAGAGAGAGAGAGAGAGAGAGAGAGAGAGAGAGTTTAGAGAACATGACAATAGTTGAGGACTGGATTCATACGAAGCCAATCCCGCCTCCAATAGGCATTTGTAGTATAGTTTCTCCGATCAAGAGAGACTTGGTACAATACAATCTTTGTGTTTCTTGTGACATAGGTGATGCAATGAAGATGTAAAGCTTCATGCATCACAAACATAACATAAACTTTGTAGAAAGCATTAACTATCCCAAGCCTCAGCCCACGGCCTCAAACACCTTCGAAGGTGGAGAGAGCTAGTGAAGAATGAGGGCAGGAGAGAAAGAAGAAACATTCCATAAGAGAAAGAAATAGTTCCTCACTTATCATCACTCTTCTTGCTAGCATACATAATAGCGTAGTAATGAGAATTGAAGCATGGCTCTTGGTTGGATTTGCATTCCATAGCCAAGAGTGTTGGTGTAGGTTCTCATTTCTCACAAGCTTGGAGAAGGAGGTGGAGTTCCTCAACTTTCATCAAGTGAGAATGCATCCACAAAATGAGTGTGTATGTGGTGCATATCCCCCTAGCACCCCCCTTGCTTGCTTGGGACGAGTTGCAACTTTTTCACATGTTGCAAGCTCATTGGACCCCTCTCCCTCTAGCCAATCACATGCGGCATGCAATCAAGTACATGGGTAGTCTTTTGATAAGTGTCCTCCTTACCCCTTAGAGAGAGACAGAGCTTGAAAATATCTAGATATTTGTTGGATGGAACTAGAAGCTCATTGGACCCCTCTTTAGCCCAACCAATAGCATTCAAGCATACCATGTGATTAAGCTTAGTGAGAGTCTGACATGTGTCTCATGTGCCCTTTTAGAAAAGGGGTGCCCTTTGGGTGAGTGGAAGGTTAGGCCAAAGATTCCCCTAACTTTGGGACTTTCATGCATAAGAAGCTTCTCGAGCAACTTCCTCATTAAGTTTGTAGGGTCTCTTTTTGACTCAAGCACCTTACCCCTATGCATAGGAAGCTTCTCAAGCAACTTCCTCATTAACTTTGTAGGGTCTCTTTTTCACTCAAGCACCTTACCCCGCATGCATAGGAAGCTTCTCAAGCACCTTCCTCATTAAGTATGACAAGTACCTCAAGTACCTTAATCATCAAGCATGACAAGCACCTTAGGTGGAGTTCCCACCTCAAGCTCAGCCCTAGCTTGCCTAAGGTCAAAGGCAAGTTTAGGTCGGGTTCCCACCTCAAGCTCGCCTAAGGTCAAAGTTAAGTTTAGGTAGGGTTCCTACCTCAAGCTCAACCCTAGCTTGCCTAAGGTCAAAGGAATTTTAGCACTAACCATTGGAGGTCTTTAATGGTCTTTTAAGCTCCATTAGTTAACCTTGCTCTTTGACAGACCATCTCGTATTTAGGCCCCTTTATCATTGGCCCCGTGTTGAGATAGATCCATAAGCACATGTCTATATTCTAACCCTTGTTCCCGTTTATTATCCCACATTAAATGATCAGTTTAATATGAGAAAATCATTTGGTTGGTTAGATATTAGATTTAATGACGTTACCTCTCTTTTAAAATCATAGTCGTCCTCGACTATGAGGTAAAAGAGATAAAGCCATTGTCATTAGTCAATTTGTCTTAGCGGGTAGAGGATCCCTTTTTACCCTACGACATCATTCCAAGATAGATGACTAATTCATTTGGTGCTTGGGAGACCTAGCTGTTGCAAGCATGTCTACTCTTTAGTCCATTTCATCCTCCCAAGTAGAGTGACAAATTCTACATGGTGTTTGAGAGACGTCGTCATCCCAAACATGATTCTTAGTATGCATTAATGTAGCATTGTAAGCGTTGACAAGGTTCATACTATTCTTAAGCTGGATTCCTTGCACCATCTAACATCTTCAAAAGGATAAATTTTGAACTTAATAAGATACCGTGGGATAATCTTACCATGTCGTAGTACCTTGTCTTTATGTCGAAGGATAGCTTCGGGTTGTAGCACCTCTTCTTGGTCTTCGATTTCGGGAGGGTCTTCAATAATTGGTTCATTTGGAGGCTTTCCTTTGTACGGCTTAAGTAGGCTCACATGAAAATCATTGTGTATGAGCCAATGGTTAGGCAACTTAAGTTGATAAGCCACCTCATGATTGGCTTCAGTATTTGGAAAGAACCATAGTATCTTTTTACTAGTTTAGCATAATACTTTTGATGGCCTGTAGGATTCTTGCCCGTCGTTTGCCTCAATCTAGCCTTAGGAAACTTAAGTAAGACCCAATCATTTTCTTTGAATGTTAAGGCCCTTCTGTGCTTGTCAACAATAGCTTTTTACCTTAGTTGGGAGATGGATATAGCCTCCTTAATCTTTTGAAAAGATGCTTGCAGGTCACGGCTATACTCATCGGAGCAGCGAAGGTCTTCCCATGTACTTTAAGTAGCAAGGGACTTTTAGGTCTTCTCTCTATGATTTCAAAAGGTGCTTTTTTCATAGAAGTATGGATAGTATTATTATACGCATACTTGATCTACTTCTGTAACATAGGTCTTTAGTAGATCAAGAATTGTAAGGTTGTCTATCTCACTTTGGCTATCCGTTTGTGGGTGATAGGCCGAAGAGAAATTCAATCTTGTACCTAGATTTTCGAAGAGACCTTTCCAGAAATTACTGGTCATTCTAGGATGTCTATCTGACACGATGGATGTTGGCAATCCATGGTGTTTGAAAATCTGTGATATGAAGAGAGTTGCCATTTGGTGTGGCTTAATAGTCTTCTTAACAAGGATAAAGTGTGCTTGCTTGCTAAACCTATCAGCTATTGTCCATATTCCCGTATTCCCATGGATAGGCTTGGGTAATCCAAAGATAAAATCCATGGATATATTCTCCCACGATGAATTAGGAATTGGTAATGGTTGGAGTAATCCAGATTGCTTCCCTCTATCATACTTGGTCTTTTGGCATACCACACATTTTAAAACATACTCTTATATGTCCACTTTCATGGTAGGCCAATAAAAGTACGTCTCTACTCCTCAAAGAGTAGGTTGAATGCCTCTATGCCCCGCATAGGGAGGAGCATGGGATTCATACATGACTTTCTCACGAAGGGAGTGGAACCATCCTGCAAGGTGAATGGTTCCTCTTTCTTCCCCAAAGCAAGGGCTGACATTATGTCTTTAAAGTGAGGGTCAGTGGCATACTCATCTATCATAGAAGATAAATAATTGTGAGTTGCTATTGACACAACATTAACTTTTAGTCGTCGTGAAAGTGCATCAACCACTTTATTGTGCTTACTAGCAATGTGAGCAATGTGGAAATTAAATTGCGAAAGAAAATTTGGCCACCTTTTGTTTGTCGGAAAGCTTTGTTTGCGTCATGAAGTACTTGAGACTTTGATGGTATGTTTGTAAAATGAATGGAGTTCCCAATAGATAGTGCTTCCATGTGTCTAGGGCATGTAGAATAGCTAACAACTCTTTTTCATAAATGCCTAAGACCCGTTCATCCGTGTTGAGCCTTCTGCTCTCATATGCTATGGCATGCCCTTCTTGAAGCAAGACTGCTCCAAGGCAATCACCACAAGCATCACATTGGACCTCAAATGGCTTTGAGAGATCCAGAAGTATAAGGACTGGTTGGGAGATAAGCTTCTCTTTGAGTTTGTCAAAAGCACTTTTCTCCTTAGCAGTCCATGGATGCTTAACGTTTTTCTTTGTTAAGTCATGTAATGGTCCTGCTATTTGAGAGAATTTTGCTATGAAGCGTCTATAGTATGCACACATACCAATAACGCTTCTTAGCTCATGTAGATTCCTTGGATTAAGCCATGCTTTTATTACCTCCAACTTTGATGGATCCATACGGATACCATATCGAGAGATAATATGACCTAAGTATTGAATCTCTTGAAGGAAAAATTCGCTTTTCTTTTGATTGAGAAAAAGCTTATTCTCCCTCAATGCTTGAAAAATCATTTGGAGATGTTGCTTGTGTTCCTCCAAGGAATTGGAGTAGATGATGATATCATCAAAGAACACTCCAGTGAATTTGCGATAGGGTCTAAAAATTTTCTCCATTAATCAATTGAAAGTAGCTGGTGCATTAGTCAAGCCAAAAGGCATGAGTAGATATTCATAAAGGCCGAATGTTGTACTAAATGCGGTCTTTATGATATCTTCATTCACTATCCTTATTTGATGGTAGCCACTTTTGAGGTCAATCCTACTAAAGTAGGTAGAGCCTTGTAGCTTATCAAACATATCTTCTACCTGAGATACGGGAAATCTGTTTTTGATAGTGATATGGTTTAGTGCGCGATAGTCCACACACATGCGGTATGTACCATCTTTCTTTTGCACTAAAAGGACTGGAGAACAAAAGGGAGAGAAGCTAGGCCTCACCATCCCTTTGTCTACCAATTCTTGTACTTGTCTCATGATCTCCTCTTGTTGAGCTTGTGAAACTCGATAGGGAAGTTTGTTAGGCAGTGAGCTTCCTGATAGGAGCTCAATTTGATGGTCATCATCCCCTCATTTTGGAGGTAAGTCCATAGGGATATCATCGATGAACACATCTTGGAATCCTTTTAGAAAGTTAGACAAGTCTAAATCTTCTTGATTCCTACCATTCACCTTTGATGAAACATTAGGACCTTTTAGGGACTCTTTGACAAAAATCATGTACGCAAAAACTGAGCTTTTCATTGATTTATCAAGGGCGAGAGGATTTACAAGTGGTATAGTACGACCAAACTCATTAGCATCTATATACATATTCTTTCCCCTATAGGTGAAGTAGACTCTCCTTTCAGGGAACTTCATGTTGGCAGCCATGCGGTTGAATCATGGTACCCCTAGGATAGCATCCTCATGTTGGAGAGGAGAGATACAGAAGTCTTCTTTGTCGACATAGCTTTGGACATGAAGCCTCAACTTCCCAATCAAGGGAGTAACGGGGGCTTGATGTCCCTTGAAAGCGGCATCGACATTTACAACATCTCCCATTTCAAAAGCTTGAATGCCCAACTTGGTGGCCAACTCCATTGATATGAAGTTGTGAGTAGAACAAGGGTCAAACAAGATGAAGGCATCATGCTCCCTTGCCTTTCCTCAAGCATAGGAGAGAGGTGATCCTTTACAATGAACATCCTCTTTTGGAGCTTCGATAGTGGAAGCTCTAAGAGTCTCATTTTTGCGAGCATTTCTTTTGGGGCAAGAACGATAACCATGTCCTTGCTCCCCACACTTAAAACATTTGTGATCCTTGCGAAAAGTTTCAAGCTTTTCAGGAGAGTTTATTTTTATCTTTGTAAACCCCTTTCTCCTTCGATTGATTGTTGTTGTTGTTGTTGTTGGAATGGCCTTGGGAAAAAACTTGGGCATTAATTTTCCCCTTTGCATCACTTTTGTCTTTATTTTCCATGGGCTTGACATTCCGTCTAACCCCTTGTTGGAAATTGATGCATGAAGCAACCATGGTATGGTGGATTACTTCGCTGATAGAACCAGCCCGTTGAGAGTTGACATACTTGGCCATCTCTTCAGGTAATCCCGCACATAATTATTGTTTTTGCTCAACAAAGTCTATCTTTTGAAAGACAGTAGCCTTGACATGTAAATCCCAAAACTTGTCCACATGTTTGTGGATAGACTAATGAGAGAGAAGCCTTAAACTCCGCCATTTGGTGAGCACTTTGTCCTTTGCATCGCTTGCAAGGAATTGCTTCATGATGGAAACTCGTAGAGTTTTCCATGTCTTTGGGGCTTCGCCATTGCCACGAAGGCTAGCCCACCATTGACCAGCCGATTTTTGGAAGTGCATAGCTACATAGTGTAGCTTGGAGGACTCCGTGAAACCCTCGTCTCCAAAGGCCACATCAAATTGTTGGATGAAGGCCAATACTTTGTCGGTAGCACCAAAGGTGCCATCATAGGTGAGAAAAGAGATACTCTTTCCTCCCTCTTTGAACCTCTTGAGCTTTTGTGACCTTCGCCATGCAGGGCAAGATTAAGTTGCCTGTTGAGGCAGTGAACCCTCTTTATGCTAATGTTGGAATACAGCCAAAGCTATTAGACTTTGTACGGTCCAGTTCAGATGCCTACAGTACCTGTTAGAAAGCATAGCTCAGTAAAGACTGGTGAGGGCAGTGCAGAGAACAGCTCAAAGGATTTGCCATTCTTACTGCCCCCAGTCTATGATCACTTGACACTCAAGAGCCCTAAGAAAAAGGATTACAAAGAGGGTGGTCAAGCAGTAATGTTTGATACCTTCCATGGCATGCAGGATAAATTGAAAGCATTGACTTTAATCCAGCAGTTCGATGCATCCTACTCTGGAGTTAACTTCATAGAGTCTTCTAAGGTGCGGAAGGCAGCTACGTTTTTAAAGGGCAATGCATTATAGTGGTGGACCTCATTGTTAATGCAAGGACAAGCACCTGCTACTTGGGTTCTGTTCAAACAACAATTCTCTTTTGCATGGCTGACAAATACTTTTGAAGTAGATGTCATGACAGCTTGGCACAAATTGGATGCAGCTCTATGTGCAAACTTGGAAGAATATAATAAGAAGTTTTGCGATGCGCTTCTTTCAGTCACATCTTACAGGACAGTGTCACTGTTAGAGCAGATTGAGAAGTATTGCTGTGGTTTGCCTAAAGAGATCAGGGACTACTGCATTAAAACCAAAGTTTCTAACATTATTCAGTTCATTGAGAATGCAAACATGGCTAATGCACTGCTACAAGGAGGTTCAAGCGGATTCAAGAGTAGTGCCAAGAAGGAACCTCAGGGCAAACAAGAAAATTTTTCAGTAAAGAGCACTTTTGGAAAGAAGCTATTTGGTAAGAAGACTTTCCGGGAACAGCCTCAGAAAGGTAATCAGCAAGGTAAAGGACAGAAGAGGCCTCTGTTCGGAAAGTCATTTGAAGAAAGGCTTTGATGCTGGCTGGGAAATGCTTCATATGTGAAGAGAGAGGACATATTGCTGCTAAGTGTCCTCACAAACAGTCAAAGGATGCGGAGGATAAAGATGCATCGCCAAAGAAGAAGAACATGCCTAGTGCTGGATTGGTACTTGACATAATTGGTGACCAGCCAAGCATTGATGCTATAGAATTGGGCAGAGCTTGGGGAAAGGTCAGAGATGCTACAGAGCTGATTTTCTTTGACCCTGGAGCTCGTGTAAATTTCATTTCACCGGAATTGGCAGCCAAGTTGGGGATACGACCTGAAGAAATGGGATCTGCTGGAGATGCTGATTAGGCATGCCCTGGGCATTCTGAAGGTGTCACTCCGATACTTGGCAAACTCCGCATACATATTGAGGGCTATGTGGACACTGAGGAGTTTCACATTATGCCTTTGCGAGAATGTGATGTTATGCTGGGAATCCCTTGGGGATACAAGAAACAGGCTGTTTTGGATATGTTTAACAAGATGTGTACTCTTGTACATGTAGCGCGGATAATGCGTCGTGCTCTCTACAGTGTGGGTGCCCCTCAGTGCAATGAGCGTGACAATCTCACTCAAACAAATGAAAACTCTCTCAAACAGAATGAAACACAAAAACAACGGATAACAACACAGAAACAATGGATAACAACAGAGACACAACAGTGGACCAGAACATGTGGACTCGACTAGCTCAAAGAACCATGTACAGACTCTGGCGTGGCAGCACACTCCGCTCCAGCCCAGGACTCACAGGTACAAATGGGGTGTCGAGGCTCAGATGTGCAGGGATGGTGAAGTAGTGCTCTGTGTAAGACCTCCTCTAGACGACTACGTGCAAGATAAGATAGAACTGCCCCCAAAACATGACTACTCATATGTACAACCATAAGAGCCACCAACGGCCCATAAATGTCCAGCCAGCTAAGTCTATCTCCAAACTGAGTGGTGGTGGTGACCTGGCCACGATGTCCACTAGACCACCGTAGGTACCCTACCACGTGTCACTCCCAGCCCAAAGGGTCCATCCAGTGTGAACCAGACCAACTGTAGCTAACTGTCCAACTGCCTGTCCTGTGAAGTGACAGTGGCCCTGCTACAGGTTGCCCGCCACAAGACCGCTCACCGTCTCGGTGAGAGGAAGACTGAAACTTTGAAAGAAAACTACTAGTATGTACAATGGTGAGTTCCTGGATCTGTCATCCAAGAGATAGAGTGGTGGCTACTGCTGCATCCGAAGGATCAGCTTCTGGAGGTGGGGCCATCAAATCGATTGTGGGGCCTTGCTGTATGCGAGCTCTCCTGTCAGTAAGTGTGTTTCCTGAGAAATGACCAGCCACCTGCTGCTGAGCCGATGGTAGCACCTGTCCTGTAGTGTACTGAGGACGTCGAGTAACACAGCCATGCCGATGTGCTCCAGCAACTCCATCACAACAAGTCATATTTTGCATCTGATGCAATGGTGAAGATTGAAACCCCTGAGGAGGAGGATACTGTTGTTGTTGGTTGTAGTACTGAACGGGAACTGGAGTCTGTGAGTAAAGTCCCATAAATTGTTGAGAAGGACCCGTTACTGCATGCTGCACTCGTGTACCTGCTCCAGTCCACCCATATCCCATACCCATCATCGTAGGCTGCGCTGCCCTATTTTCCTGTAACAGCAATTCTCTAAATCCTTGGAGTTGATTCTGAAGGTCACTAATCACTTGAGACTTTAATTTCAGGGCCTGCTGGAGTGTGAAAATAGTGGCATCCCTATCCGCGATGGCGCTCTCAGCAACCTTCAGAGCTCCCTCCATAGCTGCGTAAGTAGCTGCGTGACGCTGGTGTGTGGCTGCTAAACGCTCTGCTCCCAGCTCAATGGTGGCAATGGCTTGCCTAGACTCCTGCAATATATCCTCCGATAGCCGAAAAAATGATGTAGAGTCCGATCCTGTAGAAGGTCCTGTAATAGTGTCAGGGTGAAGAGAGCTGGAGAGTGGTACAGCTGGTGGGACTGCTGGTGGGACTGGTGTGACAAGTGGCACTGCTCGCGGTGGACTAGGAGCATGCCTCTCTGGACTAGGCGCATGCCTCTCTGTCGAAGTAGAGATGGTAGGAGTGGTTGCCGCAGGACTAGGCATAGGAGAAGAAGCAATTGCCACTGGGACATGGGAGCTAGTCACTGTGGTAGGTGTAAAAATAGCACCAGTAGAGAGAGGAACACACACTGTAGAAGTCACAAATGTGACATGCATAGTGTGATCTGGACCACCTGAACTTACCATCGAATCAGTAGTGACCGTATGCGAGGAACGTCGAACTGGTTGCTTCACTTGAAGCTGTTGGCTTTCGGAGACTGGCAGGGATACTAAAGATGCTACTGTGTCCTTCACTACCTTTGCCCTCTTTTTCTTTGGCTTTTCAGATAGATCCTTTGTTTGTTCAATATCTTTCCCTTTTTTCTTAGAGCTTTTACGCTGCATCGCCGCATCCACATCCATAGGACTAACAGGTATATTAATCACCCAGGCCAACATCGGAGCTGCGAAGCATTGAAAGCTAGATTGCACAGATTGCACCTGAGCTCTGAATCTTTTAGCCCGAGACTGTAAAGAGGTAAATAAAATTTGATGAAAGCCACATGGGATGGTGTGGATGAGGCAGTATAGGCCTCATCCACACCATCCCATAGTAGGCACGTCACATCTGGCCTTGCCCTTGCCCTTACCGACTTTAGGATCTCTGACCAAAAAGTAATACTTGAAAATGGACCAGAGCTGTTTATTCCTTGCATAGCCAGCATGATTCGTACTGAGTAGTTCTTTGCATGCCTCGATTGTCGCATCTTTCGAAAGTTGGGAATAGGTGCGCGTAGGCGGTTTCACTGCAGGAAAAGTTGTCATCCCCAAGGCGTTACCTATTCGTGTAGCACTCAGTGGGTGTCCTCTGACTTGGGGAAAAAACTTGAGGAGTGCATGCACCATATCCATGGGAATATCCGAAGGCAGATCGATGTCTGCTAATGCTGACAATCCTAGCTTGTGTAGCTGGTCTTTTGATAGGACTTCTCGAAGCGATGGATGAGGCTGCTGTAGATAGAAGTTCAATGTGAACTTGGTTTGGGTCTTGGAAGAAGGAGGCCGAGGAATTGGATGACCCAGTACCTGCATGATGGCTTTTCTCTTCTTTTGGTTCTTTACAGCTTCTTCTTCATCATCCTCTTCCTCTTCCTCGTTGCTCGAAGACTCGGAGTCGGAAGCAGAGCTTGATTCAGACTCCTTGTAATTTTCATCACTGTGATCAGTGCAGGACACATAAGTGAGGCCATGGCTGGATGTATCCACATCCTCTGCCTCTACAGAACTTTGGGATGTCTCAGTTGGCCTCTCTGGAGAGAGAGCTTTTTTTTTCCTTACTTGCTTGCTTGTTCCAGCCATTGTAAAGAGAATTCCTGGTTGTGTCAATCTGCAGTGTGCAGTGCTAACTCTGAAAAAGCTTGAATACGCAAGAAACGAATAGCTTGTCCTTTCAAAGCGATGGAGGCAGCGGATGCGGAGTTTAAAAAAAAAAGCTATGGCTGTTTTAAAGCACGCGATGGATTGAAAACGATGGGTTCTGATTGCTAATCGATGGATGCAGGCAGAATTGGGCGAGGGGTTTAGGTAGGTTAAGGGCGAGGGGATGCGTATAGGATAGGGGCGAGGGAGTAAGGGAGGTAGGGTCGAGGGATATTTAGAGGATAAGGGCGAGGGGGGAGAGAGTGGGTATGGGCGAGGGGGTTGAGGGTGGGTAGGGGCGAGGGGGAAAATAGTGGATAGGGGCGAGGGGGTTGAGGGTAGGTAAGGGCGAGGGGGAATAAGTGGATAGTGGCGAGGGGGAGATAGTGGATAGGGGCGAGGGGGTTGAGGGTGGGTAGGGGCGAGGGGGAAAATAGTGGATAGGGGCGAGGGGGGAGAGAGTGGGTAGGGGCGAGGGGGAAAATAGTGGATAGGGGCGAGGGGGTTGAGGGTAGGTAAGGGCGAGGGGGAAAATAGTGGATAGGGGCGAGGGGGGAGGGGGGGGAGAGTGGGTATGGGCGAGGGGGTTGAGGGTGGGTAGGGGCGAGGGGGAAAATAGTGGATAGGGGCGAGGGGGAATAAGTGGATAGGGGCGAGGGGGGAGATAGTGGGTAGGGGCTAGGGGGTTGAGGGCAGGTAAGGGCGAGGGAAGTAAGGGAGGGTAGGGGCGAGGGGTTGGTATAGAGTAGGGATGAGTGTTTTTGCGAAGAGGTTAGGGACGAGGGGTTTGGGGTTGGGATATGTAGGGCGCAACGATCACACTCGGTACAAAGTGATAAAAGTGATAGCAGAAGCAAAGAGAAGGTACAAAGTGCTAATTTTTGAGCAGCTACAAATCTCGAGCAAATAAAAGGGAGGGTAATTTTGACTCATTAGGAGATTAAGGTTCTACAGCAAAGCTGAAAGTTTAATGGCACCAAAGGTTTTTTCTGCTATTGGAATCAAAGTTCTTTGACATAAACTCTGCCATATTCTTCCCCTAGACAGTATGGCATTGGGAGTCTCATCAAGTCAAGTCCTTGATTACACCTTGTTCATTATCCCAATTGCCATCTAAGCAGAGTCCCCAAGAGTCCCCAAGCAGATTCCACTTGTCAAATTGAACAAAACCACTCCAACGAGAAGCTTGACTGAAAGCTTAACTGGAAGGACCTTAATACTTAACCGCAAATAACAAGACATAGCAGAAAAATCTAGTCGTGAGGAGAGCATAACTGAGACAGTAACAAAACACCCATTCTGATGGAAAGATAGTGGGGAGGAGAGAGATGGGACATAGAACCTACAGATGGCGGGATAGTTGCAGACCCTTTACTCAGAGGAGTAATAGCACTTGATTCTGGAGCCATTTACCAGTGGCAAAGGAACGCCTTCCAAAGTGACTAACTGGACAGCCCCCTGTGGCAAAACCTCCTGTACTCTAAAGGGCCCTTGCCAAGCTGGAACCAGCTTCTTTGCTTTTTTCAAATATTTTGCCTGATAGAGTAGCACCAATGTGCCTTGCGTTATTTTTGGCTTTCTGAGGTGGCGATCATGCCACGCTTTGCGACGAAGTTGTTCCGCTTGCAGAGCACGAGGAGCTAAAAGGCGGCTTTCATCCAATAAGGTGAGACGGGAGATAGAGGTAGATACCATGCCCCAACTTGCACGCAGACTGCCCACTCTAGGGGAACCGGAGTTGAACTCAAATGGAGCTATGGCTTCCAAACCGAAAGCGAGTTGAAAAGGCGTTTGATTCGTTGTTGCTTTGAAAGATGTGCGGTATGCCCAAAGAGTGCCGTGCACAGCCTGAGCCCACGATGCTGGATGGAGATGAAATGCTTTCCTCAGTAGAGCGATCAGAACCTTGTTGGTGCTCTCGGCCTGTCCATTGGCTCTAGGGTAATAAGAGCACGACTTGCGATGAAAAATCTTGTAATTGGCCAGCAAATTTGAGATCATGTCATTGACAAAATGACTGCCTCTATCACTGGTGATCTCTAAGGGACATCCAAATCTGCATAAAATATTTTCATATAAAAATTTGGCCACTGTATTGCCGGTGCAATCTACTGTCGCTAGTACCTCTGCCCACTTTGTTGCATAGTCTGTAGCCACTAGCAGATATTTGCGATTACCTGGTTGAGCCGGGGGATATATTGGTCCCACAAAGTCCAAACCCCATCTCTCAAAAGGTAGCCACGCCATCGAGACCTGCAAAGGACGATTGGATTGCTTACTCGGCTTCAGCCCACATCTCTGGCACACATCACAAACCTTAGAATATGCTATTGCATCCTTAAAAATGTAGGGCCACCACAGACCACTCTGTAGAATCTTCTGAGCAGTGATGTGACCAGGGTAATGGCCACCAGTGGGACCATTGTGGGCATCCTCCAGAATATGCTCCACCTCATGAGGCGAGACACAATGCTTCAGAACACCATCTGGTCCCGCTTTGTAGAGCTGGCCCTCGATCAGAGTGAAAGGCCTGGACTTCAACAGCAATCTCCTCCTTTGTAGTGGGGATTCCCTCTCTGGGTACAACCCAGTAGATAGAAAATGTAGGACCTCGCCGTACCATTCCGGTGTTGTATCTATTTTAAAAAGACTGCTATCTGGAAAGTCATCCGCAATCCCGGTAGCTTCTTCGCCTGTGTAAATGCGAGAGAGGTGGTCAGCCATTACATGATGCTTACCAGGACGGAGTACCACTTCAAAATCAAACTCCTGGAATAGGAGGAGCCATCGCCATACTCGACCTGCAACCTGTGGCTTATTAAGCAGATAGCGCAAGGCATGGTGATCAGTGATAACTGTGAAGTGGACCCCTAGCAAATAGTGACGAAATTTGTGTAGAGCATACACTATAGCCAATCCTTCCCTCTCTGTGGTGCTATAGTTTCGCTCTACTTTGGTGAGCAGGCGACTTGCATAATGTACAGGGCGATCCAAGTTGAACTCTTTGCTAGGCTGAGTCAGCACAACACCCACAGCCAGCAGACTGGCATCTGTATGCACACGAAAAGGTAGGGCCCAATCCGGGGCAACTAGAATAGGCGCTTCAGTGACACGTTTTTTGAGGTATGCAAATGCTTTGGGCTCAGGTGTTGACCACCGGAAGGGAACAGCAGCACTGGTGAGCTGGGTCAATGGCTGAGCCACCTGTGTATACATACGTATAAACCTGCGATGATAGCCGGTGTGGCCCACAAAGCTCTGAACACCTTTGGGATTTATGGGAGGAGGTAACTTCAAGATGGCCACTATCTTCTCTGGGTCCGGTGCCAAACCTTGAGCAGACACCACATGGCCCAACAGTGTGCCCTCTGTGACCAAAAAATGACATTTGTTCGGATTGAGCTTCAAACGTGCCTCTCTGCACCTGAGGAAGACTGCAGAGAGCTGAGCAAGATGCTCCTTTAGATTTTCTACTGAGATCGAACATTGAGCACCCGAGAAGGTGGAAAAGTCATCCATGAATATGTGAAGGTGATCAGTAAGCAGAGGACAAAAGATGAGATATACTATGCGATTGAAAGAAGGCGGTGCATTTTTAAGCCCAAAAGACATTCTAGTGTAGATGAAAATACCCCAGGGAGTCACAAAAGCTGTTTTGATTTGGTCGTCAGGATGTATTCCTAACTGATTGTAGCCGCTGAACCCGTCCATAAAACTATACAGTACATGGCCAGCGACATCTTCGAGGACTCTCTCAGTAAAAGGTGTCGGAAATCCATCCGGGATTGTGACCTTATTCAAAGCCCGATAGTCGACACAAACTCGAATTTTGTTGGACTGCTTCTTTGGGGCAATAACCATAGGAGACAACCATTCTGAGTGCTCTACTGGTACAATAATACCTGCTTCTTGCATTTTTTCCAACTCGATTTTGACTGCTTCTGCATACTTGGGATTCAGTTTGTAAGCACGTCCTCTGATCGGCTTAGCCCCCTCAACCAGAGGAATTGTGTGGACTCCTAGCTCTGCTAGGATTCCTTCTAAATCGTGGTAAGACCAGGCAAACACATCTTTGAAAGAGCGCACGAAGGAGATTACCAGGTCGAGTAGAGCGGGGTGATCCCATAACCAAGTGGCTAATAAGATGGGCTGATGGCTGTCAGGGCCTCCTAGGTTGACCTCTCTGACTGGGTCAGGCGGTGCAGTGGTCGAGGCTGCGTCAGGTGGAGAAGATTGTGCCTCCTCTGTTAGCCTTTGGACATTATGAGCTGGCGTCTGATCAATGTTGAAATCAGCATACTCTTCCTGCAACCAACCTGATGGAAGCTCTGCAAATGGTAAATCCTCAGATACCTCAAAGTGCTCCGGCATGGGTGGAGAGTCAGATGGAGTAGAGGCTAAGGAGGGAGCTGGGGTGTTGGCCAACTCTTGCAAGGGAGACTTTTTTCCTCTTCTATGGTGGGTTATAGGCTCACCCAGGCCGACGGTTTCCATCAAGGGACCCTCTGAAGGATGGGCACCAGAGACTGGTCCACTTGGTTCTGACTCACTTGAGACTGGTCCACTTGGTTCTGGCTCACTTGGCTGACTGGGATTCTTGGTCTTAGGTGTAGCTTCAGATGTAGGATCAGGGGGATAGGGTGAATCTGTTGGCAAAGGTTGAAGAGAGACTACATAGCATTGCATCGAAGAGGTGGCTTCTAACCACTGCAATAAGTCTTCATCGGACCCATCGGGAGGGACCGGCTGCTCCAAGTCAGGGTTGGACTCTACTGACAAAGAGCTATGCTAAACGACCGGATCCATACCTCCTTCGAGACGAATTTGTTGCATTGGAGAGCCAGGAGTATGTATCCACATGGCGTCGGTTCCCCAGTCGTGAAGTGCTTTCGTATGTCGCAGCCATGGCCTACCAATCAGCAAGGGATAACCTCCCTCTACCAGGGGAAGATTAACTACCACAAAATCCAAGTTAAAAGTGAAATCTTGTACCTTCAGAGGCACCTTGTCGACTATGCCCACTGGGTAGACTGTTCTCTGATCAGCCAATGTAACAGTGAAAGGAGCAGGTCGGGTAGGCTTTAGACCTAAGGCCATCATAGTGAATTCGGGCATCAAATTGATTCCATCAAAGATGACGCTGGATAGCTAGTGCCCAAGAATAGATACAGTGAGGTGAGGAATTTTATAATCAGTGAGGGGAGCAGATGGATAGGAAATCAAATAGGACTCTGAGGGCTGTACAGGGAGGTGCCCGCCACTAGGCCCAGCCCTCGGGTACAGAGACTGAATGACTAACAGGGTGTCACTTCTAAGTGTTGCATCAAGCCTTAGCATGTCCTATAGTGACACCTGCTGGAAAGTATCTTTCAAGATGGCTTCTGCTGTGGGCTTGGCGCCTTCGAACTGGGCTCCTTTTGTGACCTTAATCTGTTCCAAGTCAGCCACTGCTTCTGAGAAGGCTCCATCAACGTCAGATAACAAGGAAGTTGGTTTGCTCTGAGCAATTGGGAAGGACTTGTCCTTTGGGTCAGGTAGACCAGAGTGAGGAAGTGGAGACTGGCGAGGTGGACCTGTGGGTAGACTGAGACCAAGAGCTGCTCTTTGTGCCCGAGTAAGGACACCAGCAGGCTCCTCCACTTGCAGAGGCTTAACCACATGGGTAGCAGGTGAAGGTTGAGGCACGGTGTTCACAGTAATCAAATTTATCTTCGGAAAGGTGAATTCGGGCTGGTTCTGAGTCGAGCCTGAAGACGTGGATGCCCTTTGCTTGGGACAATCTTTACTGTAGTGATCCTTCGAATCAGGGCAATGACGACAAGGAGGGGACCCCTCGGGTAAAGGACACTTGCTCTGATAATGCCCATATTCTCCGCATCTGTAGCAGAGTATGGGCCGATTGGAAGGACGAAACGGGGGACGAGGTGGTTACTGCATGGAATTTGAGACTGAGGTGTAGAAACTTTGGGGAACTGAGGGAGTACTGGCATGATAAAAACTGTGGGGTGCAAAGTTGTTGTGCATACCTTGCTGCATAGGGGGTGTTGTCAGCAGAGGAGGCAACTGGTTTTGATGGCCGTAGGGTGAGACCATGTTGGATGCAGGTGCTAGCCCTTGTTGGAGAGAAGGACCAAGATTTTGTTGTATTTGACGCAATCCCTTGAGGTAGTAACAATCCTTATCCTCATGTCCAGCTTTTTCACAGAAGTGGTAGTAAAACCGAAGGGGGCATTCCTGTGGTGGGTGCCCTGGAGAGCGGAATGAGCTACACCAAACCATAGCCTTAGTCTCTTGCTGACACTTGAGCTCTTCTAACTCGCGCTTAATCTGTTCCAATGCCTCATTATGTGTAGGCTTCTCTTGTCTAAGAGAGAAGGACCTCTCCTCTTGAAGAGCTCGTTGTAGCTTTAGGGCTTCCAGTTCCCTACGTAAAGAAGTTAAAGGATCAATAGGACTACCTTCCGAGAACACAGAGGGAGTATCTATTTGAGGAGAGTTGTTGAAGAGCTTCCTAGCTCCCTCTATTCTAGTAGCAGCTGCGATGAACTCGTCGAGAGTGGCGTCGGGTCGGAGACTCTCTCGGAGTTTTTGCTGAGAAGTTTTGGGAAGCGCCTTCTCCACCCACTTTTTAACCATGAATTCATCGGGTTGTTGGGGAAGCTTGGCCACCAGCGACTTAGTTTTCGTCATAAGCTCCGCAAAAGTCTCCTCAGGTTTGAGCACCATGTTGGCCAACTCATCCAACACCTTCTCCTGGTAGTCACCTGGCCTGAAAGCTGCACAGAACTGCTGTCTTAAGGCTGCCCAAGTTGCAAAATGGTTCTCTGCAAATTGGCTGTACCATTTATCTGCTAGGCCATCTAGGGTGGATGGAAATAGTACCAAGTAAGCATCTTCTCTGTTCAGCCCACGTCCCCTACAGAGAGATACAAATCTTCTTGCATGGTCGTCAGCATCTTCTGAAGACAGCCCTTTGAGTGTAGGGAACTTGATGTTCACCTTGGCCAAAACACTAGCTAGTGGCTCCATGATTCCTTGTTGAGTCTGTTGCACAATAGCTTGTTGTAGAAGAATAGGAGAGAGCTTTTCTGGAGAAGGTGATCGCGAAGATGGGGAACCTGATGAAGGAATGGGTGATGTGATATGTGGAGGTATAGGTGATGAGGTTGAAGGATTTCTACAAGGTGTCAAAGGTCGTCTTCTGTGATAGTACTTCAGAGGGCTCAGTAGTGGGCTTTGACGCTCAACTGACCTCCTTGTATGTGTCATACAGTGACCTCCAAACCAACCAAGCTTTGGGCAAGAAAACCTTGAACTGGCTGAAGACTGGTCTAGACTCTACTAGACCAGACGAGTGTCTAGACCAGCTGGACCAGGGACGAGGAGGACTAGACCAGGGTCTAGACCAGACAAGTGACTAGACCAGCTAGACCAGGGTCGAGGGGGTCTAGACCAGAGACGAGGGCAAGTTGGACCAGGGCGAGAGGGGACCAGACTAGCAAGGTGAGAGACTTAGACTGCACAGGCGAAGCGAAGAAACCAGCTACTCAACAGAGTGAGACTTCAGTTGAGGTCCCACCGTGATCGCCAAAATGAGAGCACCTGTAGCGCGGATAATGCGTCGTGCTCTCTACAGTGTGGGTGCCCCTCAGTGCAATGAGCGTGACAATCTCACTCAAACAAATGAAAACTCTCTCAAACAGAATGAAACACAGAAACAACGGATAACAACACAGAAACAATGGATAACAACAGAGACACAACAGTGGACCAGAACATGTGGACTCGACTAGCTCAAAGAACCATGTACAGACTCTGGCGTGGCAGCACACTCCGCTCCAGCCCAAGACTCACAGGTACAAATGGGGTGTCGAGGCTCAGATGTGCAGGGATGGTGAAGCAGTGCTCTGTGTAAGACCTCCTCTAGACGACTACGTGCAAGATAAGATAGAACTGTCCCCAAAACATGACTACTCATATGTACAACCATAAGAGCCACCAACGGCCCATAAATGTCCAGCCAGCTAAGTCTATCTCCAAACTGAGTGGTGGTGGTGACCTGGCCACGATGTCCACTAGACCACCGTAGGTACCCTACCACGTGTCACTCCCAGCCCAAAGGGTCCGTCCAATGTGAACCAGACCAACTGTAGCTAACTGTCCAACTGCCTGTCCTGTGAAGTGACTGTAGCCATGCTACAGTACATAGGGGCAAGATTCTTACCCTAGATGTAAAGCTTAAAGGGGAGTCTATCCCAGTAGTTTCTGCTTCTGCAATTACTTCTGTAATGAAAAGTCATCTTTCTGCGTATTTGGTTTTTGCAAAAGAAATTAATGAAGTTGAAAGTGATTTGTCTGCACTAGATAAAAGTAGAAAAGCTTTCTTAGATAAGTTCAGTGATTGTTTTTCAGATTCTTTGCCAGGAGAGTTACCCCTGAGAGGGCTGAAGGTCATACTATAGATCTGATTCTAGGGATTAGTCCACCCAATAGGCCACCTTACAGGGTTAGTGCAGCACAGCAAAAAGAGATTATGACACAGGTTAATGAGCTATTAGAGAAGGGTTTAATTCAGCCCAGTAGTTCACCGTTTTGTTCACTTGTGTTATTAGTCCAGAAAAAGGACGGTTCATGGCGAATGTGTATTGATTACAGAGCCTTGAACAAAAGTACGATCAAGAATAGATTTCCGATTCCGCGCATAGATGACATTCTTGATCGGTTGTAGGGATCAAGAATATTTAGCACGATAGATTTGAAAAGGGGCTACCATCACATTAGAATAAGACCCGAGGATATTCACAAGATTTCTTTTAGAACTACATTTGGTCTCTATGAGTTCCTAGTGATACGGTTTGGTTTGACCAATGCTCCTGCCACCTTTAACAGAATGATGGATAGAATCTTTTGTCCATACAAAACCTTTGTAGGCACATTCTTTGATGACATGATTATCTATTCAAAGAATGAAGAGGAGCACAGAGATCATCTTACTGCGGTCTTTAATGAGCTTAAACGCAATAGATTGCTCATTCATAGCAAGAAGAGTGAATTTTTCATGGAAGAGATTCACTTCCTTGGGCACATGGTTTCCAAAGATGGTGTCAGGATGGATCCTGCTAAGGTAGAAGCAATCGTTTCGTTTGTTAGAGGTTCTGTTATCGCTTCTCTCTGGATTCCGGCTTCCTTTCTCATTGCACAGGCCCTTAGTTGTGGGTTGGCCACCCAATGCACCTCCCGGCACGGGATTATGTTTGCGCTTAGGCATGGCCATCGGGCTTTCTGTCGTTCACGTCGACTTTCACTTCACGTTGACGTCGACTTCTCATTCTTTTGCACGTGGGATTATTATTTTCCCCCATCGTGGGTTTTGGTGTTTGCCCGACCTGGGGGTTGGCATCCTATATATAGGGTGCCCCCACTTGTGTTTTTCATCATCCATTGTAGATCCTGCCATCTGGAGTTATTGAGCTTGCCAGCTTTCCCATCTGTCTCTCTCTTCTTCTTCCTTCTCTTGTGTTTTCTCTTGCGTGGTTGTGTCTCGCTCTCTGCTTCCGCTGCGCACTCTGACATGGTATCAAAGCACTGTTGTGGGTTCGCCTAGGCTTGGGAGGCCTGACGGGAGAGTTCCATCACGAAAACCCCTTTCAGCCTTAGCGTTTTCAGCATGCTGTCCTGCGGTTTTTGAGGCTGATTTCTGCGTTTGTTTGCTGCTGCTTCCTCCTCTCCCCTCCCTCCTTCAGGCGCCCCTTGCCCCCTTGCTCTTTGCTGACCCTTCCCTAGACTTTGGGGACTTGCCTGGAGCTTTCCATCGCCAAGAAGGCCCTGCTGTACCAGTGTTTTCAGCACCTGCGTTTTCAGCTTCTGTGGTCTCTTCTTCAGCGTTTCATGCTCCAGCTTCTTTACCTTCCCCTCCCACTCTTGGCGCCACCTCTCCCGGCTTCCCACACATCTGATGATTGATCGTCCCCTCCTTGAGGCTACTATACCTGCGTTTTTTTTGGGAGCACACACCTGCGTTTTCAGGCTTCTTCCATCAGCGTTTTCAGCCCTCTTCACCGGCGATCAGTTTCCCCCTTCGATCGGCCATCGGCTTCCTTCAGTACACTTTTTCTGGTGTGCTTTCTCCCCATCTACAGGCTGCTGGTTCTTTACTGCAGCAGAGGGCCCAAAACAGCCCTCTACCACTTCCCTCTTCTACATCTGTTGCGACCTTTCCTTGGCGCCGGAAACCACGGCTGTTTTTTCTCCGAAACAGCAAGTTTTCAGCCCGTTTGGTCTCTTTCGGTGTGGACAGCAGTGGTCTTTTGCAGACGCTTGCATCCTTGGTGGACATACCTTCCATTGCGGTGTTTCCCCTTCCTCTCGGCCTCGATCACGTTGCTTTTGGAGCAGTTGCACATACTCAGCTTTACCTTATTCTATGCGGACACTTTCCTGAGACTTATGATGGACCATATACTCACCTCGTGTTTTCCCGTCTTGCCTGTGAAGCATGGCGATTCTCCCTTTACCGTCTGGACGCATGTGGTGTTGACTCGCGCAGACGACTCATGGCTGTGGCTTTCAGCTTTGCGGCATGCCCCCTACCCCACTGTCCTCTCGTTGTCTACTCCCACTTCCGGAGTTCCACCTTTCGACCTTCGACCTGACATTTCTTCTTGTACATTGGCGGCTTCTTGCTCTGCTCCTTCTATACTTGGCGGATTCCCTACACGACCATCGGTCAGGACACCCCTCATGGTTACCACACCTGGTGTTTCCTCTTCCTGTACATCCACTTGGGGCCATCTTCTCCCTGCTTTGCCACCCATGTCTTGGCTTTTGCAGGTGATTGATCCCGACGCTGCTGATCTTGGCGCATCTGCTACCCGTGGTGGAGGAGGACCCTTTCCAGTTGGACCACTTGGTGATGGCAGCTTTCTCTTCGACTTGATGATACGTGTATATATTGTGGACAACGAGGCCCTACAACAGCCTGGTGTTATCAGAGACGGCGTGATCTCCGTAGAGACGGAGATTCAGATACTGCTTTGGGGACCAGATCCTCATTTGCGATTGCTACCTTTGCGGCTGTGGATGGGCGTTGTCCTATAGCCTCTCCGTCAGCCACCCTTGATCACTCTTTGACTTGGAGTGTTGCCTTTCTATCCCCGGCAGCTATCTCTTTCTAGTCGGATTGTTTGCTTCAGGGGGGTCCTTCCATCTCACTCTCCGCCCTTCTCTCTCCTCCACATTCACTTGTACATTCTTTGTCGCGACTTACCCGCTTCTAGGCCATTTTGTTCAGCTTCCTTGTGCGACTTGATCAGTGCACCTCACTATGATCTTCATCACTTGGCGTTGGGCGGTGCGTCGTTTCTTGAGCCAGATTTACATGATGACGTCCGTAGTTTTCTTGGCCTATGTTCTTACTACAGAAGATTTATAAGACATTTTGCTGAGATTGCTTCTCCCTTATGCGCTTGAAAAGAAAGCTATTAAGTGGCAGAGAAATCGGCATTCCGATGCCTAAAGACTAAAATGACTACAGATCCAGTACTTGTCTTACCGGATGTGTCTAAACTATTTGTAGTACAATGTGATGCATGTGGGCACATTCTTCGTGCTGTATTAATGCAGAATGGTCGAGTCGTGGCATATGAGAGTAGAGTACTCTCTCACGTTGAAAAGAATTATCAGGTCTATGAGAAAGAATTGTTGGCTGTTATGCATGCACTTTCGAGCTGGAAGCATTATTTACTTGGTGCTGATTTTGTCATGCAAACAGACCACCAGACTCTTAGATACTTTCTCACACAAGCAAAGTTGTCAGAGAAACACCATGCGTTGGGCAAATATTCTATTAATGTTTCATTTTCAAATAGTGCATGTGGAAGGCAAGAAGAATGTGATTGCTGATGCCTTATCACGCAAACCACAAGTGTCAGCTATTTCAATTTCTTATCATCAGGAACTACATAAAATGAAAGATCATTATGCAACTGATGGAGATTTCTCTAGTATTAATAAGCAACTGATTCCCGGTCAACACCATGATCATTACCTTCTTAAAGATGGTTTCATTATGATGCATGGCAGACGATGCGTTACAAAACAATTAAGGCCAAAAGTTTTACTTGAAAGTCAAGCTCCACCATATGTTGGACATCGTGGCATTGATGCTACAGTCAAAGCAGTAGAGACTTTCTTCTATTGGCCAGCTTTGAGAGCTAATGTTGATGCATGTCAGATCTTGCCTAATTTGCCAGAAGGTCAAGTATGATAGACAGAAGGCACCTTGGTTATTGCAACTGCTGCGTATTCCTGAGAGGCCATGGGAAAGTATTGCCATGGACTTCATTTTCGATCTTCCAAGAACAGCTACAGGAAATGATGGAATATGGACAATATATTATTTGCAGATTCAGCAAGCAGACGCACTTCATTCCTGTTAGGAAGAAGATTAAGCCAGAGCACATGGTAAAGATATTCATGTAGAACATCTTTAAGTACCATGGGATGCCACAATCAATTGTTAGTGACAGGGACCCAAGATTGACTAGCTTGTTTTGGAAAGCATTGTTTGAGAATATGGGTACTACCTTGAAATTTTCACCATCCTTTCATCCTGAAACAGATGGACAGTGTGAAGAAGCCAATTCTATTGTCTTGGATCTGTTGAAGTGCTATGTTTCAGAGCACAAGGCATCTTGGGAGCATTATTTGCCATTGGTAGAGTATGCTTACAATAATACAATGCATTCGTCTACTGGCAAGACACCTTTTGAGATTGTAGAAGATGGAAAGAAAGTGCCTCCCATTTTGCAGACAAAGGACAAGATATTTGAAGTAGATCGATATGTGGAAGGATAGAAAGAAGCTTACAAAAAGGTCGAGTATGCCTTAGAAAAGTCACAGGCTAAACAGAAAAGAGCTGCTGACAGTCATCCTCGAATGCTCTTATTTAAAGAGAATGATTCGGTCTAACTGCGCTTTGAAAAGGCACGATTGAGAAAGAAGAAGGACACGGAACGTTTGTTTTCTAAGCTTAGTATGGGTTACTATGGCCCTTTTCAAGTCTCAGAGAAGATCAATGATGTGGCATACACGCTGAAATTGCTTGAGAATTGGAAGATGCATAATGCATTCCATGTGAGCCTATTGAGGCGTTTTGTTGGAGAAGTGCCAGAAGAAATGGTTCAAGAAGAATAGCTTGAAGTCGAGGAATTAGATGAAATTTTGATTCTTGGGCAACACAAAGAAAGGAAAGTCAGAGGTCAGGTTGCAAGAAGATATTTGGTGAAATTCAAGAATTATTCACCAATGGATGCCAAATGGATGGAAGAGGCTGAATTGGCTGATTCGCCTCAGTTGTTTCCACTGTACAAAGAGGCTTTCCAATTGGATTCTACAGTGACATGAAATGCTTTTTGAAGCAATGTACATTATGTGCTTTACACTTGTACAGAGCACTTCATTTGAATAATGTACAGAATTGACATTTGTTGTCATCAAATGAACTTTCAGTACTTTGAAGTTGTATTTGTTAATGGTTTTACATGTTGTGACTTTGTGTTGCATTTGGAGGCATGTATAGAAAAGACTTGAACTTGCAATGGCACAAATGGTAGTGGAGAATTCCTATCATCGCCTCGTGTCATCCGTTAGCAAGAGATACATGCAATGGCAGGAATCTTGTTATCGTTCTGTGTCATCCGTTAGCATGTGTGGCTTGCAATCGACGTCGCTTGCTTCTTTCAAGAGGGGGGTATGTCACCAGGTGGTGATATTTTTACAGTTGCTTTCCCTATTTATACTTCCATATAAATAAATTTTTCTTTCTTTATTTTGCTGCTGTTGCTTTCCCCCCGGAGTCTTGGATTAAGCTTGGACCATTGCATTGCCAATAAACATGGGCCATTTGGACATTGGACTAATGGTCTATCTGAGCCTTAGAATTGGCACTGAAGAACACAATGTCAGTGGACCAGGAGTGTGTGCTTGCCCACTGCAGAAGCTACCGGACAATGTGCTTGGCCAGACTCGAATGTGCACTTCTATGAGTAATCACTGAATGGAAGTCACCGTTTCTGTGCCACTATGCAGTTTTGGATGTGGTCACGGACTGGAAAGAAGGTCAGGAGACCCGAAGGGATGCATTATAAGAGTCCCTAAAATTTAGGGAACTTCTATTTTTGGCCATGAAATATTTTCGCGTCATTAGCTCTGGAATGTCAAGGGGAACGTTTCTTGAGCCTGCCGTCAAGTCACCTGATGCTTCAGTTGATCTTTTTAGATCTGAAGCCGAAAATGGAAAATTCAATGCACAGGTGCCATTTGTCAGCACCTGAGCCACTTTCCACAACAGAAAAGGGGAAAATCCACGAATATACAAGGGGCTGATTTCCTCTTCTTCTTCAAGTGGATTGCATCAGGTTAAGCTTCCTTTCCCTCGTGTATGTATAGTGCGTGCGAGAGTCATGCCTTGCACCCTAGCACTGCTCTCTATTCCTCTATGATTAGTAGTGATGCCCCACTAGAGGGCCTTTCATTTAATTGATGTACAGCTGTGTGGGTTTGTGCATAAAAGCCGAGGCAAGAGCCTCCCTGAGCAGGTTCAGGAGCAGTTAGCTACTGCTTCAGAGCAGGAAGAGGTGAGGGTCATAACCTCACCAAGCAGGTGTCAAATTCAGCACTGTTCAGGTGCTGTTTTTAGACTGTTCTAGGGCTGTTTTGATACCCAATTGATGCCAGATTGCAGGGGAACCTAGCTAGGTACCTAGAGGATACTAGAGGGCACTTTTGGAACTGAAAACAGGTCTGATACAGGTCTGAACCAGTCATTACAGCAGGCTGTAATTGACTGTTTTGAGCTCCTAGCAGTGGATACGGGCTAGTGGAAGTGTTTCCCTTGTTGTTCATTTGTTTTGGGTGAGCTACATTACTGTTATGTTGCAAAATTTTACCCGGAACAGGTGATATTCAGCCATGAACAGGTCAAGTGCTTGATAGCACTATATCCTTGTAATTTTCACTCTCTTTAATAATAAAGAAATACCGCAAGGGGCGCCGGACTTCGGAGCCAAAATCTGTTGTTGAGCGAGGATTAAGTCTGTGTGTGTGTGAAAAGTCCAGGTATTATTTGAAGAATCTACTGCTTTATTTGACCCATAGACCGCTTTTACTATCTCTAGGGATGTCTATATGCTCAGGGTGATACAAGTATGAGAATGCATGAGACTAGCTAGCTCCATCCTGTACTAATCTGGGGGTGTAGTACATGGTACATGGGTGGGTATGGGGTGAGGGCTGCTTGTATGAAAGCCACTGGGTCCGCCAGCATCTGGGCCCTCCTCTCTTGTAGGGCCTGGTGGTGCCGAGTCTGGATCTCCTCGATCTATCTGCGGTGGAGTCTAGGGACTCTGTATCTTGATACCCGTGGTTGTCTCCTGGCACGAATCCGCTCAGCCTGCTCGAGAGTGACCCCTTCCCGTGGAGTGGGTGCTGGTGGGGCTGTGAGCCGTTGGAAGAAATTTGTGAGGTAGGACTGCCTCATACCATCTGCTGTGGTAGTCAGAGGGTCCAATAGTGTCTCTCTGTGTCGGTGGATCTTCGATAGAAACTGGCCGAAGTGGCACTGATCCCTGGACTCCATGAGGTCTCTCAAGGTAGGCTGTCCAGTAAATAAAGTCCCATATCTGTCTCTGATGCCCCCATATGCTCTACGTCTGCAGACAAAGTGCTCCTCACTCTACCTCCTCTCTGCACACTCGGCAAATCCTCTCTGCTCTGGGAACAGATGCAGCTCTACCCGTCTCTATCTCAAGTCTGTGGGATGATACTATGAGCTAGGCGATCATCACCCGCAAACTATGTGGCATATATGTGTCCATGTATCCTGGCCGCTGTATGAAACTATCGGCTAATATGGTCATGAATTGGTCTCTGTAATACAACATCTTCGGGGGAAGAGGCTGTGTGGGTGTGATCCATGTCTCTCTGATATAAACCTGCCATAGATCCTGTCTGAGCACTCTGTTCCTTTCACTGTGTGAAAGATGGATGTGGAGCGAGGCAGTCTCTCCAAATCTAACCCATGGGCTGTAAACCACTGTGTAGTCTGTGAGTACCATGACCCCTGCTCTCCTACCTCTGCCAGCTGTCTAGATGCCTCAACAGCTCTACATGTAAGCCTGTCTGGTGGTAGCTCTCTGATTCGCTGTATGAAACAAACTGTCTGAAAGAGTGCCTCGACTAACATAGGTGGGGTGGCTAGCTGTGCTCTGATAATATCATGTGGTATTGAGGGCTTGTTGCGGAACAAGCGTGAAATCATACATATCTGTGGTCTCTCAATCTGTGTCGATGAGGCAGCTGACAGGCCTAGGGCCCATACTGCTGTTGCATACATCAAAGCTGGGTGGACCATAGTGTCAAAGAGCCACCCTTTAGTGCGAAGCTCTTGAAAGTGCGCTTGATGACATCTCCTCTCCAACATGGCTAGGGCTGCATAACCTCGTGTGAGTCGATCTGTGGCCGCTTTGGCCATGGTAAAATGCCTTGGTGTGCTGGCAAAGGTGACCCCCAAATATACATAAGACTCCACCGCCTCAATCTGGCCGCCTGCCAATGAGAAAATTGCAGCTCTCCGGATGCTCCTGGAATTGTGGAAGATCGTTACCTTGGTCTTCCCAAGGTTCACTGTCAAGCCTCTCTGTATGCAAAAATCATTTAGGGCACCAAGGTGGTGGTGCAAGCACTCTTGTGACTCAGAAATCAAGATAATGTCATCAGCATACAACATGATATGTACCGGAGTATCTGCTAAAACAGCTTCGTTCCCCCCAGCTCGAAGGATATAGTCTGAGATCTCGTCGATGTAGAGTCCGAAGAGGGTCGAAGAGAGTGGGCATCCTTGCTTCACACCAATGGTGCTAGCAATAGGATCTGAGCTACCTCTTGGGCATCGTACTCTCCTTGTCACCCTCTCATACAAAGCATATATGGCCCATATCATCTTAAATGGCACTCCCAAGCTCTGGAGTCGTCGAAAGAGTCGCTCCCGAGGCACTGTAAAAAAAGCTTTGCGAAAATCCCGTCCATGAGGCAACGTAGGACGAAGATGTGATCTATGGTGGAGAAAGCCTGTCAAAAGCCCGCTTGGCAGGGACGCGGAGCCCCTCCCCCTCTGTGTAAGAGCTGAGCTCTGCCTCAAGTACTGCTCCTTACAGTTTGGCCATGGTATGGCCTATCATGAAGGTCTTGTAGTTCACTGGGTCCAGGGCGTCGCCAAATTTGTAAATAGACATGATGGTGTGCCTAGTCCACTCCTTTGGGAAGCCCTCCACTATAGCGCTATTGAAAACGAGAGCGATCAAAGGGGATATAGTAGCGGCTGCTGTAGACGGCTGAGACAGTTTCACTAGGTGGGCAGTGAATTAGTCAGTAATTACTACGGTAATTACCATGGTAAACCCAAGGCATATAAATAGGGCCCATTACATTGTAATCGGGTTAGCATAATCAGGTTAGCGTTTTGGTGGCATATGTTGGCAATTGTACTCGAGTTGTCAATCATTGGCAGTTGTTGTCGATTGTGCACGGTCTATCCTTTTGTTCATAAGCCACATCGTACTCATTGTAATCCTTCATCTGTAATTCCAAATACAGCAATATATTCCAGTTATACTTACTCTGAATCTGAATCTAAATATCATTCTCAATACATAGTTTGGTTCTAATTCCAGTAGGTGTATTCTAGTTCAGTTTCTGTTCCTCTGTCCAGTCTACTGTCTGAACTCATACATCACCAGTAGTTGAAATCTTCTTACATTGGAATTAGCTATCTCAAGAGATCAGCTCCAATTCCATTTTGGCGATCACAGTGGCTAGAGTTGAAGCTCGTTGACTAAAACACTCTTCTCCCAGTTGGAAGTTCTCAGCTACAACAATGGCACCCAAAACCAGTTGTGGCCGGAAATCCACCATCCGTGTTGATCCTATTCCTGAGGAGTCGGGAAGAGAATCTGACCCTAAGCAAGAGAGGGTGACTGACACTGAGGCTCATGAGGAGCATAGTCAGGCTGATGAGACGCAGGACTCACAGCATTCTAGTCACTCTAGACGCAAACGGGCAGAAAGGGAAGCACGGAAAGCCAAAAGTTCTCGGTCCAGGCAGGGGGATGAGGGTACCAAAGGTAGTAAAGGCAGTCACCGCACTTCTAGTAGACAGGCCAGAGAGAACACTGACAGAGAGACAGAAACAGATATGGATTGGGATGCAGATACTAACAACTGTAAGAAGACTCCCAAGCGCTGTTCAGAATCTAAGAAGAGAAGCGGCAAGACCAGTGGTAATCGGAATGATTATACATCTTCTTTGAAGATTTCTTTTCCAGTATTCAAAGGGGGCAAGAAGGATGATCCAGATGTTCACATACAGGCTTTTGAGCAGTATGCCGAGCTGAAGAATATTGATGAGGATGATTGGGGAGAATACTTTCCGCAAACCTTGAAGGAGGCAGCGAGAAAGTGGTACTACCATTACTCCGCTTGTCAGCTTAGATCCTATAACAAACTACTTAAAGCCTTCAGATTGGAGACAGAGGTGATAAAGATATCCTCTGTGAACTGGACAAGATCAAGCAGCGGAATCTGTCAGTCCGAAGCTATGTGGAAAAAATCAAGGAGCTAACCAGGCAGTTTTACAGGAACCGCCGTCCAAGAAACGATTACGTGCATGGTTTCTGAATGGCTTTCGAAGCAAAAAGCTTAGGGAGCAGGAGGTACCAGCTCCAACCAAGAAATTCAATGATCTGGTACAACAGACACTGAAGCTGGAACAACAAGCCAAGAAGGAAAAGAGCCATAAAAAGAGAAGATCCAGTAGCAGTAGCTCTTCTACTGAGAGCTCTGATTCCAGTGAAGTGTCCAGCAGCTCTAAAAGTAGCTTTAACGAACGGTCCAAGGATAAGTCAAAGAAGGGATCCTGGACTAAGAAGATTGGAGATGGCTAGGCAGATTGCCGAGATTAGCCACACCAGACAACCAATTCGTAAAATGGAGACTTGGTGTTTGAAATGCAAATCCAAGGACCATATTTCCAACGAGTGCCCACAGTGTACTTACTGTAAGGTCTTTGGTCATTTATGGAATAATTGTGGTATTAGGATTCATCACTTTAAGAAGAGCAAAGACCTGTCAGTGGTAGCCTATACTGAACCAGTGAAAGTAGAACCCGCCAAAGCTTCTCAGGAGGAGAGACCAGGTACCAGTGGTACTGGTCAAGGATGCGGCCGATTCCAAGCGGGTATGGACCGAGGCAGAGGGCGTGGTAAATTCCAGGGCCGGAGTTTGAATTGCTACACTTGTGGAAAGTACGGGCATTTCGCGGCTCAATGCCCAGACGCACCTGCACTTGCTGCTACTGAGGCAAAGGCACCAGAGCCAGAGCCAGTCCCAGTACGGACAGTCATAAGGAGCAAAGGCGTAGTAATTGAAGAAATTCCAGATACTCCAGAAAAACCAATCACTGCTGACAGCAGTAAATGGGCTCAACAAAGAGAGATTTGGAAGGCCAAGGGTAAAGAGAAGGTGGTAGATAAATGGCAAGAGCAGAGAGAACTAGCAGCTAAAATCACGGAGAATTTAGCCAAGAAGCTGCCAGAGTAGCCGAAAAGTTCTGAAGCCCGAGTCATTCAAAAGATACCAGCCCAATCAACTGAGAAAGATCAGTCAATACCGGGCATACCTGAGACCATGCTAGCTACGGTACAAGGAATGATTGGTGAACTGGGAGTTGATGGAAGAATTGGGAGCACTGCAAGGGAGGAATGACAGTGTGAAGATACGACCAGTTCTTCGAGCTCCGACAACCAGTCTGATCAGGAGAGAGAAGAAATCCATGTTTAGATCTGTGATAGAATTCAAAAGATTACTGTGGAGCTGGAAGATATCAGAAAAACCTTGCCTGAAGTGGCAAACTTCATCAGACAGCGCAGGAAAGCTGAAGCGGAGGCCAGAACAGTGGATTTGACGGCTGTCCAAGATGATGAAGTACCGCTCATTCAGGTGATTACAAGGTTCGGGAGCAATGGGAACCTCTTTCAAATGTTATTTTGGATGGAGGAGCAGGAGTCAATATAATGGGGGTCCATCTCCAGCAGAGGATGGGCATTACGAATCTAAAGCCAACACCATTTAAAGGCGAATGGAAGATCACATATTAGTATAAGCTACGGTCATGATTGAAAGTATGCAAATAAGAGTAGGCAGGGAAAATTTTAAAGCCAGCTTCTTAGTTCTGGATGTGCAAGGGGCATATGGGATGCTGCTAGGGCGCCCATGGTTGAGAACAGCACATGCTGTTCATGACTATGCAAATCAAACCTTAACCATAGAAAGGGCCAGTGGCAGAATTCAAATCCAGACGAATAATACTAGGAATGTTAGCAGCTCTGAACATATTTCCTTTAGCAGAGATTGACTTGAATGCAGTTTTACTGATTAAAGAGCAGGCCGACAAGCAAAAAAAGTAATTTCCAGATCAGTTTACTGAAATCAACATAGGGGAAAGATCAGTTCAGTTAACTGAGAGGCTGGAGGAATCAGCTGAAACTGGCATGGCAGAGGAGCCAGTACATTCTGGAGAGCACACAGTGAATCAGAATGCTGATTCAGAACTGAATGGGCCATCTTGGGATTATGCTGAGGAATCGACCAAGCGAAAAGGAGGTGGGCCTAATTGGTTGCTTCCAGACGACCTCGGAGGATAATCCTAGGATGATCAAGGTTAATAAGCATCTCAATCCTATAATGAAGAAAAAGGCACGCAGGATGTTTCAGAACTACAAAGACGTATTTGCCTGGGAACACACAGACCTGAAAGGAGTGGATCCTGAAGTATGCCAACACAGGATACCGTTGAAGCCAGATGCTCGGCCAGTACGACTGCAAAGATAAAGAATGAACCCCAATTATGCTAAGAAGGTTAAGGAGGAGATTGACAATCTTCTCAAAGCTGGGTTCATCACAAAAGTGGCAAGTAGCGATTGGCTGTTTCCCATAGTCGTAGTTCCCAAGAAGAATGGGAAATTGAGAGTCTGTGTTGACTATAGGAAACTCAACGCCCAAACTATCAAGGATCCATTTCCATTGCCTTTTACTGACATGTTTCTTGATGAGATTGCAGGATACGAAATGTATAGCTTTATGGACGGTTACAGTGGCTATAACCAGTTACAGATCACTCTTGAAGATAGAGTGAAGACCACTTTCATCACCGAGTGGGGAGGTTTCATGTATCTGGTGATGCCTTTCGGCCTGTGCAATGCACCAGCTACTTTTCAGCGGTGTATGATGGAAATGTTTAATGAATTCCTTCATCCGTTCCTCGCCATCTTTATGGATGACTTTACTGTATATTCAGATGAGGAACAACACTTACTATTCTTAGAAATGGTTTTCAAACGCTATCAGGAGAAGCGGATTTGTCTGAATCCATTTAAATCTGTTTTCCTCGTCTGGAAGAGACAGCTACTGGGACATGTGGTATCCCATAATGGAATAGAAATGGCCAACGACAAAATTCAGTGTGTTCAGCAAGCTAAAGCACCCAGAAATGCATCTGAGCTAAGCTCTTTCTTGGGTTATGTTAACTTCTATAGAAGGTTTGTACATAAGTTTGCTTCTCAAGCAGTACCATTATACGAGCTCACAAAGAAGACCAGTACGTTCAATTGGACTGTTGAGTGTGAGGAAAGCTTTCAGAATTTGAAAAAGGCCATTATCAGTAAACCAGTCCTCAAGCAACCAAACTGAGATGTCATTTTGCATGTACATGTGGACGCTTCAGGACTGGCAATGGAGGCGATATTGGCTCAACCAGATGGAAGGACTGATTATCCTGTTTATTTTGCCAGTCGCAGATTCAGTCAAGCTGAACAAGGTTATACAACTACTGAGAGACAAGCCCTTGGAATGGTTTTCAGTGCTACAAAGTTCAGGCATTACCTATTAGGTAAATTATTCCATTTCTATGTGGATCATCAGACAATTCTGTTCTTGATTAATAAAGTTATTATTCAAGGCAGGCTGATACGGTGAATGATGTTCCTAATGGAGTTTGAATTCAGAATTTTTCATAAGCTTGGCAAGAATCATTGTGGAGCTGATTTTCTGTTTAGAAGTACAGAGGGTTATTCAGAAGCATCCTTGAGGGACGAACCAGTGGATGCTGACTTGTTTCAGCTGAAAGCAGGAGAATCAGTTGACCCTGAATGGTATGATGTTTATCAGTTTCTTTCTCAAGGTGCTTTCCCAGAGGACTGGAAGCAGAACCAGAAGAAAGCTTTGGTCATCAAGAGCTTGAAGTTTACTATCATCGGAGAGTCACTCTATCGATTAGGTGTTGACAGTATTCTTCGGCGTTGTATGCCTATGGAAGGGAGAATGCAAGTCATTTCAGAGACACATAATGGCGAATCTGGTGGACATTTTTCCAATGAAGTTACCTACAAGAAGATTTTGCAAGCTAGTCTGTGGTGGCAAACATTAATTGCTGATGTTAGAAGTTTTTGTAAAACTTGTGACATATGCCAAAGAATGGATAGACCTACAGGTGCAGATATGACTCCTTTAACGCCAGTACAACCAATGGGTGTGTTCATGAAATGGGGTTTAGATTTTATGGGACCTTTTAAGAAGGTTACCCCCAAAAAGAACAAGTACATAGTAATGGCTACTTGTTATGTTACTAAGTAGGTTGAATCTAAGGCTCTTCCTAATAACACAGCCAAGTCAACTGTAAGGTTTATATTTGAGAATATTGTCTGTCGATATGGATGTCCGGTAGAGATTGTGTCAAACCAAGGAACACATTTTATCAATGACACCATGGAAATTCTAGTGGATATGCTTTCAGTCAAGCATCGGAAATCTACTCCTTATTATCCTAGATGCAATGGACAGGCTGAAAGTAGTAACAAGACAATAAAGACTATTCTCACTAAGGTGGTGCAGAAGAAGCCAGACCAGTGGGATTTGAAACTCCAGACTGCTTTATGGGTGTATAGGACAGCTTTCAAGGTTACTACTGGGTTGACACCATTCAGAATGGTGTATGGCACTGAAGCTATGGTTCCTATGGAGTTTCTTATTCCAAGTCTGAGAATGGCTGTGAAGTATGGCTTAGACTTCAACCACAATCTGAAAAAGTGCTTGGATGAACTTATGCAGTTAGATGAACTTAGACAAAGGGCTATGCTGAAACAAGAAATTGTTCAGCAACTAAGTACTGGCATGATCGCCGAATTAAGGTCCGGGAATTTCAAAAAGGGGATTTGGTGCTTCTCTATCAGTCTAAATTGGGTCCTAAGAAGCCAAACCAAAAGATTGCATGGGCAGGACCATTTGAGGTAGACTGGGTCTTCTCCAATGGCACAGTAAGACTGAAAGATCTATCTGGATTACTGTTTCCAAGAGTATATAATGGTGCAAAGATCAAGCTCTACTATTCAGAAGCTAGAGAGTCTGGCCAGGAACAAGGTACTAGGGAGCTGGGAACTGACGATCAAGAGATACTAGAATCAGGTATTTTTGGGCTCTTTTATGTGCAGCCAGTTCCAGTTTCAGAATCAGTGCCAGTAGGACCAAACTAGACTGATCCCAGGATCAATACCGGTATGATCAAGTCAGACTGGGAACCAGTCCAATAGAAACACAGTTTTCAATTTTTAAGTGCCCAACGGTCTAATGGCACGCCAATAGTAATCATTTCAAGGATGGGTAGAAGTCTTGTCCAATGCATGTTTGCCACGACAACAGCAACACACACATGTTGGGAGAAGAGGGGGAGATCGACCGCTTAAAATATTCAACATAAGCTTTCAAGCAATCACCATCAAACTGTCCACCTCTTCTTCCAATTTCCAAGCACACACACACACACCTAGACTATGACACACACACACACACACACACACACACACACACACACACACACACACACAGTAAACATAGAATTGACATAGACAAACTTGTAAGAGAGAGTAAGAGATGTGTAAGAGATGGAGATTAGATTAGAGAGTACACAACAAATAACCATAGCTTAAGAGAGTAGAGAAGAGAATCTGCAAGAGAAAGGCCTAAATCTAGCCCCAAACTCCACGGCACGTCTCTTGTGGAGTTGGTATTTAATATATTACTTTGAGTTTAGGGTGCCAAAAATTGAGGCCCCTCTTTTACAACCACTTTACTTTTTCAAATGAGTGAAGCTCATTAGTTCTTGCATGACTCATAAGGGGAGTTCCCACTACAACTATTTACAGAGCCATAGTGGCTTATTGAAATGATGTTCTAAGATACTGTGCAAATATAAAATGGCCAAGAGTAATTGCCGTCGCCTCTTCATCAACTCCCCGCATTCCACTCTACAAAATCATCATCAACTCAATTAGTAAAATAAATAGATAGCACATAATTAACCATTACGCCCAGCTATCCCAATTGCAGCTAACCACTACATCAGGAGGGTGCCCAGTCTCGTAACATCCTTCCCACCAGGGATAGCAACTGTCCTCAGTTGCTCAATAGAGAAATCAACTGGACCGTGAGTGATGGAAAGTGTGGAGAAGGTCGGGAAAGTTGCGAAAAAAAAATTCAGGCATCCATTTGGCATCCTCTCGAGGGTGGCCCTTGAAAGTCAAAAGGTAACCGTTATAAACTATTCCAGTGCGTGTAGTGGTGGTTTCATGGTCAACTATTTTGTCAGGGATGAGTTGCTCTTCTTGGTCTACAAGTGAAGGTGGGTCTTCATAATGTGGTGTGTAGGTAGGGGTCCTTGGAATGGGCATAAAAGACTAATGTGAAAGGCATTGTGAATGTGCCAATGTGCAGGTAGGTCTAAACGAAAAGAAACATCATTAATGACAGCTGAAATTTTGAAAGGTCCATAAAAACGAGGAGCAAGCTTAACAAAGATATTAGTATCAACACTTTTGATCTTTCGTTTTTCGATGCGAAGTAAAACATGATCACCTTCTTTGAATTGGTGTGCCTTGCGGTGCTTGTTAGCATGCTTGGTGTAAAGTTCTTGAGAGTGTTTAATGGCAGAATGCACACTTGCATAAATATCATGAAAGTCAGTAGTGAAATCATCAGCGGTAGGCACAACATTAGAAAGATGTGAAGCAAGAGTAGGAAGTGAGTGACCATATACAATTTCAAATGGAGATTTACCGGTGGTAGTGTGAGTGGTGTTGTTGTATGCAAATTGCAAAATATGTAGGTAGTCATCCCATTTCTTAGGTTGAGAGGAAACATAAGCCTTTAACAAGTCAATAATAGTACGGTTGGTGACTTCGGTTTGACCATTGGATTCAGGATGGAATGCAGAAGTGAAGTCAAGTGTAGTGCCAAGATTTTTAAATACAGTAGTCCAAAAAGCACTACAAAATTTTGAGTCTCGATCAGAAATAATCACTTCAGGCAAACCATGATGTGGAAAAACAATCTTCAGAAACAAAAGTGCAGCTTGATGTGCTGTGAGTGTTTTCTTACATGGAACAAAGTACGCTTGTTTAGAGAAACGATCAATAATAGTCCATATCATATCATGTTTGTGTGTTGTGAGTGGGAAACCAGTAACAAAATCCATGGAAATATGTTCCCAAGGTCTTTCAGGAATGGAGAGAGGGTGTAAAAGTCCCAATTTCTTACCTGGCTGCTTTGATTTTTTGACAAATCAAACAAGTTGACACATACTGTTTAACATCCATTCTCATATTAGGCCAATAGAAATCACGACATAAATTTTGAAAAGTTGTAGCTAATCCTCTATGTCCAACATAAGGTGGTTTGTGTAATTCTTCAATAATTAATGTACGAAAAGGTTTAGTCACACACAATTTTTGTTTGAAATAAAGGAAGTTTTCTTGAATAGTGTATTCGAGAAATGTGTGTACAGAATTATCAAGCATGTGCAACCATGTCGTTTTGAAGTCATCATCATGTGCATAAGTGTCAGGCATAGTGTCAAATGAAGTTCCCGTAATGGTTGATAGATGATTAAGTGAGGGTCTTCTACTCAAAGCATTAGCCACAACGTTTTCTTTACCAGGTTGGTATTGAATGTTGGGCTGAAAACTTTGAATGAAAGCGGCTGACTTAATATGTCTATCATCTATTAAGGGCTGAGAAAGTAAATATTTGATACTTTGTTAATCAGTTTTAATGATCAAGTCAGTACCCATTACATAATGTTTCCAGATTTTCAATGCATGTACCACAGCAATCAACTCTTTATCATAAGTACTGAACTTTGTTTCAGACGGTTTGAATTTACGACTTTCGAAAGCAATTGGATGGTTATCTTGCATAAGGACTGCACCGATACCTTTCCCACTAGCATCAGTGACTACCACAAAGAATGGTCTTTCAAAATGAGGCAATTGCAATACAGGTGCATTAGTCAAAGCATGTTTAAGTGCATTGAATGAGCTTTCTTGCAAATCAGTCCATTCATAAGGCGTGTTTTTCTTCAATAAGAGAGTCAAATAATGTGCTTTGTAAGCAAAATTACGAACAAATTTCCTGTAATAGCTACAAAGACCAATAAAAGATCGTAGCTCATGCAAGTTTTTGGGTCTAGGCCAGGATTGAATGGCTTCAATTTTCTTTGGATCGACATGTATTCCCTTACCTGATACAATATGTCCCAAATATTCAATTTCAAATTGGAAAAATGAACTCTTTTCAGGATTCAAATACAAGTGATTTTGTGTAAGCAGATCAAATACACGTGTTAAATGCTGTTTATGCTCTTCTTCAGATTTACTGAATACCAAAATGTCATAAGAAAAACCAATCACAAAATCTTGATGGTCAATGAAAATTCGATTCATCATGCGTGTGAATGTAGCTGGTGCATTTGTCAAACCAAATGGCATGACAAGAAATTCATAGTGTCCAGTTTGTGTTCTGAAAGCAATTTTGTAGCCATCATGTTCAAACATTTTGACTTGGTGATATCTTGATTTAAGGTCAATTTTGCTAAAGATGTGTGCCCCTTTGAGTTTGTCTAATAGGTCATCCACTCCAGGAATTGGAAACCTATTCTTAATGGTGATCTTGTTTAAAGCCCTGTAGTCGATACACATACAAAAGGTTCCATTTTTCTTCTTGACAAGAAGTATTGGAGCTCCGTATGGTGAACTGTTAGGTCGGATTAGGCCTCAGTCAAGTAAATCAGTGATTTGAGTTTGTATTTCCCTGTGTGCGGTAGGATTTACATGACAAGGTGCTCTACAAGGAGGTTCACTACCCGGTATGATGTCAATTTTATGGTCTTTTGGGCATGATGGTGGAATTCCAGGTGGCAGATCATACATGAAACAATCTTTAAATTGTGAGAGAAATTCATCATGTGTGGAATGACGTGAAGTTTTAGTTTCAGCAGAAATTTGATTTACCAATACTAGATATGTTTTCCCCTGTTTTCGAATTGCTCGTTTGGCTTGAGTGTGAGAGAGAAGTGGAAATTTTTGTTGTGCCAGTGTTGCTTGGATGGAGAAAGTTTTATTATTATGAGTGAGAGACATTGTACGTGTTTTATAATTAATCAACGGGTCAAATTCATGACGAAATGGCATTCCCAAAATCATATCAAGACCATGCAATGGTGCTACCAAAAATGTACGTGCTTGTGTGAATTCACCAATGCAAACTTCAACAGTGACTTGAGTTTTACAATTAAAATGTTGATTATTAAAAACAGTTTTGACCTTATGAGGTGATGAAATTTCAGAGAGTGATAGTTGTTGTGCCAATCGTGTGGAAATGAAATCATGGCTACTACCATCATCTAGCAGAATGGTGACATTTTCACCCTTAATAGTGCCTTGCACTTTAAACAAAGTGTGAGGAGATATGGGAGTACCTGAGGATGAATTGTCATCGTTATCCTAATCAGGATCATATCCCTCACCGTAGTTAACTTCCACTTCGTTGTTGTCAGGTATAGCATCTTCGATGAGGTTAAGAGTAGCTCCATTGGGGCGGTTGTTATTGAAGGGTTTTTTATTTGAATTTCTGTTGACTCCATTGGAATGGCTATTGGCTTGACCATTGCCCTTAGCATGACCATTTGGGCACTTATCTGCATAGTGACCATATTGAAAGCATTTAAAACACTTCACCTTTTTGTTACCATTAGAATTTGGAGGAGAACGCTGGTTGAAAGGATGTTGGTTGCCTCGTTGCTGAGTGTTGTTGTGGTTGTTGCTCGTATGAGGTTGAGCAGTGGTAGGAGGATTGTCAAATCTTCGTCTTTTGAAAAAGGTACGGCTTTGGTGTTTGCTTCTGTCAAAATTAGGAGAAAAATGAGTTCTCTTGTTGCGGTTAATGTTAGTAGGTTGATCAGTGTGAGAGGAATGTCCACCTTTCTTCTTTTTTGCGTTAAGAGCCAAATTAATGGCCTTTGACAGAGAATCTGGTTCGAACATATCTACCTCAACACTAATTTGTAGTGCCAAGCCTGATATGTACTTTCGCTTCAATTTCCTGCGACTAACATGTTCAATAGCTTGCAATTGAATTAGACAATTCCAAAAACGGTCAGTGTAACCCTGTACATCTTCATTTCTACCCTGTCGAATTAAATCCCATTGACGTCGTGCCTTAGCTTTGTACTGTGTGGGCAAAAATTGGGGTAAAAACACTTTTTGAAATGCATTCCATGTGCGTGGTCTTCTTCCATGTTGTTTGGTGGCGTTCCACCACAATACAACGCTGCTAGTGAGATGATTGGATGCACACTTTACCATTTCACGCTCGGGAAAGTCTTCATCATGAAAGTAGTCATCTAACTGACTAACCCATGCTAGAACCGTGCTAGCATCTTTGGTGCCATCAAAATCTTTGAAAGTGAAGGCTTTTCTGCTAATTTTGTTTTTCTTGGGTGTCGGTGCAGATTCGGTGCATGCAGAATGCAATAATTTATCTTCAAGTTCTTGCCTTCGCATGCGTTCATATGTGAGTGACTGCTGCAAATTTTGAAGTTGCTCTGCGATCGTGGGGGCATGAGGAAGATGTGCCATGATTGCGTGCTTTTATTTTTCTTTTTTAAAAAAATAAAATTTAATAAATAATTAAATGGTAATGCTTAAAAAGGCTATTTGGTGATATTCACAGATGCAATATGTGGAATAAAATAAAATAAATAAGAGAAATGTAATGTACTTAGCTGAGAAAGAGCGGTGGCGTCCAGTCCGGAATGGCAATGTGCTAGGAAATTGCCAGAGAGTAGACAGTCCGACTGTGCGTCAGCTAGCCGGTCGAATTTTGTAGCATCCGATCTCCCTTAACCCAAAATGATAATATAATTGATAATTTTACTATATGATCATGGCCCGATCCGCGCCCTGTGTTGTAGCAGATAATTGCTAATGATGCGCGGCTTTTGATTGCCACCTGCTTTAATATTTGGATATGATTCTCGAAAAATAATCGGCCGTATAAATTAAGATGACTGACAATTTCAAATATTGTTGGAAGCCAATCGAAGCGCAATTTAACTTCGTCTTCAGTGGGGTACGTGGACTTTTTCAACGTCGAAGAGTCGAGAGGTATGATTGCCCTTTGGATTGATGATGAGAAAAAAAAAATTATAAAAAAAATAAGAAGTAGAAACTTTGCATTAGGCGGCCAAGGTAGCAGGTGAAAAGTCCTTTGAAGGTTTGTGGTTAAAAAAGTTTGGTAACTATAGTGGGCGGCCGGCCGAGTAAGTGAGGCCTTACTTTTGGGAGCCTAAATTTGAAAAGGCTTGCATGGCAGCGAGTACACAGATGAAGACAGCGCCGTTGGGGAAGATGGATATCGGCAAGTCGATGTGGACCTCTACTGTGCACTTGCCAGGAGGCAAAATTACTCCCACGGGCAAGGCGTCCCTTTTGATGTTGGCTTCGACTGTTTTCGAGCAGGTCGACAAGGCAGCTTTTTTGACTGCAGGTGCTGCTTCCCACGCGGTCTCGGCAATTGTGTTAGAAGCCAAGCTAATTTTGTTTGAGAGCTAAACTTGCCCGCTTGCCCAACAACCCTTCTTTCTTTCCTCCCTATTTACGATACCGTGCTCCATTACAACCAGTTACTCGATTGAATTCTTTCGACCCTCCAAGCCTTTGCGTTCTTCTTGCCGATTAGCAGTCGATTCACTTGAAATTGAAAACCGCTTGCCAATTAGTCCCCGATTCACCACCGATTAGCAACCAAGCCAGATTTGGTTCGCAAATTTGATCGATTTAGCTTTGAATTTCCACAATTCCTTGAGTTTTTGTGTTGCAAATTTGATAAATTGCAATTTCGAAATTGTCGATTCGAGAATTTCTTTTCTTGCAATTGAAATGCGTTGCCAATTAACTCGAACCTGTTAGCTCTGATACCACTGTTGGGAGAAGAGGGGGAGATCGACCGCTTAAAATATTCAACATAAGCTTTCAAGCAATCACCATCAAACTGTCCACCTCTTCTTCCAATTTCCAAGCACACACACACACCTAGACTATGACACACACGCACACACAATAAACATAGAATTGACATAGACAAACTTATAAGAGAGAGTAAGAGATGGAGACTAGATTAGAGAGTACATAGCAAATAACCATAGCTTAAGAGAGTAGAGAAGAGAATCTGCAAGAGAAAGGCCTAAATCTAGCCCCAAACTCCACGGCACCTCTCTTGTGGAGTTGGTATTTAATATATTACTTTGAGTTTAAGGTGCCAAAAATTGAGGCCCCTCTTTTACAACCACTTTACTTTTGTAAATGAGTGAAGCTCATTAGTTCTTGCATGACCCATAAGGGGAGTTCCCACTACAACTATTTACAGAGCCATAGTGGCTTATTGAAATGATGTTCTAAGATACTGGCAAATATAAAATGGCCAAGAGTAATTGCCATCGCCTCTTCATCAACTCCCCGCATTCCACTCTACAAAATCATCATCAACTCAATTAGTAAAATAAATAGACAGCACATAATTAACCATTACGCCCTGCTATCCCAATTGCAGCTAACCACTACAGCAGGAGGGTGCCCAGTCTCGTAACAACACAAGTCTAGGAGCGGCCAGAGTGGTGGAGCTTTTATGGTGCGAACGCGTATAACAGTGAGGAGAGTCGGCATTTTTCCTCACAAATCTCCTGCGCGACGATTTCCTCCCTGTTCATTTGCCATCACCAAGCTCTGAGGTATCTTCGCTACAGCCGCAGACTTCGTCTTCTGAGGAGACAGTCCACTGTCGACTAGCTTTGCCAGTAACACCTGGGTACGGCTTTGAAGTATCAAGTAAGTCTTCCTCTTCCTCACCTGTTTCGTCATCTTCACAGTGTATGGGTAGGAAGAAGCGTTCCGAAAAGATGCAGGAGTCTCTCGAGGAAACCCAAGCCATTGTTACTGCTGCAAAGGCAAGCCTTCCCATTATTCCTTACAGCAAGATTCAGCATTACATGTTCATTGACCAAGCTATGGCTTTGCTGCAACTGTGGGATCTACGAGTAGTTCTTCAAGCTACAAGAATCGCTTTTGACGCGGCCATCATAAAGCAAGTTCTTGACTCTTTCGATGCAGAAGAGGGCAATGATATGGTGTATGGTAAAAAGGTATCTGCTACACAAGGTGACATAGCTTTTGAATTTCGGATACCAAATGAGCCCAAGCCGTCTGTGGCAACCCCACAGCAGATGAGTATAGTCCTAAAGGAGGATGAAGCTGCCAAGCGCAAAAGAAAAGCCAGTGGTCAAGGGATTCCAGTGGCTGGACTGGAGGCCTCTACTGCTTACCGGTTTGTAGCTGAAGCAGTGAGTCTTAAAAATAATCCAACATATGTGTCAGAGAAAGTTTTTGCTATGCTGCTAGCCAAGACATTGGATTCAAAAGTTTCTATCAACCTTTGTCAGATCCTGTCACACAACGTGCTTCAACAAACTACCATGTTAAAGTCCCAGAGCGTTTTTAAAGCTTGGTATGTTTGGCAATTTTTATATTGGGCAACTGCTCCAGATACTGATGGACATGTCAGAATGGCTTGGAGTGAGAAGCCAGTTCCAGAATCAAAGAATATTGATTTGTCTTCAGATGAAGAAGCCACGGACAGTCAGACCATTCCGACTGGTCTGAAAAGGAAGGCCACCCAAGATGAGTCTGGTAGTTCGAAGAAACTGAAGACGACACTGACGAAGAGCAGTGCTTTTCTGAAGCAGATAGAGAGTCAAGTCAAAACCGTGACTACTGAAAAGGCTATAGTTAGCCAAGCTGACAAACAAACTGCTCAGAGCACTAAAGTCAACCAGTCAATAGCACAGATTACAGTCGCTGCTGGTACTGGCAAAGATCAGGCAAAAGCAGCGACTTGTCGGATAAGAATAAAGGATAACTAGACAAGGATAAAGGTCAACTGGACAAAGGCAAAGGTCCAACATCTCCAACTTTACTCGGTGGTGTCTCCATCCCAAATAATGAAGAAGCTTTCCACCTAGTAAAGAAGGACAGGTTGCAGCAGATGCAGACCCATCCACTGAAAGGACGTCTCTTCCTACAGAAAGCTGATTATGCAGCCTTACCCTATATGGCTCCGGTTATGGTGTATGAGCCCACTGATTCTGACCCAGCCACAATCCATGATGGATATTCAGTTCTCATCCAGTCTTCATGGAACACTATTGTCAACTATATGGGACAAATACTGGATGCTGCAGGGTCAAAAGAAGAACTGAATAAGGCTAAGGCTGACTTGAAGGGAGCTGAAGACCAAATTCAGAAGATGAAGAAAGCACGAGACGACCAGAATCTGCGCCATAGGCTACTTGAAGCTCATTTAGAGCGGTCTATTAAGATATTGAAAAGCAAGTTAGCTAAGGTGGAGTCTGATATGCAGATTGTAAAGGAAGAAAGGATGAAGCACAGAGAGCTGCAGATCGGGCTACAATGATGCTGAAAATGAAGAGAGTTGACTACAACTCCTTGCTGCTTCGCCATACAGCTTTGAAGGCTTCCCTCACTGACATATATATTTATAATAGCCTGGTTGAAATTTTAAATCCAACAGGCAACGCTGTCTTTGATCTGGAAAACTTGAAGTCTCTTATGGAGACTATGCAGAGTGACTTGCAGGACAAAGTGGCTGAATATAATAGTGCTCTGACAAATCAAGCAATTCTGGATTATATTGAGCAACAGAATTCCCTGGATGAAGCAAAAGAAGATAAGGAAGAAGAAGAGGATAAGGAAGAAGGAGCGGATAAGGAGGAGGATAACCAAGATGAAGGGCATACTAATGATGATGATAATGCCTCACCTCCATCTCCACCTCCAGGACTTGGTACTAGTGGCATAGGGCCAACTGAAGGAGATCAGTCACAGCCACACCTGCCAGACCAGAATGAAGGGCAGAAGTCAAGCAATCAGCAGTCAGAAGAACAATGACCCAATCACACTAGGGATCAGCTAGCAAACCAATCCCAACTCAGTAGGGAGGATAAAGGGAAAAGCAAAGTTAGGGATGAGGGGTCAGCAGAGCTAATCAGCATAATTCCTTACAGCTTATCACCCTTAATAGGCGATGAGACATCAGTAGGCTCCCATAACCAAGCAATATCTGGAGGATGATGATCTCCTATTTGATCTGGAAGTTTTCAGCGACTGTATGTCGAAGCCAGAGAAATCGTGGAGCAATGAAAATCAGTTGCTTTTCATGATCAAGAAACTTGTCGTTTACCTGTGCATCCCAGCACAGTCCAGCCTGCTGGAAAGGGTCCCTGAATGGATAATCACTACTGAAGAGAGAGTGACCAACCCACATTTGCAAAGATAGTCTACTACAGATTGTCGCTCTCTCGCTCTTGAATTAGAACTTCTGCTGGGAAACAAGCCAACCTACAAATGTATGAAGGATGTTAGGGATCAGTTGAAAGAGGTTCTGGTCCAGATGCAGATCACCAGAGAAGTCTTGGATCAAAGAGTGCGGGCCAATCTTGAAGATCAGACAGCCACTAGTAAAGGACCTTACACCAGGATGTCAGTCGGAGAACAGGCAACTGCTCTTCGCAAATTGTTTCAGCTAGTGAGAATAACCAGAAAATGATGCAGCAAGAGAATCAGGCCGTTCTCAATTTTTTAGAATTCGTGCCTGATTCTCCAGTTCTCTTGTATACCTTCCCAGCAAGAGAGACAAAATTTCCAGAATTTTTTCCAGCACTTTACCCTCAACATCCAGAACCAGTCGATCGCCTTACATATTTTAAGATTATTGATGAGCTCCAGGATTGATATGAGCGATCGACTGTGGAATGGAAAACTTGGCAAACACTGTTCAATGATGCTCTCCAACTCAATGATATTCACGAGATGAAAGAGGAGATGCAGAGGATCCGGCTGTGTATGGGTCAGTGTAAGATTCAGATCAGAGGCCTTACCAAGATCACCAATCAGTTGCTGCAACTTACTGTTGAGTCCTCTAAACTGCATGAAAAAGATATTGCAGCTCTAAGGTAGGCCTCACACCACAGTATAGAGGGATGGCTAAGATTCTTTTTGAAGCTCGAGTCAGAACCAATCAGCCTCTTCCAGAAGGATGGATCCATACTGCTTCGCATTGTCACAAGCTGGCCAGAACTAGGATCACCAAAGGCAGACGCACGCTCTATGATCCTGACACCAAAACCTATCATTCTCTTACGCCTTATGAAGTGGAGATGACCACAGAAAGACGGGATCAGCTTGAGCAGGAGGCCATTTACCGGCTCATTCAGAAGGAGAATGCTGGCACTGGGACTTCTCAGACGCCATCCAGGCCAAAGGGTAAACGAAAGCTGTTTCAGTGGAAGGATACTGGGTAGTTCCATCTCAGAATTCAGTTGGAGGCTTTTCCTTCTCAGCTGGAAGGTTGATATCAGTCTGTGTAGATGATGAGAGCTCTACACTGACCTTTCCAGTTGGCTCTCTGTCATTGGTCAAGTCCAATCCCCAACATCAGAAGCAGATAGTGGATTTTTCAGCTTCAAATCAGAATCAGACAAGGGAATTTTTCAGAAATTTTGAAACCTTGCCAAAATTCAAGAAAGGAGGGAAGGATGTAGACGACTGAGACAGTTTCACTAGGTGGGAACGCTCTCTTATGAGACGGGTAGTGAATCAATCAGTAATTACTACGGTAATTACCATGGTAAATCCAAGGCATATAAATAGGGCCCATTACATTGTAATCGGGTTAGCATAATCAGGTTAGCGTTTTGGTGGCATTTGTTGGCAATTGTACTCGAGTTGTCAATCATTGGCAGTTGTTGTCGATTGTGCACTGTCTATTCTTTTGTTCATAAGCCACATCGTACTCATTATAATCCTTCATCTGTAATTCCAAATACAGCAATATATTCCAGTTATACTTACTCTGAATTTGAATCTGAATATCATTCTCAGTACATAGTTTGGTTTTAATTCTAGTAGGTGTATTCTAGTTCAGTTTCTGTTCCTCTATCCAGTCTACTGTCTGAACTCATACATCACCAGTAGCTGAAATCTTCTAACATTGGAATTAGCTATCTCAAGAGATCAGCTCTAATTCCAGCTACATAAATGAGGTGTTCACCCTGAAGTCCATTGTGGTCAGCTAATCTACGATGTTGTAGTCGACGGATGACCCGCTCTACGATCCCTATGGTGAACAAAGGGGAGCTGATGGGTCGTGGGTCAGGTGGCTCCGAGATCAATGGTTGCTCGAGGACCTCATACAGCCTTTCTGTGTAGTCATGCCATATTTGTGGATCCTCAATGGGCGTGGTGGGCCGAGGCTCTCTGAGGGTGCGCCATGGTGTGGCACTGTCCATACTCATAAGAAGGTAGTAAAGCTAAAGCTCATGTGCCTCTTCAAAGGCTCGCCGCTTGCGGCGTGTGAGTGCATTCATCTGTCGCCTCGCTCTCTCTGTGATCGCTTCCAGGCCCGCTGTGCTCCTAAATTGCGGTAGAGATTTCTGCACTCGTCATCATACCACCAGTTTTAGGGAGTCCCAGGGGCAAGGTTACGGCCTGTGTGAGTGGTGTGGGGGAATGAGTTGAGGGCGGTTGTGGGTAGGACAGATGAGATATGGGATACAAGTGTAGATAAAGGTGCAGATGGGAGAAGTTGACATAGTCCGGTCTCTACCGTGTCAGAGTAGATGGTGGCTAGCTCATGAGTGAAGTGGATAGTAGTGTGTGGTGTGGCTCCAATGGGTATGGGTGTGTGGTCTGCTCCAATGGGTATGGGTGTGATGGTGAAAGAGTTAAGCAAGTGAGATGCCTCTTGGGGTCCCAGAATATAATCCATTGTGCTTTCCCCCCTCCCATCAGGAACTCCGTGTGGTATACATGTGAGGCTGTCCGAAGCTGGTCACTGTGCCATTCCGTTATAGATAACGAGACGGTGCTGAGAGCCTAAGCATAGTAGATGGCGTCCATATGCTGTGGGAGTGGCGGTGTCTACTGATGTCGGTGTGGTGCCAGAGGCCTCTATGGTGTGTAGGATCTCTGGATCTCTGAAGTCGTAGGCCTCACACTGGTGTCTGCATGTCTTGGCATTGAAATCTCCCATAAGGAAGACTTCCCCTAGTGTAGGGTACTCCATGATTCCCTCCACCAAACATGTATATGGTGACTCCCCGGCCCCTCCCTCTTCCTGCTCTGACATAGCAAAACTGGAGCCTATGGGTGTAAAGTAGTATACGGCTATATAGATGGTCCGTGTCTGTGAGAGGTCTAGGTGAAGCCAAAGGAAACGTGCCTCTGAGTCCCGTGCTACCACCTGTACTCTGCGCTGAAACTCTCATCTGAACAAAATGGCCACCTACCCAGACCTCCAAGAAGTGTTTTGGCGTGTACATTTCCGGTGTATGGATTCCCACTGGAAACCCCGTATCCATGGTAAGCCTCTCTTTGGGCTCTCATGCGTCTCTGTAAGTAAGATGATGTCCTAACCCCCTATCACCTCCTCTAGCCGCTCTGGATGTGTCCATAGATCCCCATTGCAGTTCCGTACTGCAGTGTGTATCTCCTCATGTCGTGTCCCACAAGCCGCGAATCCCTATGCGATGGTCTTGCCATCAATGATGACTCGGCCATCTCCATAGGACGTCTTCTTCCCTTCTGTGCGGGCTTGGTGCACTCTAGGCATGCAAGCGCGTCGGTTGGTCGACTTGCATCTTCATGAAGTCATCATCGAGGTAGATGGGTGGGCTTTGAAGGCCCCTCAAAATCACCCGCTTGCGGATGAAAGTAGACCGTGATTCTTCATTGGGGAATTGGAGAATTAGGGCTCTCTTCTTTTGGGATCTTTGTCGGCCCTCCAAGCCTTGACGAAGGGGGGTGGTTCCTCTTCCATGTAGCCGAGCTTCTCTTCCCATCGTTTTCTGGCGTGGATCCCGTCTCTGCAATGCCGATGACCCGTATGTTGAGTCGACGGGCATGGCACATTTTCTCCTCCTCGATCGTCGTGTGGATGATGGTAGCCTTTTCTTTCGGTGCCTCCGCTTTGGCCTCCGTTTTGAGGTTTTTCTTAACAACCTCAACCCATCTGTCTTTTTTGGCGTCTAGTTGCTTCGCGAGGCTCTCCGCGAGTGCCTTGGTGATCCTCGTTTATAAGTGACACGAGGTGTCACTCGAGGGATCGACGGTGGGGAGCGCGATCGGCAAGGCAGGGGGCTTTAGGCCGTTGGATCGACGCGCCTAGAGGAGGCAGGTTTTTATATAGTTAAAGGTGCATTGCTTGCATGGAGGTGCGTTAGGCGGGATGGTTGAGGTCTACGAGTGGGTGGGAAGGGGTCGCGAGCTCAAGGTGGGAGCGACACAGGGACACGCTTTTTTTTTCCCAGCCAGCTGAGATCCAACGGTGGGATGCACTCGGGCCGTTGATCCCTCGAGTGCACCCCGTGTGCTTTATCAACAAGGCTTGGTGATCTCTTCTTTGATTGCCTCTTTGTCCGCTTCAACAATCTCTCCCTCTTCCCTTGACGGACGGAGTTACCTATGCAGTTCAGAGTGCCAGTAGTGCTTCAGGCGTTTGGTTCTTTATTTGGCACTCCACTAGGGTAGAGGAGCCAGTAGGGAGACGGGTAACTTGGAGAGCTTGAATCTCCCTCTTCCGAGCTCAATTTTTTGCGCTAAGTAGCTCAATTTAATCGCCTTTTCATAAGCTTTCAGAAAAAATAATTTGGGATTGGTCGGGTTTGAAAGTCGGTAGTCACGACGCGATTTTCGGAATCAAGTGTATCAAAAATCGGCATGAATAAGAACACCAATGAGGGCCAAAAGAGGTAAAATGCAACCATAACATCTTGAACCCACGCCTTGGCCAATGAAAAGGCTTTATTTCAAATGAACTAGCCATTTCAACTCCACTTTTTTATGCTTCTTTTGGTCCCCAAACATATTAAAATTAGGGGTTCATGTGTCTTTTCTGTGGGACCGCACCACGACTGGCCCCTCTACCCTAATGGATTCCATGGATGTGGATTCAATTTCTCTTTCACTGAAAGTGGCGGTTACACCTTCCCATAGCTTTCCAAAGTTCATCTCTTTTGAATGGGACGGAGTAATCAGACGACAGAAGATTACAGTCACAGGTCGCCCGAATCAGTGCCATTATTGTCATGTCTTAGGACATCTTGTCAGAGATTGTCCTAAGGGCAATCAGAGGGGGACCAGACAACAGTCCAGATATAGATAGAGACAGTCATACACAGAGCCTCTGCACAGAGAGAGACAACAGAGACAGCTAGAGCCTCAGCGCAAAGAGAGACAGCAGAGACAGACTACAGCGCAGGCCCAACATCAGAGTAGCCAAGGTAGAAAGAGGACTCAGAGACAGACTGTGCCAGTCCCACAGCCTACATTTGTCTACAGGAGGAGAGAGATTCCTATACCACAGGACAGGACACACCAGGACAGGCCACCAGATGAGAGACAACGGACAGTTCAGGAAGATGGTGACATCCTCCCCTCACAGCAGTTCGGAGACTTTGTCCAGTCTCTTGTGGAGGAGTCTCGTATCGAGGTTGATGATTCTCTGGTAGAGCATTCTCCTGTTGATTTAGCAGTAGACGTATTACCTCCACCTCCTCCAGTGATTCCCTCTACTTGGCTACCAGTTCAGTTTATACAGGATGGTCCTTGGAGATCACCACAGGAGAGACTCAGACCTGGCTCCTTCGAGGTGGACATTATGTTGATTCAGAGCACACGGAGGAAGGGGCCAGTCTTCCTCGGACGAGATGCTCCGACGCACAGATTCACACTCACAGTGGCTCAGAGAGCAGATCCGACCTGGTCACGATGCGGTATTCGTATGGAGCTCCATCTTGCAGTAGAGGAGCACTTAGATTCTATTAGGTTGCCAGACGAGGACATAGAGGAGCTCATGGACCATCTTGAGGACTCAGCGGGCAGACTACTTTGGTCACCTACAGTCGGCTCTTGGTACCTGCCTATCACGTTTTTGATGATGCAGGATTGGGTCCTTCCATCTTCATTGGTTATATGGTCTATATGAGATGCTGTAGTAGTTCTGGGAGCAGACGAGGATGGTCTCCGTAGCTGGATACAGGAGATGACCAGAGGTATATGTAGACTCTAGAGGATTTACCGTACCCTGGCAGTGAGATGGATACAGTACAGAGATTTCACTACAATTACAGATATTGGTTGAGAGTTGCTGGCGAGTCATAGGTGATGAATGGGCATTTTGTATAGACCACCCTAAGGAGCCTAGGCTCGAACTTAAGTTTGTGACTCTTGTCAATCCCTAATACCCTATCCTTTTCCATCTCTAAGGGACATCCACTCTCCAACTTGAGCTGACTAGCTTGTGCTTATCCTCATGCTTCACTAGCACATTGGGAACATAAGCCTCTTTCTTTACATCCAAGTTCTTGCCACTCTGGTGCACTTCTGTGCATGAGCCACTCCAAGCACATGAAGATGGGGTTGAGGACTTCCTGGATGGGAAATTTTCATGAGGCACACTAGGGCTTGAACTTAAGTTTGTGCCTCTAGTCACTCCCTATCCTTTTCAATCTCTAAGGGACATTTGCTCTCAAATGTGAGCTGACTAGCTTGTGCTTATCCTTGTGCTTCACTAGCACATTAGGTACAAGAGCCTCTTTCTCTACATGCAAGTTCTCCCCACTCGTGCGCTTTTGTGCATGTGCCACTCCAAGCACATCAAGATGGGGGTGAGGACTTCATGGATGGGAAATTTGCATGAGCCACCCTAGGGAGCCTAGGCTCAAACTTGATTTCATGTCTCAAGAAGTCAATGCCTATCCTTTTCTATCTCTAAGGGACATCCAATCTCCATTGTGATATTTCTAGCTTGTACTAACCTCGTGCTTCACTAGCACATTGGAAATAAGAGCCTCTTTCTTTACATGCAAGTTTTTTGCCACTATGGTGATTTTTTTTTGTGTAAGTGCCACTCCAAGCACATGATGGGGGTGAGGACTTCGTGGATGAGAAATTTGCATGAGCCACACTAGGGAGCCTAGGCTTGAACTAAGTTTGTGCCTCTATATAGTCCCCGTCCTTTTCAATCTCTAAGGGAAAATTTGCTCTCCAATGTGAGCCGACTAGCTTGTGCTTATCCTCGTGCTTCACTAACACATTAGAAACAAGAGCCTCATTCTCTGCATGCAAACAGCTAAGGCTCGAACTCAATTTTGAGCTTCTTTCTTTACATGCAAGTTTTTGCCACCCCAGTGTACTATTCACAACTATAAAAATTGCCCTTACTTGTGTGGCTAGAGAGGCTATATCTCAAGTTCCAGCCTCTACCTAGCTTGCAAGAGAAAGTTTGGCAGTTCTAGCTACACCTTCTAGTTCTAGAGTTCTAACAATAGAACATATGAGTATTGAAAAGAGCTACAGTGCTTCACTTCCATGTGTGACACAAAGAGTGAGGTGTGAGGTGTGACCTTGATTTTCGCCTTTCGTAGACATCTTGGAGAGACAAGATAAGTTTATCATTGTTGTTAATAATCTAGTTTTTATTGATAACTAGAGTCTCAAAATAAATTTTGAGCATCATTTGGACAAAGAATTGGAAGCATATTAGCAATGACACGATCAACAATAATCCAAGTAAGTAATTTCCCTTTCAATCTATTCATAAATCTATTGTTAGTGTGTGCATTATCTTTCTCGTTCTTTGATATACAATGTAAACGACGGTAGAGATTAGAGAGTCGTTACTTACTTGCATGATGCTTGAATGAAGACTCTTGGATGCTCAGATGTCTAAAAGTGCTTAATCCAAAAGATTATCAGTCGATTGTTGCAAGGTTGAGGGTAGTTATTGTGTAATTAAGAGGTGATTAGTGACTAATTAAGGAGGAGATTAGTGAAGAGAGAGAGAGAGAGAGTTTTCTTGCAATCAATTTTCCCCGATTAGGCAGACTAGAATGCAATCAGTGTGAGATTAGTGAAGAGGAAGAGATTACATGGAGAGCATGCACACACACACACTTTGGGTAGAGAGGGAGAGAGATGGATACACACACTACAACAATTGGTGCAATTAGCAAGATTAGAAGGCAACCAGGAAGAGATTAGTGAAGAGGGAGAGATTACACAGGGAGAGCGCACGCGCACACACACACACATTGGTAGAGAGGAAGAGAGATGGTTACACACATTGCAACATCACAAATTACAAAGTAATTAGAAGGTAACTAGGAAACAATTAGTGAATAGGGAGAACAGGGAGAGTATACACAGAGGAGATACACTCACTCTTGCATCAGAGATTATGAGGTAATAAGAACGTATTTAGGAAGAGATTAGGGATGAGGGAGATAATACAGAGAGTGCACATGCGCGCGCGCACACACACAAGCAAGAGCGTAAGAGAGACACAAAACGCACTGAATTTGAAATTCAAAATTCATATTATCCTATTGCTGGCACCGCCTCTTCAATGCTCCACTCCTTCTGTAGATTCCTCTCCTCTTGATTGTTGATAGAGGCAGGTAGAGAGAGAGAGAGAGAGGGGGGGGAGGGGACAAAGAGAGAGATTTTGATGAAGGGGAGAAGTTTTCTCACTAGTCTTTCTTTGAGCGAGCCCTACTCTTCTTTTAGCTTATTATAAGCATGCATTTACTTGCCTTTAAAGGGCAAGTTGTCTTGTGGCAAAGTCTCACCCAACAACTGTCGCAGTCATTGATGGTCGCCCCCTTGCTTCGGGAGACGTCAGGTACGAAACATGACCTATACAAGTAACTCTAAACAATCATGTTTCAAGAATTGCATTCAATATCATACAATGTCCAAGTAGTCCAATTGTTGTTGGACAACCATGGCTCGAGTTACACAACCCTAGCATCGATTGGAGGACTCAATGGATTTAGCCACGACAAGCTCAAAAAGAGAAAGGAAAGCATTCCAGACCTATTTACATTGGGGCAAGGGTCTTCATGCGTGCGGCAAAAAAGAATCCAACCTTCTTGATATTTGCAACACCAACTGACACACCAACAACAAGGAAAAACATAGATGCACTGCCACATCAATACCAGGACTATAAGGATAAGGATGTTTTTAAGAAGAAGAATGCAGACCTCTTATCAGAGCATCGCCTGATATACAAACTCTCTCAAGACGAATTAGTGGAGTTGCGGAAAAATATTGATGAGAATCTTGTTAAGGGACTCATACGACACTCAAAACCACGAGCAGGGGCTCCAATACTCTTTGTAAAGAAGAAGGATGGGTCTCTTCGGATGTGTGTAGATTATATAGGCCTGAACAAGATCACTGACAAGAATCACTATCCTCTTCCCTTGATCCTAGAGCTTCTTGAACGTCTCGGCAAAGCAAGAGTATTCACAAAGATAGATCTTCGTGGTGCTTACAACTTAGTCACGATCAAAGAATTGAATGAATGATATCTTTCGGGAGTATCTGGATTATTTTGTGGTGATATATCTAGATGATATCCTGATATTTTCAAAAGATCAAGAAGAGCATGAGCACCATGTGCGATTAGTGCTTGAAAAGCTTCGTGCATCAGGGCTATATGCAAAGTTGGAGAAGTGTTCCTTTCATCAAACTGAGATGGAATTCCTTGGTTACATCATCTCTGAAAATATGGATCCAAAGAAGGTTCAAACCATTCTCGACTCGGAGACTCCCACCTCGGTAAAAGATGTTCAATGTTTCTTAGGCTTTGCAAACTTTTATCGCATCTCACGTATCTTCATCCGAGGATACTCCAAGGTGGTCACACCACTCACAAGGTTAACATGCCACACTAGTCAACTGGGATTCAGGGGCTGCGGAAGCTTTTCAAACTCTCAAGAAAGTTTTCACGACCGCACCCATTTTGATTCATGCAGATCCTACAAAGCCTTTTATCCTTGAAACAAATGCTTCAGACTTTGCCCTTGGTACAATTCTATCCCAAGTAGGTGGTGATGGTCGAGTACATCCAGTGGCTTTTCATTCTCGAAAGTTCTCAGCTACGGAAATCAACTATGAAATCCATGATAAAGAGCTCTTAGCAATCATTGACGCTTTTGAGACTTGGCGACATCTACTTGAAGGAGCTCCTCATAAGATCATCGTCTATACAGATCACAAAAATCTGGAGTATTTCATGGCATCTCGTGTCTTAAATTGTCGCCAAGCAAGATGAAGTGGTATCTTGTTAAGGTTTGACTTTGTTATTTCTTACAGGCCTGGCCGTCAACAAGGTAAGCCAGATGCCTTATCAAGGAGGTCCTACCTTGCTCCTAAAGAAGGTGATGCAGCATTTGATCAACCAGAATCAATAATTTTGAAGCCTGAGCAGCTTAAGCTAAATGCAACCATAAGCAAGGCTCCTGAAGATTCTACTTTCCTTACCAAAGTGAGGAAGCAAACTGTAACAAACTACTGACGTGTCAAAGCCTAAAGGATGGAGCCAACTTACAGATGCCAGCCGAGGGGCCTAAACACTAAGAAGAACAAGTAACAGAAGAAGTCCTCCCAACTTATAGGGACCCTATCCGATGGGGCCCCAAGTGACATAAAGGATTAAAACAAAGCAGGACCCGTACACATGTAAAAATTGATGACGTGGCAGATTTCCAAAAATTGCATTGGCATGATGATGTGGCAGGCTATACGGATTTCCGCATTTTACGTTGTCTGATGACGTGGCAATTGTACGGATTTCCGTGATTTACGCTGACAGCTTTCTGGCTTTGCTTTTGGACCAGATGCTTTTGAGTTTGAAGGCTTTTCACTGTAATTGCTTTTTAGGCCAAGGGCCTTTAAATATGAGGTTAGGGCTCATTCTTTGGCATGCTTCCTAAAGAAGGTGCAGAGTCTGGATTACCGGCTTGTACTGTGTTGATGCAATATAAAGAAATACCGAAAGGGGCGCCAAGGTTTGGGGCCAATACTCTCTGGGTGGAATTCCGCCACTCCGTATCGCATGTCGTCTCTCTCTCTCTCTCTCTCTCTCTCTCTCTCTCTCTCTCTCTCTCTCTCTCTCTCTCAGTTAAGTTGTTATTGAAGTGCTAAAAGTCTGTTCAGTCTGTTCTTTTCTATTGGCACGTGGAGCCCGTCTTGTGACAGTGGTATCAGAGCATCAGGCGTGTGCTTTTCTGAAAGCATACCGGTCCTACAAAAGAGCAGACAGAGCTATTGGAGTTTTATTTGAGGTATCTTCACCCTCCAACCCGGACTTATTATCCACTCCCACCCTTACTTCATCGCACATCGGGCGCGCTCCTATCTTCACCGCTCATGTCTTACAGGGCATAAGCCATTAAGATCACTTGCAGGGAAAGATCCGATATTTGTTTCGAGTCACTGTTTTTCTCAAAAGCAATGCCATGCAGATGTTGATGTCTATAGCTACCAAGCCGCACACTCCAAGTACTTGGCAAGCTTTCAAGAAAAAAATTTGTCCGAAGTTATATGGGTTTTGACATCTTCCTTCGGAGTGCAACTTTTGGCAGAGTGGGGTATCCTGAAATGCTTGCCATGGAAACCCTAGCAGATTATAACTTGAAGTTTCTCGACATCTCCCAGTAGATGTCTCTTCACGAGCAAATGAACTTGGAGATTCGGTGTGATTGCTATCTCTTGGGACTACCATCACCGCCAAAGAAATACTGTCTTTCCAAGAGCTGATGGACCACGTTGTGCTCAGCTACGACCTCATGGAAGGAATCTAACCCTAATTTTTGGTGCAAGTTTCAAGATGGAAAGTCAGTCGACTTTTCGAGATCGACTAATGTCGAGATTGCTTTTTAAGTTTGAGTTCTGTTTAATCTTGTTTGGTGAACCTGTTTGAAATTTGTTTGAAATGGATGGTATCTGTTTCGAACCTGTTTTGGTGCCGATTTGAATTGTTTGACTTTGGTTTGATACTGGTTTCAATGATTGGTGATTTTACTCCCGGGTGGAGAAGTGGGAAATACTTTTTTTGGTATTGTTTGAACCTCGGAACGACGCAGGCCGATGCCTGGGGAGCGTTTTGTATGTTTGAAAACCTCGGAACGACGCGAGTCGATACCTGGGGAGCGTTCCGTTGTATGCTTGAAAACCTCGGAACGACGCAGGCCGATGCCTGGGGAGTGTTCTGTTGTATTCTAGAAAACCTCGGAACGACGCAGGCCAATACCTGGGGAGCATTTGGTTGTATGCTTGAACCTCCACGTGACGCAGACTGCGGTCTGGGGAGCATTTGGTTGTACAGTCCTCTGAGCTCATGGCCCGAACCTTTTTAGGTTATTTGCGGGAGGCATTGAGTAGCTTCATACCGCAGATCATTTGTCTCGGGGAAGTGCTCAGCGGCGCTGTTTGTTGTGTCTTGTAACATGCATATGTAAGCATTTGTGTTGCATTGTGATGTGCCAATTATTGAATATTCCTAATTGGATGAGATTGCCTGGGTATGTAATTTTTTAGTGCATCAAGACACCCGTGGAAGATCAATACGGTCTGGGTGTGATGGCTAATTTTACTACGCCAGAATATCAAGAGTTCCGATCTAGACGAATGGAGAAGCTAACTCCTTGATCAAAACAGCCGAAAGGAGAAGCTAATTCCTTGATCAAAAGAGCAAAAAGGAGAAGCTAACTCCTTAATAAAAAGAGCAAATTGAGAAGCTAACTCCTTAATAAAAAGAGCAAATTGATTGTCCCTCGGAATGACCCTCGGAAATTTTGAGCTAACTTGAGTTGTTTTGCAGATATGTTGTAATCGGGGACGATTACTCTCTTTCAAGAAGGGGAGATGTAACAAACTACTGACGTGTCAAAGCCTAAAGGATGGAGCCAACTTACAGATGTCGGCCGAGGGGCCTAAACCCTAAGAAGAACAAGTAACAGAAGAAGTCCTCCCAACTTATGGGGACCCCATCCGATGGGGCCCCAAGTGACAAAGGATTAAAATAAAGAAGAACCCGCACACACGCAAAAACTGATGATGTGGCAGATTTTCAAAAATTGCACTGGCTGTCGTCTCTCTCTCTCTCTCTCTCTCTCTCTCTCTCATTTCAGTTGTTATTGAAGTGCTAAAAGTCTGTTCAATTTGTTCTTTTCTATTGGCACGCGGTGCCTGTCTTGTGACACAAACTGCCAGGGATCCACTTGCCCACAATATCAAGGGACGGCTCCAAGGTCAGAGTGATCTTAATGAGGATTTTCAAGTAAGTGATGGACTGATTTACTATAAGGGCCTCCTCTATATCCCACCAGGTCTGACACACTTGGAGATATTGAAGCAGAGGCATGACCTTCCATCAAACAGGGCATTTTGGGGTTAATAAGACATTAGAGCTTTTATCACGTGACTTTTGGTGGCCTCAAATGTGGAAACTTGTCAAGGAATATGTCACCACTTGTGATACTTGCAACAGATCAAAGGCCCCTCATCATCGACCTCACGGATTACTCCATCCCTTGCCTGTTCCAAGCAAGCCATGGTCATCGATCTCCATGGATTTTATTGTGGAGCTACCCTTATCACAAGGATTTGACTCCATTCTAGTGGTCATGGATCGGTTTACAAAGATGACACGCTTCATTCCAACCAACAAAACCATCACACGTGAAGGTATGGCCAAACTCTTTCTACAACATATCTATCGTTATCATGGATTACCGGATGACATTGTTTGCGATCGAGGCCCACAAATTTGTTTCTAGCTTTTGGAAAAGTCTCTTCAAGCTCCTAGGAGTCCAGATAAACCTCTCCTCCACCAATCACCCACAAAGTGATGGACAAGCAGAGAGAGTGAATCAAGTTTTGGAGCAATATCTTCGTTGTACAATCAATTATCACCAGGATAATTGGGTCGAGTTATTACCACTAGCAGAGTTCTCCTACAACAACAACTTTCATGCCTCCACCTGTCGTACTCCATTCTTTGCCAACTATGGTCAACATCCCAAGAAAGATATCCACACACATCACCAGGTCAAGAATCCAGTTGCCGTAAATCTTGCGCAGCACTTATCAACAATTCACCAAGAGCTGAAAATCCATATCCAATAAGCTCAATCCAAGTATAAGGAAAGGGCAGATCTACATCGCATGCAGCATCCGAAATACAAAGAGGGGGATAGGGTGTGGCTTCTTCGGCATGATTTACGATCAACCCGTCCTTGTCAAAAGTTAGATTATCGAAGCCTTGGCCCGTTCAAGATTGAAGGTCAAGTAAATCCAGTCACCTATCGGCTCGAGTTGCCTTCATCCATGAAAATTCATCCAGTATTTCATGTCTCAGTTCTAGAATCTTGTCGCCAATCTTGCATTCTTGGAAGAGTCTTTCAATTTCCACCTCCACGTGATATTCAAGGACATGAAGCATATGAGGTTGAGAAAGTCTTGGATTCTTGAATCTCGCGTGGGAGGTTGCAGTATCTGGTGCATTGGAAAGGATATGATGTCAGTGAACGAACATGGGAACCTGCATCCAATCTTCAACATGCACCTCTCAAAGTCCAAGAGTTCCATCAACAACATCCAGGAAAGTCGAGGCCAAGGAACACCACTGCTCCTCGTGGAACTCGTCGCTAGAGGGGGAGGTAATGTCATGGATGATCAAAGCAAAGACTTTGCTAGAAGATTCTAGAAGAGAAGGTTCGAGAAGATTCTAGTTCAAGAAGCTTCTAGAAGGTATTGGAAGATTCTAGAAGGTTCTAGAGAAGAGAAGATTCTAGAAGCTTCTAGAGAAGAGAAGGTTCAAGAAGTTTCTAGAAGGTTCAAGAAGATCTAGAGTGTTCTAACCCGGTTATCCTCAAGTACAAGTATAAATAGGGGTTTTGGGCCACAAGCACTTCAGTCTTGCCAACGCCAGTTATGAGACTCTTGTGAGGAAAGTCCTCTTCTAGTCTTGCTCTAGTCTTGTCTTGTATCTAGTCTTGTAATCCCAAGTTGTGAGGCTCCTGCGAGGTAAGTCCTCTTCTAGCTCGTCTTGTACTAGTCTTGAAATCTTGAGGCTCCTGCATGGTAAGTCCTCTTCGAGGTCTAGTTCAGCCTTGTTTTTGTAATCCTTGAGGCACCTGCGTGGTAAGCCCTCTTCTAGTTGTGTCCCGCCTTGCTCTTGTAATTAAGCTTCTTTGTAATCAAGTTTTGGTGAGCACCTTGTGGTGTTCATAACACCTACTACTCGACATCGACACATCCTTTGCCTACACAGGAGCATTTATATGGACTTACGGAGAGTATCTTGGATCTCTTCCAGGACAAGTTCATTGCTTAGATCTACAGATTGGAGCAGGGCTTCAGTGCTTTGGACTCCCTTGAGGAGTTTACCCGTGAGATGCGGGAGATCAGGCATCACGCGACTACATCTGGAGCCACCTGGAGCTTGGCTTGGATGGTAGTGCAGTTGCTCTTCTTCTACACACTCGTGATCATTTACATTACGACCTTCAAAGTTCCTTATACTCATCTTTGGTAACCTTACGACTATTTCCCCCGACCTAGGCAGTAGGCCACTCCCAGCTCATCCACATTGAGAGCCACACCGAGTTGCGGTATGGTGGTGTTGTCAGCGTGGATCATGTTTTGGTTGACATCGGAGGACTTGAGGCAGGAGTTACAAGCAGTACCCTTCCACAGCGCAGACTACTCAATCTGGCTTTATCCTCATCTTGGATTATCCTACCTCACTGACAGGACACCGTCCAGTGGTGGTCCGTGCAGTCTCTGTGTGACTGCTACAGCTTACGGTAGTTCTTACAGTGCAGATTGCTTAGTCTGGCTTTCCTTGATTTCGAAGGACGTTTACGGCAGATTGCTACATCTGGCCTTCCTGGAGTTTTACATACAGAGTTAGCCACCTGGCCACACCTGGGTTGCAGGTTCATGCTCTGATAGGCTTCCGTGCATGCTTATGACGGTTCCTGGGCTTTCCTCTACTTTTCTCCAGACGATTCTGACTACATCCTATTGGACGGACAATTGCAAGAGCTTGGCACTTCTTTTACGACAAGAAGTTGTTTTGACACTCAACTCGGGGCTTTTACGCAATATTTTCACACTGCATTGGCTGAGTACAGCAGTTTGCTACACTGCTTCTGGCGGCATCTTATCATGGAGGTTTCTTGGCGGTTGCGACACCCCATACTGCTGCTACACTCATGGAGTATTGTTCTTCACTGGACATCGCAACAGACATCTTCATCGCTTGCCTCACATCTTCGGCTTCACGCGGTTTGTTCAGCACCATGTGCTGAGAGGGGGTGTTAGCGTGATACACCACTCTGCTGCTTCACCTTTGTATGGCTAGTGATTGTTCCTGGGCTCGCCACCCCAGTATAGGCTCACTGATGCACTTATGTCTGGCCGCCCATGGTTGGGCCGACCGGCCACTGTTTGGGCACCCACACATATATACACACATGTATTATTGTTGCTGGGTCGTCGGGGGCTGGTAGGGGCTGATCGACATCCCCTACGCTCCGGACTTTTAAGCAATATTTTCACACTGCATTGGTGGAGTACATCAGTTTGCTACACTGCTTCTAGCGGCATCTTATCATGGAGGTTTCTTGGCGGTTGCGACACCCCAGACTGCTGCTACACTCATGGAGTATTGTTCTTCACTGGACATCGCAACAAACATCTTCATCACTTGCCTCACATCTTCGGCTTCACGCGGTTTGTTCAGCATCAGGTGTTGAGAGGGGGTGTTAGTGTGATACACCACTCTGCTGCTTCACCTTTGTATGGCTAGTGATTGTTCCCGGGCTCGCCACCCCAGTATAGGCTCACTGATGCACTTATGTCTGGCCGCCCATGCTTGGGCCGACAGGCCACTGTTTGGGCACCCACACATATATACACACATGTATTATTATTGCTGGGTCGTGGGGGGCTGGTAGGGGCTGATCGACATCCCCCTTGGGCACTCATATATGAGGCCAGGGGGTGCCCTATCACACCTATGCATTGTACGTGATGGCTGGCCTGTAGAGCCAACGTTTCTTGTAAGAGTAGTGGGGGTAGGTTGTTTGCCTCCCCTTTCCCATCCTCTGGTGTCTTCTTCTTCTTCTTCTCTCTCTCTCTCTCTCTCTCTCTCTCTCTCTCTCTCTCTCTCCGTTCCGCTTCCGCTGCCCACTCTCACAATGGGTTCATACAGCGAGCTACATGGACATCTACATGCCAGACCTCATGAGTGGTGATTGGTCAGCTCATAGTGGCATCACACAGACTAGAGATCAAGGTGGAACGAGCTCACGACATCCCCATGGAGGAGAGAGTCTGCCAGGTATGCAGAGAGGATGTGGAGAGTTAGGAGCATTGTGTATGCAGATGCAGAGCTTATGATAATATCAGGGGTAGATATGAGTCGCTATTCAAAGGGTAGCCTACTCTTCGAGAGATCATGCACTCTAGAGATCAGAGACAGCTAGGGAGATACCTACTAGAGATACAGAGACACAGAGAGACACTTTTGCAGCCACCAGCAGATACACAGATAGGGGGAGAGAGTCACAGCTTACAGATTTTTTCCAGAGGGCCACACCTCCCCCACTACCAGACCCACTGAGGGGAGTGCCTTCAGCAGGTTGAGACTTGAGACGAGCCGGGGTAGATGACGCCCACGTGTTACTGGTTGCCAATCCCCATGGCTCCACCACAGACAGATCGAGGAGATCCAGACCCAAGCACCGAGCTACTGAGGAGAGACTGGCTCAAAGAGAGCCAATCCTACAGCTTTCATACAAGCAACCCTAGCACCAGATCCGCCCATGTATCACATCTTACACCCTCCCATTAGTACAGGATGGAGCTAGATAGCTTGCTGCACTCTCATGATGTAATCCCTGAGTATATAGTCATGCATATAACCCTAGAGATAGAGCTCCGTCCCTCCTCAAATACCCCATGGTTACACGATTACCACTACCTCCAGTACACCACTCCATATATTCAGTTTTGTATCAGTCTTTTGTTTCATTTGTCTTTCCGATAGACGGATGACATACACCAGGTACATTTGATTTGTCTCATAGGCCGGTTTTGGGCTGACATAGACGTTAAAAATCTCTCTCTCTCTCTCTCTCTCTCTCTCTCTCTCTCTGAAAAACCATAACTGAATAACTGAGTATAAAACTCCCAAGAGTGCCAAGGTGGCCTACTCTAAGGATATACAAACTGTAGAAGTACAAAGCATGGAACTAAGTCACATGCTAATCTAAAGATCAGTCATGGTGGAACATGTGAGGCATGTAGAATGAACCATAGAGGTGGGGAATACTCCCATCTGATATGCCCTCCAATAACTCTGAAGAACAGTGATGTCCTACCCCACTGTCTAATTGAAGTATGATGTCTCCCTTGCGCGGATCTAGATGGCGCGCTAGACTCATCAAATTGTGATCTGAGAGTGTGAACGATATCCAACCAAATCAAAGTCAGGGTATCCTGTGGCTCCACCACGGAATGACTCAGAACATGGAGGCCGCAGGCTCGCCAAATGTTCCAAACCGCAAGGAGACCACCACTAAAAAAACTTCATCTCTATGCCAGTCCTCTGCCTGTGCAGCCACTGCTGGAATCATACCTAGAGTACCACGAAGGCACCCTGTGCCAGTAAGCATAAAGCATGGATCTGAATCTCTACCCTCAAAGAAAAGGTGTGGCCCAACATAAGGGAGCAACCAAACCACGGTGAGAAAACCAAAATGTTGCCTTGCTCTACAAAGAAGTAATGCAATCGCTCTCCATATATGATAAGCACTCTCTCTCTCTCTCTCTCTCTCTCTCTCTCTCTCTCTCTCTCAAAAGTCACCAAGTTACAGGCATAAAAATAAAAAAAACAGGTTAGAGCGTCTCTTTTGTGGCATACAAAGATACATGCGCACACACACACACACACACACATATACGCACACATGCATGCATGCATACATACGTACATACAAGCATATGCCATACATATGTAGTTACGTACTTACACAAATGCGTACGTACATACGTATGTACAGTCAATTGTCCGCAACCGGAAGTAGCTTCTAAACCGCGAAGGTCAATGTCTGATTTCTTGAAACTCAAACAAACTCATGTCGAAGTGACTCTGCACATGTAGAAACACTGCCACTCAGTCCAAACCGACAAAGATAACTCAATTGTCAGAGGACCCACTGTCCCAACCTTGACTGCTAGTAACATAGATCCTTCATATAGGAAAAGCCCTACAAGTATGGTGTATACCTTCATAAGTTAAGATCTAAGCTTACAAACTGAGATAAAAAGGAAGATGTAATGACGAAAAAAATGAAAAAACAGAAAGAAACTGAGTAAAAAGTTAAAAATTTGAAATTATCATTTCATTATTTTTATCTCACACACACAGTGTGAACCTTAAAAATAATGCAAAAATAAAACATACAAATTTACACATACATACACACAAAATATATATTAAAATTAGAAAAATTAGAAAAAAAATTATTTATTGAATTTTAGTTCGGGAAACATTCCCCTAAAAAATGAATAGACACACGAGCACCAGAGAGTCCCACGAGCGCACACACACCCAAACTCTACTCACACCTACCCACTTAGTGACTCAAAACACACTCTAGTTCACTCACTCAAAACGCTCACTCACTTTCACACAAGCAGTGCACACACGCGCATACGTGCACACACACACTAAAAAAAGCAAGGGACTAAGCTTTGAAGGTTAAACTTTCCAACCAACAACTAAACCATACAAGTACAGTAGTTTCACATGCTGATGAACTTGAAACTTATGCAGCCCTAATGTTTTAGGTGACCTCTCTCAATGCTACATAAAAATGTAATACACACACATGTATATGTGTGTGTATATACAATTTTAGAAATGACGTATCCATAAATGAAAAAAATATCTTTGTTGAATTTTAGTTGGGGAAACATATTGAATAAGAACATGCAAGACGAGCAATAAAGAGACGTGTGCAAGCGCGCACACACATGCCCAACCTCTACCCACTCACTGACTCAAACACACTCGAGTTCATTCACTCAAAAGGCTCACTCACTTTTTCACATGGTCACGCAAACAAACATGCACTGACACACACGCAACACATACAGACGCATGTATGTGCACACGCACGCGCGCGCACACACACACACACACACACACATAAAACTAAACAAGCAAGGGATTAAGCTTTGAGGGCTAAACTTTGCAGCCAACAACTAAACCATACGAGTACAGTAGGTTCACATATTAACGAACTTAGAACTTATGCAGCCCTAATGTTTTACGTGACCTCTCTCAATGCTACAAGTACAAAACACTGAAACATCTAGAGTTACAAAAATAGGGACAATTACTCTGTGTTGCAGGAAACGCCCCCCCCCCCCCCAGCCTCTGGAAACGCGTTCGTGCGTTTCTGGTGGGGCTGCGCATTTCCAGCTGCCTCGAAACGCATCGAAATGGCGCAAGCTAAATTAAGCCTCATTGTTTGAACTGGCGACCCATTGTTAAGAAACAATCCCAGAGAGTTTACAAAATTCTTTTCTCGACATGATTGCAAGCAACGTTTCTTCCATGGGTGTGTGCTGATGAAAGAGGATGATGCAAATCTTGTTAAAATGTTTGCTTTTAATGTACTTGTCGATATATCTTTGAATTTCTCCGGTTTTGGCTACTCTCTCTTGGGTGTACCCCCGCAGTTTCCTTGTCCTGGAGAATGCCGTTTCATGTTCTTTGGCAGGTTGACGTTTCCAGTTTGGACTGGAAACGTTTCAATGTGTTGCAACTGGAAACGTTTCGTGCAACACATTGAATTACCCCATGGTCTGGCATTGTGGCGTCAAAGTCAATATGAACAAACTCGGACACGGACCTGCAGAAGAGACATGCCCATCCCTGTCCTGGAGCTGTAGATACTCAGGGCTTCATAAACAGGGGAATTGCTGCCTAAATCAGCCTCCAGAACCACATAGTGGGCACCTCCCGGGGCAGATTTGTTAAGGAACATGTGCAGCTGGACATTGGATGCAAAAAAGGGACAGTTGGGAGAGTGAGGGTGTGGGGGCAACCGCTTGGAAGCACCTGTAAAGCAGTTGAAAACCAGCAGATGGAAGTCCTTGCCATCGAAGACATGTTAGGTGAGGTAGTCGTCACATTGGCAATCCCTTGGCAAGGAGGGGCCCGTCGGCGCTCTGCCTCGGGACGCAGTGCCGTGACCACCACGCATATGAGGCCTCCCACGGATGCCACGGCAAGGGCTGAGAGCGCGGGACCTTGGTATGAGCTCCACATGGATAGCACCTGCAGGAGGCCAGGGTTCCCCATAGCAGAGCAGAGGCCCTCTCTGGGGAAGGGAAACCAGGTGCCCAACTGATGGCAGTAAGCTGTGAGCTCTTTAGACACCCGCAGATCAGGGGTACCGAGCCAGGGTGCCTGGCGGCACAACGGAAAGGGGGGTGGCGAGCGGAGGAAGGCATTGAATGAGGTCGAGAGGACACGCATCTGCACAAGGGAGTGCAGAGGCAGACGTGCCAGGACTTCTACCACAAGATCCTGCGGCAGGCCGCCCAAAGAGACGACTTTTTTGAGGGAGTCTTCTCTGGCCGCTCTCCTTGCCCTGCCTCGTTTATATATGACACGGGGTCCAACTCGTGGGATCGACGGCAGAGCGCGTTCACGACAGGGACGCGCGATTTGCGCCGCCGGATCTCCGCAGCAGGGGGGGGGTAGCATTTATGTACGTCTGGAGTCGCCTAATCTGCAGTGATGCGCGATAGGTGGGATGGATAGAGCTATGGCGTGTGGTGGGGGAGGTCTTGGATTCAAGGCGCGATGGCCGGAAGGGAACCTTAATTTTTTGTCCACCTAGAGATTTAATCGACGGTGGATCTCGCCCCTGCCGTCGATCCCTCGAATTGGCCCCGTGTGCTTTATGGACGAGGGGGGGCTCCTCCTCCAATGCTCCTTGATTGTTGTCCCTGCCCTATCGTTCTGCTGCAACCACAAGCAGCCTCCATCCTCCTGGAAAAACCCATCCTTTGGCTCTCCTGCTCCCCTTCCTCCTCTTCACCACCGTCAAGGTTGGCCACGGACACTTTCCTGTGGTCTCTTCTAAGCGTTTCGTCTGCGCCATCGTTCGTTTCTTTTAGGTACCCTGTTTTGAAGCGGTAGCAAGTGCAACAATTATACCATTGACTTCAAAGATTTCTTATTGGGGAGCTGCAGGGGACTGTGGACCATCTGGAGAAGTTACCTTCTGTGGTTTATTTGGAACCAGAGGAATGCTACTATGTTCAATAACCCCTCTGTCTATCCCCTTTATCTCTTAAGTCTGATTTAAAGCATTCTGCCCTCAAGCTATGTAATAAAGTACAAGAAGCTCTACCACAGGGCTTGTCTGTATCATCTGTCTTAAAGTCAATCCCCTGGCAAAAATGGCGTATTGTTGCCCCTCTGATTTACCATCATGCTAGATTCAGAATGCTTTACCTCATGTAATAGTATCTGAGCAATAGGGTTGACCCACCCCCTATCTGTGGGTTTTTTCCCCCCCCTTTGTAACCCTTTTTTAATACAATTCCACTTTCCTCGGGAAAAAAAAAACAATTATACCATTAATTAACTAGTCTTGCTTGGTGGGCCTTTGCCGCACATAATCTGATAGATTTTGGAGCGCAGTTGGTTAGCTGGTTGTGATTGTTGTCGCCTTGGGTTTTGTTGTGGTGACTAGAGAAAATGAGTAGGACCAATTGATAGGCACCAATAATAGCTCAGCTTGGGACTTGATGAGCATTGGAAAGAAGCAAGTTGTGTCCCATAGTGCTCCATATAGGACATTGGGCTACTAAAGAGGGTAATTGAATAGAGCAAAAGGGTTGCAAGTTAACCTAGTTTGGTAGTTGTTTGCAGATTGCACCATTCAATCTAGTAATACTGACCATTTAGTCTCTAAATTGTTGAACCATCTTTGAGACACCCATCTTATCTCAATCAACCGTAGTCAATTTTCATTTATTTCAATATATAGGTTGAATTGCCAAATTGTGCGAAAAGAAATGTATGTCTATTTGGTATACAGATACGGTGATCGAAATGGAGCATGCGCTTGTGAGGAAAACATATGTCTAAACTGAAGCTTTGACAACTCAAAAAATACAAAAACCACAAATAGAGTATAAATATCAAAGTATACTACCGGCCTGATAATCATGTACGAGTCATCCAATTGTGCAAGCTTGAGGACAATGTTTGATTCAAGCTACAAAAAAGCAATGTGAATAGTTAAACATATCCTCTTGCAATGAAACGTCACAAACTGAAACTGCAAAGTATACATTGCACATCATGCAGAGGTGCCATACAAAAGTATGGTGGAGAATTGGCATTGTGGTCTCTCCAAAAATTATAAGAAACGTCATCAGGGACATGAAAATTACTTGTTTTAGGGGGACGAGAAACACAAATGCCCAGGAAGCTCAGTTCCATTCTCTTTGAAGGCTTTAATTGGCAAACTTTTCCTGCTTCTCACCTTTTTGAGCGAGATTAATGATGAACTATGCTTAGAATAATTGATGCTTGCTTTCAGCTTTGTGCAGACTTTGAAAGCAAGGGACAGTACTTCAAGGCTTTCAGAACCTGTGGAGCAAGGTGGCTCTCGGATTGGCAGGGAGGAGGGCCCACCACACTCCCTAAGGAAGTTGTGCTCAGAGCAAGCGTATATTTATAAAAAAGTATATGCAAGCAACATCAAGAGGTTTTTGTGCAGAACGCAGGTGTTGTTGTCGCTATAGAAATCGTGATCAAAAAGCAGTTTCATGGAGGTTTTAAAGAATTCTGCGTAAGCATCAACAAGAGGTTGTCGTGCAAAACCCGAGTGTTGTTGTCGCGATAGAAATTGTCATGAAGCTCGAAGGTACTTATATTTCGCAGATCATCAAGCTGGAAGGTACTTCGGATGCTTGCCGACATGATGAGCACTCTCAAAGATCAGATATTTGGTGCGATTAAGTCATGGCAGAGGTCTGTTCTAGTGCTACTAAAATGAAAGATATCATATTTGAATCGATGATCACTTGGCCTAATCTGGAGTCGAATCACCACCCGAACTCTCTCTCTCTCTCTCTCTCTCTCTCTCTCTCTCTCTCACACACACACACACACACACACACACACACACACACACACACACAAACCTGCTGCTTCTGGGGTCAACCTACGAACTGTCTGTATCGGTGCCTATAGAGAAGCTTGAAGTTTTTCTACTTCTGCAAACTACCTATACTGCTACGCTATTTCTGCTTCTGGGAACTGCCTGTACTGCGACACTGTATAAGTCTATGTGCGGCGATGTTTTCTTATTACTTGGTGATTAGCTTTTTAGCTTTTTGGTAACGTGAAAAGCTGACAGTGATAAGTTGCCACGTGGTGGCTTGTGGGATCAGATAGGGGGAAAAGAACCTTTAGCTCACCAAGTAAAAAGCAAACTCACAATTTTGTGTCTCTCGCGATAAGTTGCCACGTGGTGGCTTGTGGGATCGCGATAAGTTGCCACGTGGTGGCTTGTGGGATCAGATAGTGGGAAAAGAACCTTTAGCTCACCAAGTAAAAAGCAAACTCACAATTTTGTGTCTCTCGCCTGAATTAATTCACGGCAAAGCATACTTGTCTACCAATGCTCTAAACTCACTTACTTAGGCAGAATCTAGTGCTGATACTTTAATTCTCCTCCCCCCCCCTGCCAGCTTGCCTACGCAGACCCCCGCCTCCTGTTTGCCTCCTCCCTGCTCCATCAGGCGGCGCCTGCTGCTCTTTCCTCTCGTCATTGTCTAGCAGACCCCTCTCGTCATTGTCTAACCTCACAGAGCCACTCTCGTCGCACTATCCAGCATCACCCCCTCTCGTTGCTATCCAGGCTATCCCTCTCACGCAAATCTGACAAAGCCATGGAGGAGACCAAGCCCTCCCTCTTTCCTACCCACCTGCGCAGACAGACAGTGCGGAGACAGCCGCAATCGCTGCGCAGAGAGACACTGCAGAGACATGGGCAACCAGTTTATGCATAAGATTGACTGAGTGAGAGAGATGTCTTCCAGTGCCTACACACGAGCCACGAAGAGAGAGAGAGAGAGAGCGCTCTACTAAAACACTACCCGCTCTTTTCCCTTCATCGTTCATGGGGTAAGCCCCAAAACAAAACATAGAGTAATTACTGGCTCCCTATAAAACTAGTATGCCTTGATTTTGCTAGCAGACATGGTTGCATATTGAGGAGAAGACAATAGAGTGAGGTTTCCCAAAAAGTCACTCTTGTGGGCGAATGGTTGAGCAAGAACTATGCCATTGATTTATTTCATGAAATGAGTGGCATTTGTCATAAAATCTCAACTATGGGGATGCGGTAGCGGACATCTGATATTGAACTTCTTGAGGTAGGCATAGAAGAAAAATTGTTCTAGCTATATAGACCTTATGGCTTAGGCATAGGTCTATTGAATACATTGTCATATTTTTGTTACATGTTATCCTAGTTTGAAGCTAGTTTGTTGGTTTTCACTTCAATGGAAATTCCACCATACACATACTTCAATTACAGTAATATTCCATCAGGAACTGGTTTTTGATGTTTGGCGCATGCCTATGCATCACCAAGACTCTTAGGGATAAGGTAATGCAAGAGTGTCATGAGCCTCCTTATGAAGGTCATAGGAGTGCTCAACCGACAATCCAAGTCATGGAGTTATATTTTGATTGGCTGACGATGCGGGAAGATGTAAATGAATATACCTCCAAATGTATGACATGTCAAAAGGTCAAGTATGATAGTCACAAATCTTTTGGTATTTTACAATACCTATTCCCGATATGCCTGGGAAAGTATAGCCATGGATTTTATCTTTGGCTTACCCAAGTCATTGCAAGGGAATAATGGAATATGGATAATAGTTGACAAGTTTAGCAAGCAAGCTCACTTTATTCCTGCCACGAAGACTATTAAGGCACCACACATGGCCAATGTTTTTATGAGTCATACATTCAAGTATCATTGGTTTCGCAAAAGTACCATGTCTGATAGGGATCCTTGGATAGGGATCTAAGGATGACTATTTGGCAAGGGCTAGCATAGAATGTGGGAACAAAGCTCAATTTCTCCTCCGTCTATCATCCTCAAATGGATGGTCAGAGTGAAATTGTGGATTCCAGTATTCTAGATCTACTTAAATGTTATATAAATTAAGTAGATCAAAGTAATCAATGAAAAAAGTATTTACCGTTAGTAGAGTATACGTACAATAACACTGTCCATGCCTCTACTAGTAAAACTCCCTTTGAAGTAGTTGAGGGCTATCCAAAGGTTCCTCCTATTCTGTGGATCAAAGAAAAGATTTTTGATGCCGATGAGTATGTAAGGGATGTGTGAGAGGCCTTTGCTAAGGTAAAGGAAGCACTCCAAAGGGCACAAATGAAACAAAAGCAAGCTGTTGACAAGCACCACTGTCGTCTTTATTTAAAAGAAGATGATTGGGTGTTGCTTAAGTTCCATAAAGCGTAGTTGAAATATACCACAGGCCAGGATCGTGAGAGAAATCATACGGGCCACCAAAAGTTCTATGCAAAGTTGGCCAAAAGATACTATGGTCCCTTTCAGATCTTGCAAAAGATTAATCCAACCTCTTATCGGTTGCAATTACCAAACCATTGGCATATACACAATACCTTTGATGTCAGCTTGGTTAAACCATACAAAGGAATACCACCTTAAGCACCAATTGAGGAGGATCCGCCAGAAATAGAGGAAATGGAAGAAATTCTAAGACCTGAGAATATCCTTAAACATGAAGACAAGGTCTTAAGGACATGCAAAATACTAAGTTGATATTTGGTTAAGTTTGCCAATTATCCAGATGAAGATGTCCGCTGGATGCAAGAGCCCCAACTGAAGGAGTCTTTAATTCTTCTTCAAGAGTATAAGGCTATGTATGATTTGCATGATACTCACAAATAAAAGGTATTGTTCATTTATGTTTTATGATTTATGTTTGCATGCATTAGGTTTTTAGTGTACACTATAAAATGGTTGGCTTATCAGAGATTATACTTTCTAAGCACTTATGGGTTTGTCACCCCATAAGAAAGGACAATCTATAAAATGATTAAAAAGATAGCAATGGACAAATGGTCAGCTTAGTGACGATGTTATCTCCTAAGCACTTGTGGGATGGTCACCTCATGAGAAGGATACTCTATTAAAATGAGCAAAAAGATAGCAATGGACAAATGTTCAAGGTTAGTTTAGCATGGCGGTGCCTCCTAAACACCTACTAGTCTCGCCAACTAGAAGGGAAGGATAGTGCTACCATGTGGATCCAGCCATCACAGATGGGCTCCCTCTATCTTACATAGATGCATAGTTGATAACAACTATGATTTTAAGACGGAGGAAATGTCATCAAAAAAAAATTTTGACCATCAAAATTGCATTTTGATAAAATGCTTAGCTTTAACAGGGATAAATATTCCTAGATTGATCACTCTAGTCATATTTGTCCACAAGAAAGCTAAATGACGGAAGCTTCAATGATGGTTCACGGTTTCAAAGTGTTGCAAAGCCAAGATGGAAGCCGGGAGTTTACAAAGCCTAGGGAATCATTCCAGGACCAAGGAAAATTTATGAAATCTCAATTAGAGATCACAAGTGCCCGGAATGGTTCAATTAGGGTCAAAATGCACCAAAAAGCACCCAAAAGCATGGAAAAGCGCTTGGGCGATGGCTCAAAACGGGGGAACATGGCCTGGCAAGGGGGGGACATGGTCTGGCTTGAGGGGCAAGGGTTGTCTGGCATGGGAATGAGGGCTAAAGAGGGTAGCTTGGGGCCCAAGGCAAGGGAGGGGGGGCCCAAGATGATGCGCCTCCCCTTCTCTATCTAAAATCGAGCCCCCTACTCTCTCTCATCCATGATCTCACCAAAATAAGAGCCAAAGGCTCTCTATATTGAGAAAAGGTTTGCTTTTGGTGTTATTTCAACCTCAAGATCCCTAATCAAACCCTATTCTTGCTTAGTGCGAGTCCCAAGGCACCCCCATGCTCCCGAGAGTCTATAAAAGCACACCTCTGGCCTTAGTCTCGGGGTTGTGGGTTGCAAGTACCGAGATGCCGCTGAAAACTAAAGTTGCATACCTCTTGAGCCAACAAGTGAGAGTGCTCCAGAACTCTCAAGGCTGCACACAGGACTTCTCTAGGGCTCTCAAGCTAACTCTAAGGCCTTGATAGAGAAAACTCTCATCTCTCTCTATGATTCTGCACTCTCCCTGTAGTATCCCTATCACCTACGGGTGACAATGGGGCTTGGGAGAGCGAGCTAGTTTTCTTCTCTTCTATTTTCACATGCAACCAAGTATTCCAAGTGTCAATCCAAGGTGGCAAAAGCTTCCAACACCTTGCAAAGAGGTCTTGTAACCACGATTATTAATACAAGTTCCTTTAAAGGGGGGGTTCGACCTCATAAATCTGGCCCTCAACACTATGTCCTTTCTCTGTTTATGCTATCTCTCTTCCTCTGTTATCTATGTTGCTAAAGAGGCAATTAAATTTCGCATAATGGCCGTGTTTATGTCAAATTTGATTTCACAGGAGACTGAGAGGAGTCAAAAGAAAATTGGTCAGAGTCAAAACAGAGGCAGGTGTCAGTGACCGCGGTTGGTGACACTTTGCCCAAAACTATACTGTCTTGAGTCCAATGCATAGTACTCATTGAGAGGATTCTAGAAGTACCTTATTTTGGTAAAAACGGATACTAAAATCACAAGTTACAACTGTTTGAAAATTTTTGTTGTCTTTACAAAATTTTGACCTATATTTTGCAATTTTTTGTAATCTTTTGTGCAAGAGGTTTGCCTAAACTTGGCTAATCATTGCAAGAAGCATGCTCACAAAGCCGAGAGGCAAAAGTTTTGTGAATATTGACGATAGGTATATGGAGCATACAAAGCAAGGCTATAAGTAGACTGACTGCCAGCACAGCAGATCTGCCAGGTACAAGATTGGGTTTAAAATATTGCCAGCAAATTAATGTATTTGAAGTCAGGTAGACTTCTAGCAAGGGAGGTTAGAATAGGAGGTGACCAAGTCAACTTAGTGTCAATAGAGGAAAGTGTCAACCAAGCAAGGTTAGGTCCCCTTGCATCCATCCTAGAAGAGGGTAGTGAGACCGACACCTCTCCCAATTGATCACTCTACGTAATGGCTGATCAACGTGTAAGGAATTTTCAACCGATCACGGTTGAAGCCTCCAATTGAGTACATCCTAGAGAGGCTCAATGGGGCAAAGGTATTTAGTAAAGTAGACCTTAAGAGTGGGTATCATCAGGTCAGAGTTGTTCCTGGTGACATCTACAAAACTGCCTTCCGGACAGAGCGAGGGCAATGGGAGGTTTTGGTTATGTCATTTGGAATGACCGGTGCGGTGGGTACGTTTAATCATCTCATGATGGATCGTTTTTGTGACATGATCGGTGTGTGTGTTTTCATTTTTATAGATGACATTCTCATCTTTTTAGCATCATGGGAGCAGCATGAGCACGATGTAGAGAGGGTTTTAGCCCTCTTGGGGGAGACACAGTTGTACATTGCAGCTAAGAAGTCCGAATTTTTTCCGACTTCTATCTCTTACCTTGGCTATCATCTCTGCAGAAGGTGTCTCTCTAGACCCATCCAAAGTAGAGCGGGTTCAAAATTGGGACCTACCTCAAACAACATATGAAGTACGTTCATTTTTAGGGTTATGTCAGGCATATAGTTCACATATTAAGAATTTTGCACATATAGCAACACCCATGACTGATATTTTGAAAGGGATTAAGACGCGCCGTCAACGCGTGGACTTATCCGAGGTAGCCAAGGAAGCTTTTGAAGCTCTCAAGATTGCGGTGAGACTGAGGCTCTATGTCTCATTCTTGCCTCTTGGATGACCCATTTGAGGTATGGACAAATGCGAGCAATGTTGCCATAGGAGCCGTGCTACAACAGCATAGTTGTCCAGTTGCATTTCTTCTTAGGAAGTTGAATAGTGCACACAAGAGTTATTCAGTTTATGATAAGGAACTCCTGTCAGTCATTCATGCACTTAAGCATTGGAAGCATTTTTTGTATGGTAGAGAGTTTGTTGTTCACATTGATCATCAAGCCCTTAAGTACCTTCATTCTATGCCTGGTGCCCATTGGAGTGAACATCAAGCACGATAGTCAACTTCTTTGAGCAATTTGGTGGTTTAATTGAATATGTTCTAGGAAAAGATAACCCTGTTGTAGATGCATTGAGTCACAAAGGTCAAGTCTTGGCCATTGTGCCAACGTCCACACTTTCTATTAAGGGAGTGTCCTTTAATAGTATGAAGAACCAGTATTTAGATTCAGAGTTTAGTAAGAATCGATTGCAGGCCTTTGCTGCACAAAGGCCCAGCAACTATCTCATTCGTGATGGTCTTTTGTACTTTCGTCATCGTTTGTGTGTTTTACCTTCTCATAGGCAAGCCATATTGCATGATGCACATGATGCTCTCACGGGTGGACATAGAGGCATGAATAGCACTTAAGAAAAATTAGAACGTTTTTTCAATTGGCCAAAGATGCGCAAGAATGTTTTTCAATATGTTACACGATGCACGGTTTGTCAGAAAGTGAAAAGCTCTTCAAGGTAAGCAGCAAGGTCTTTTGATGCCGTTGCCTATTCCCGATGGGCCATTTCAGGACATTTCTATGAATTTTGTAACAAACCTACCTCCTAGTGCTCACACATGGAATACACAATGCCTCACCATTGTGGATCAATTTAGTAAGTTTTGCATGTTAATTCCGTGCAAGGCCACAATCACTACACAAGATGTCGCACGATTTTTTCTTAAGCATTGGTATCCTCTTTGTGGGTTACCAAAGACCATAGTTTTAGATAGGGACACAAAGTTCACTTCACATTTTTGGCGTGCACTCTTTGAAAATTTTGGCACATAGTTAAATTTTTCTACTACATTCCATTCACAGTCTGATGGTCAAACTGAAGTTTACAATCAGTTAGCCTTGAATGTTTTGAAGTCTTCTGTGCATGATCAGCAGGCTCAATGGGAGCAGTACTCCCCCTAGTTCAAGCCATTTTGAACTACTCATATGTTGGCAGAACTCCATATGAGACAGCCTTTGGTCGACCGTTTCAATCCTTGCTGACTCGTTCGGTTAGTGAGTTGCCTAATGCAAATGCTGAGAGCCAGTTGTTGGAACAGGTTGTTGAGAGTGTTAAGCTTCGGCTTAGCAAGGCTCAAGAATTGTATTCCCTGAAGTCGCGGAGCGGAGCATAGATTGACTCACACACACACACACACACACACACACACACACACACACACACACACACACACACACACACACACACACACACACACACACACACATACACAAAGAGCTTACACAGCACGCAGAGAATCGTTGAAGGGTTATATCCCAAAACCTTATTATCCACAAAAGTATAAGTGAGTGTATACAAAGAGTTAGTGATAAGTGAGTTAGGCGGGCGGCCGTCCATATCCGTATAAGAGGCCACTTGGGCTTTAATCCCAACAACCTCCCACTTAAAGTCCAATGTGTCACTTTAAGTAACTGTAAATCTATGAACATAAATGTACAAAGATTTACATGGCTGCCATCTATCCAATGCCCAATAACTCACAACAATGCACAAAGCCCTCTCCTGGAAGTCCGTTTGTGAGTAGATCAGCAGGATTGTCCTTGGTGTGGATCTTCAGCAGTTGTATCTGCTTGTCTGCAAGTACTTCCCTAATGAAGTGATGTTTCACATCAATATGCTTAGTCTTCGAATGGAACACTGGATTCTTTGCCAATTGTATAGCACTTTGACTATCACAATATAACTCTGGTATATCTACTTTGATTCTCAAGTCTGCTACCAATCAACCAAGCCAAATAGCTTCTTTGCATGCCTCATTTGCTGCAACATACTCAGCTTCTGTAGTAAACTGCGTAATACAATCTTGTAATCGAGATCGCCATGATATGGAACCTCCAGCCAATGTAAAGACATAGACTGATGTAGATCTCCTCTTATCCAAGTCTCGTGCATAATCTGAGTCAGTGTATCCTCTGACACTCAAATCCCCACTACCATAGCATATGCGCATACTCTTTGTATGTTTTAAGTATCTCATGATACCTTTCACTGCCTCCCAATGTTTCTTGCTGGGATTTGACATATATCTGCTAACCACTCCCACTGCAAATGCAATATCCGGACGTGTAGCAATCATTGCATACATCAAACTACCCATTGCAGACGCATATGGAATCTTATCCATTTCAGCCTTTTCTTCCTCAGACACATGACAATCTTGTTTGCTAAGTTTCACATATGGTGGCAATGGAACACTCAATGCCTTTCCCTTCTCCATATTGAAACGTTGCAAAACCTTGTCAATATACTCTGTTTGAGATAACCAAATCAACTTCTTTGATCTATCTCTCTCAATGCGCATACCAAGTATATGACTTGCCTCACCCATGTCTTTCATGTCAAACGATTTTGCCATCTTTGACTTCAAAGCTGAAATTTCTTCCAAGTGTTTTCCAACAATCAACATGTCATCCACATACAAAATAAGGATCAACCAACTACCATCCTTAGCCTTCTTTGTATATAGGCAGTGATCGAACTCACTACGTTTGTAGCCTTGAGAAAGCATAAACTTGTGGAACTTATGGTACCATGCCCTCGGTGATTGTTTTAAGCCATAAAGACTCTTTAACAAATGGCATACCAAATCTTCCTTGCCTTTCTCAACAAACCCTTCTGGCTACTGCATGTAAATCTCTACATCTAAATCACCATGCAAGAACGCTGTCTTGACATCCATTTGGTGCAACACCAAATCCAATATGGAAACCAATGCAAGAAAGCATCTCAATGTAGTCATCTTGACCACTGGAGAGAAGACTTCATCAAAATCAATTCCTTGTTCTTGCCTAAAGCCCCTGGCAACAAGCCTTGCTTTGTACTTTGGCTGACTATCATGAGCGGTGATCTTATACCTGTAAACCCATTTACAAGGTAGAGCCTTTTTGCCCTGTGGTAATTTAACTAGCTTCCATGTCTGGTTTTTATGCAGAGCTGTCATCTCTGATTGCATGGCCAACTGCCATCTTTTCGAGTCAACCACTTGTAATGCTTCCTTGTAACAAGATGGTTCTCTGCAATCTGTGAGCATGACAGAATTTAGAGATGGCACATAACGATCAGGTGGTTTGGAGACACGCTCAGAACGTCTCACCACAACTGATTCTGCCTCTCTAGCCACTATAGGCTGTTCCTGAGCCTGACCATGTTGTCTTGATGTGCTAGCACTAGGTCCATCTTCCCTGAAGACAACTCTTCTGATCTCCTCTGTCTTCTCTGGCTTAGCGTGAAACTTGGCTTCATTGAAATGCACATCATTGCTACGAATAACTTTTTTGAACTCGGGATCCCAAAGCCGGTAACCCATCTCACCCAATTCTCCGAAGCCAAGAAATATACACTTCTTGCTCTTTGGTTCTAACTTATTACTGAACTCCTTAGGAATATGGCTATAAGCTTCACAACCAAAGACTCTGAGATGCTTATACGAAGGTGCCTTGCCTGTCCATAGCATCTCGGCCACTTCACTCTTATCCAGAAGCCTACTAGGAGACCTGTTGATCAAATGGACTGCTGTAGCCACTGCTTCCGCACAAAATCCATCAGGCAACTCAACATTTGACAACATGCTTCTGACCTTCTCTTGTATGGTCCTATTCACACGTTCTACAACCCCATTCTGTGAAGGATTATATGGTGCAGGAAGTTCTCGCTTAATCCCTTTTGCTTCACAAAAGTCTTGAAAAGCTTTGGAAACGTACTCTCCACCATTGTCAGTTCTCAAGCACTTCAGCTTTTGACCACTCTGATTCTCCACAAGCTGCAAGAATGTCTTAACGACCTTGAGCACCTCATCCTTGTGCTTCAAGAAGTAAACCCATACTTTGTGAGAATAGTCATCTATGAATGTACAAAAGTACACTGCTCCCCCTAGTGACAAACTAGGCATTGGTCTGCATAGATCACTGTGCACAAGAGCTAACCGTTCGTCCCTACGATTCCTCTTTGATCTGTGCGGTTCCTGTGTTTGCTTACCATAAACACAATGCTCACAAAACTCAAAATCTTGAAATGAAAATCCAGGCAAATAACCATAATGAGAAAGTATTTCCATTCCTCTTTTTGACATATGTCCCAGCCTACGATGCCACAATGACACACTTGGCTGCTCAATCACATTAATTACATGGTTTTTAACCTCTGAAACATGTAAATTGTACAGAGTTTTGATGCCATGAGCTACAATCATTGAACCTTTGGAGATCTTCCAAGAGTTGTTCCCAAAAACTGTCACATAACCCGCATCATCCAACTTCTCTGTATTGATCAAGCTCTTTCGGATTGCTGGAACATGTCTGACATTCTTGAGCCATAAAGAAGAGCCATTGTGAAACTTCAACTGCACATCTTCCACTCCAAGTATATCACAAACCTACTCATTGCCAAGTCCGACATAATCTTTAGTAGCCACATATGATGTAAACCACTCTTTGTGCGGAGAAACATGTAAAGATGCCCCTGAGTCAATAATCCAATCACTCATAGCATGTCTATCCTTTGCAGTCAAGAAAACAGAATCAAGATTGCTTGTGAGGAAGATGTCACCAGATGCTATGCCAGAATCACTGTCTGAACCAGATCCTATGACATTCACCTCTTCAATCTTCACTGAACTCTTCTTTTCATCTTGCTCATAACTCTTTGTTTTGCCTTTTTCTTGTTTCCACTTTGTACAGTCTCGCTTCATGTGACCCTTCTTGCCACAATGGTAGCATTCTATGTCATCCTTTGACTTCGAGTCATGAGACTTACTTCGGTTTTGTTCCTTCTTACCCTTCTTCTCTTTAGACCGTTGTCTCCCTTGAACGACCAAAGCACTATTGCCTTTGCCTTTGTCAATGTTCTTCCTGTTCACTTCCTCTGTGAGCAAGCTGCCTTCTACATTGGCACTTGTAAGACCTTCTGGCGCGACAAAATTACTTAACGCTGTACGAAAAGTACCCAAACTGTCTGGCAAAGTGATTAAGAGAAACATAGCCTTCACTGAATCTGAAAAGACTATCTCCTGTGTTGTTAACTGGCTGAAGATTGTGTGAAATTCATTGAGATGATTTGACATGGCTGTCCCTTCCTTCATCTTCAAATCCACCAATTTCTTGAGCCAGTAAATATGAGAAGCAGCACTTTGTTTCTCGTACATACCACATAGCTTTGCCATACGCTATAGTCTCTTCTCCTACGTTGAAGTAAACATTTTCTGCCAATGTTAGCATGATTGTGGAACAAGCTAATTCGTCAAGCTCTTCCCACTCATCTTTAGCCATACCTTCTGGTCTCTCCCCTTTGAGCTTCAGTGGCTTCACTTGTTTTTTCTGCACCAAAACCTGCCAAATCTGCTTCTTCCAGAATGGAAAGTTTGTGCCATCCAGCTTCTTTATGTTGTAAAGAGTCTCACTTTGAGAAGATGCCATATCTGCCAAACTGTTTACTTCTGAGAAAAATCCGGTAGAGTTTCCCTTGTAAACTGGCCTCTATACACAATAAACAAGCTGTAAACAACAAGCTGAACACCTCTCCTCAAGAACTGTCAGTATTTTGAAAAATTTTGACAGAGTCTCCCCTGTAAACTGAGCTCTGGGAACCAAAAGATAGCTCAAAAACAATCATAAATAGCTGACCAGTGACAAATCTAAAAATCTCTGTAATATGTTGTCCTGTAAGCATACATTGTCTCCTGTTTGGGCAATCACAGAACCTGTATTTGTCTCAAGACTGAACCCTGAACAATGCCTGAACGGCCTGATGCATAAGATGCAATCCAGTGTCTACACAAAGTCATACATCCTATGGGATAAAAGTCGTCGAAGAGGATGCGTGTAGAGGGGAACTCCAGCAACCTAATCCACCTCACACTAGGTAACCCAGTCCCCAGTGCTTGGCTTCCAAAAACCTCACACATGACCCTCTCAGATGGCTCAGCAAACTACCCAGAACTAGCATACATCCTGCAATAGACCAATCACTGTCCTATGACCGCTGCGGCGGTCTGTCTGCTAGCGTGACTCACAACCAGCAGACCCACAATCACAGTACATCAATCTGCAATACGTGCCAGTGGTGTCAAGCCGTCGTATGGACAAACCTCCCCTGGAACCTGGCAAGCACAAGAAGTAGCAATGCAGACCCACAATCACAGTACATCAATCTGCAATACGTGCCAGTGGTGTCAAGTCGTCGTATGGCCACACCTCCCCTGGAACCTGGCAAGCACAAGAATTAGCAATGCAGACTGCAATATATATATATATATATATATATATATATATATATATATATATATATATATATATATATATATATATATATATATATATATATATATATATATATATATATATATATATATATATATATATATATATGATATATATGTGTACTTGGTCTATAGATGATGGTTTGAAGACTAATGAGTGGAGTCTTACAAAATGGTGAGCAAGGTTTTTCGAGCGAGAAAAGAAACGAGCGATTCCCTGAGCAATAAATTTATTTGTGCAATAAATATGTGTGCGCCAATGTCCAGTCTAGTAATGACTCAATTGTGGTTTCCAAGGAAGCCCTTCCCTCTTTGGGAACCGTGATCAATTGCATGACTAGATAATTAAATGCCCTCATTGTTTGGCTTTTTATTTTTTATGTGTATGAGACATACACTTTTATTCGGCCAAATTGAATAACGTGAACTCATTATACCCTCATTAACATTTAAAACACATAGACTATTTTGAACAACTGCCAAAATGGGTTCATGGTGTCGGGGACCCGTTTTGACAAAGTTGTTCGGCTTCTTGAACATGCACGAGAGCCTTTTATTAATATAAATGTGATCAAATATGCAACACACATTTTGAAAATACATACTAATAGTGAGAATCTTTTAGAGCTGTTCCATGAGAGGTAGGATCAAGCAAAAGTGCACAAGCACAACTACAACCCACCATTGGTAGTAGAAAGGCTGTGCAGTCCTAGTCGCTGGTTGAGGATAGTAGCAACACCAGTTCAAGATGGTCAGTGAAGATGTGAAAATGAAAGGGCTGCAAATGGGGATGAGGGGGGCATGTCGAGGCATTTTTTTTCACATGATGCTCTCACTCTAGGAGTGTGCCTAAGTGGTCTAGCAACCCCAAAACTTTGGGGTTTGACCCTCCCTTGAAGTTTTGTGTAGCGATCAGCTACATATGAGATCGTGCGAGATGAGAAATGGGATCTTACGGATTCCTATGATTAAATCTACACTTAGATCCAATAAGTATGTGGAATCTAGTTTTGACAACTTGCTCATTTTATATAAAAAAACAAAAAATATATAGTAGTAGCATCCGACCCCATTGCAATATTGCTCAAATTCGCCATCACTAAAAGTGGTGCCGCCCCATACTAAAATCGGCTGGCGCTAGCATGTGTTGGTCTCACTTACAATCACGAAGGTGGTAGGAAGGCCACGTGCTGGAAGAAACTCGGGGTGCAATGTATTTTAACCTTCTAAAAATTTTAAATCTCGGTTAGATTTTGAGCTTGCCTTTGAGAAGACCAAAAAATTTACACAAGTTTTAGTGTAATTATCGGCAAAAACTTCAAATTTTGACCTAAAAGCCAGGATAATTTCTAGCTTGTCCTTATTTTCACCGGTTAGTAAAAAGGTATTTTTCTAGCCCACTCGAAGTGGGAAGGCCCGCTTATGTTTATAATATTCTTAAAAATAAAGGTTTGAAAGCTTCGATTACATATAAGCGCCTGATGGAACTGGTCCGCGCCGGCGCGGACTAGTTCTGACAGGTTTTGGGGGGTTGGAGAGGGGCAGTTGGAGAGGGGCGCGACGATCGCAAATGACAAAACTTGGCACTCTTTTTCTCTCTAACCCTATCCCATTACCATGTAGCTTTGAAAGCTTCGATTTTATAGTGCTTGTTGAACCTGCTGGAACTGGTCCGCGCCGGCGCGGACTGGTTCTAACAGGTTTCCCATTAAACTTCAATATGCTCTTCCTCTTCATATTCGACAGTATCAACCACACCGACGATGCCTGTATCTACTCTGATGGCTTCTTCACCCAAAGGCCTCATCGCCTCATGAGCTGCCTAGACGAGCATCATACACAACTTTGAATGGCGGAAGGCGCAGTTGGAGGTGTGTCTATTTTGCGCTTGCGTGTTTAACTCCATTGTGATAGGGATGGACACGGATTTTTGGTGTGGCCAGAGTGTAGAGAACAATCCTCTTGTCTCGGCTTGCCCCGTGATGCATCGACAAGAAAGATTAGCTACACAGAATACGCTCAGCATGAGGGAGAGGGTGTGTGGGTATGTGTCTGCTTATGCCGCCGATAGATGATGTAGCCTATGGAGATGGGGGAGGGAGGTCCTGCGCTTTGGCTACCCTCATCATAATAATAAAAAATCCGTTTTTCTCTTTTAAAAAACTCTCATGGGCTTGTTCCCGCTAGAAAAAGTTCTCCGAGACTTGTGCACAGAGAGAGAGAGAGAGAGAGAGAGAGAGAGAGAGAGAGAGAGAGAGAGAGAGAGAGAGAGAGAGAGAGAGAGAGAGAGAGAGAGAGAGAGAGAGAGAGAGAGAGAGAGAGAAGATTGTAGTATTTATTGGCACATGGGAACACATTTGGTCTTGCTTTCAATCAATTTTACCGCAAGGGACTACTCAAGAATTTGAGCCATTTAAAGGGTTTATCTCCAAGATCTGACCAGAGAGGTGATTCCCCACACGTCTAGATTGACCAGGCAACCTACTCTCAGGTCGAGACCAATTTTCATTCATCAATTTGACAAAAATAGATTTTAGCTAAGGAAAGGACACTTAATCACTTTGACAATATTTTGTCTGGCCAAGGACTTCATTTTTGACATAAATTGATGAGAGGGCTCTTTACCGATCTAAGGACCAGAGGCTCGTCACTGATCTAACAACTATCCACTAATCTAAGTCACAAAACGGAGTCAAGCCTACTTTGTCTTATAATTTTTATTTCTTTTTGTGCATGTAGATTTAAAAAAAAAACTAAAAACAATTAAAAATTGAGAAAAGATTCTTTAAAAAGTGTTGCTTTTGATCATAGCAATCCATAGAAGGGGAACCCACATGTTATTTAGGTTTGGAACAATCCTAGCTTCAGGTTGTAAAGTTCCCTCAAGAGCATCCACCCGTATAGCAGTTGAGGCATGGTTGGGCTGAACCAATACCCAAAGAACATAGTGCCCTTGAATCTGAAGAAACTTCCACGTGCGACACCTCTTCCATGGCATCCACCACAAGGTTCCATGGTGGCAAGGTTTATGAGATAGCTAGAGATACTTTGTGACATGGAATTTTCTTAGGACCTCAACAGGTAAGGAGGTTTGAGATTTTGAAGCCTCCTTTGCGTTCTGATAATTTTAGATGTACGACCCATTTGTGTTGTGGGCTGGTCAAATCCAACATGACATGATTATTTTCTTCAACATACCTTACACTTGCATCAATTTGTCAAGGGTGTTTCTCATATTTGCTCGGCAATTAGCTTTGCTCGATTTTCTTTGCTGGTTGATTGGAAAGCCCCAATGAGTGATGTATGTCGATGCCGATATTGATGCCGATCACCTCCTGCTTGCCAATCTACACAAGATGGGTTTCTTTGCGGTTGAAACTTATCTTCTGATGTAGTGCTCAGAACGAAATTCTGAGGGCATAAACAGCTTCAAAAGGGGGGTAAAACGGCAGGTCACCTGATAGGTCACCTGGTGGAAACACTCCCAGAATGCCGAGTGTGAATTTCCAAGCTCCGGATCCAGAATCTGCCTGAAAAGTGCGCGCGCGCGATTACGCAAAACCGCACTGAACCAAGCTCTGATACCAATTGAAGTCGCGGAGCGGAGCGTAGATCGACTCACACACACACACAGAGATACACAGAGAGCTTACACAGTACGGAGAGAATTGTTGAAGGGTTATATCCCAAAACCTTATTATCCACAAAAGTATAACTACATATATACAAAGAGTTAGTGATAAGTGAGTTAGGTGGGCGGGCGGGCGGGCGGCCATATCCGTATAAGAGGCCACTTGGGATTTAATCCCAACATTCCCGACAGACTAACAAGCATCGTCAGGATGTTACTATCAAGGAAGGGGATTTGGGTTTATCTTTGGATTATGAAGCAGCGTCTAAAGCAAGTAGAGTGTCGAAAGTTGTCATTTAGGATGTATGGTATGTTTCCAGTAGAAAAGAGAATTAATGATGCTAAATCATGGCCTATGCACAACGTTTTCCATGTTTCTTAGTTAACGTTGTTTTAGGGAGATCCACCTACGGACATTTCTGACGAAGAGCAACCCGAGATCGTAGACAAAGCGCAAGTCATGGAGCTGGAGCAGATTTTGTTGCATGGCTCCAAGAAGCAGCAAAGACAGTACTTTTTGATAGAGGAACCCACGAAGCAGTGTGGGTGGATGAAAACTTCTTTCAGAGCTACTCGGAGTTGTTAGCTAACTACAAGGAGGCCATGGAGCTCGGTACCAGTACCTCACCTTTATAAGGGGGGGATGTCACGTGCACATCTAGCCCTATGTGCATGTGGATAAGCTACACCTTCATCTTGGGCCTAGGATATCTTAGGAGACTGTTTTGGAACCTTTGTGAGCCTGCACGCAGGACGTGCATGACCAGACCCTCTCCTCATTGTTTGCACATGGCGGGCATTTACCTCTGCGGACGCAAAAGACTACCTTGCTGCGTTTTCAGTTATGGGCTGAGATTTGCCCAACATAGAGGTGAGGAAACCCAATCTTGCCATTCCTTGGTACCTTCCCAACTGCTTAAAGGCATGCTTGCCTCTTCACGGTGGCTCTTTCCCTCTTCCGGCGCATTGATTGGATGACTACTACTTGCTGTTTTTTCTCTCGTTTCAGCCCATTGGCGGTTGAGATACACAGAGTTACTCAACATCATCTTCTGCAACACTCTCGTCTTGGTTGGGGGCGTACAAGCTTGCTGGTTCTTGCTGTACAACGGCATATTCCTCTTCTTAGCAGTTGATTCTTGGGTGGACAGCTTGTTCGAGGTTTATCCTATTGCGCGGTTGACGATCCATTGCTCATTGAGACACCATCCGGTGGTGGTCTTTGCGGTTATTTGGACTGCTACAGCTTTGGACATTACCTTACATCGGCTTGATCATATTTGGGCTTACATTCCGGGGACTATCCGATCTTTCCAGACATTACATTGGGACATTACCCACCACACGAGAGACTTTCGAGGCGTTTACACGAGATATGGCCATTTTCATGGCATATGGGATTCCGATATCCCAGAGAGGACACCACCATCTTTGGTGGAGAGACACCTACTGTCATGGATGATCAAAGCAAAGACTTTGCTAGAAGATTCTAGAAGAGAAGGTTCGAGAAGATTCTAGTTCAAGAAGCTTCTAGAAGATATTGGAAGATTCTAGAAGGTAGAATTCTAGAGAAGAGAAGATTCAAGAAGCTTCTAGAAGGTTCCAGACAAGAGAAGGTTCAAGAAGTTTCTACAAGGTTCAAGATGATCTAGAGTGTTCTAACCTCCTCAAGTACAAGTATAAATAGGGGTCTTGGGCCACAAGCACTTCAGTCTTGCCAAACTGTTATGAACACCACGAGGTGCTCACCAAAACTTGATTACTCCGGTCCCAATTTTCTTAATGCAGGTCAGTCTTGGATGTTTTAATTGCAAACCGGTTCCAATATTCTAATTGTGTATCAACCGGTTCCAATTATTTGAAGTGCGTACCCGTAGTTGATGGATCGAGTCTCGAATCAAGTCTTGTCTTTTTAGTCTCAAACCGGTTTGCAACATCTCAAAACTTTTAAATGTTAGATTGGTCTCAATTTTTTAATTGCATACCTGTACTTGATGATTTTAATCGTCTGTGATCCGCAAAGTCTTGATTAAAGTCCTAGACCGGTCTCTGATAAATTTATAATAAATTTGATTGATTGCGGACCAATCTCTACTTTTTAATTGTGGATTGGTCATGTTCTTTTAATTGCGTACTTGTCTCAATTTGTCATTTATGTAATATATTTTGAATCCAAAATGATTTGTAATGCTTTATATTGGTTCGTAGTTGATTTGCAATCGTTCGTATGACTTGTCAGAAGAGGAGAAACAACGGTTTTTATACATGCTGAAGGGTTTCCCTAATCTTTTTATTGACAAGTATAATAGGATCGCAAGCATTATGGTAGTAGAACACCACATCAAGCTGAAGGAAAATGCAAAGCCGGTAGTACAGAAGCTTAGGCGGCTAGGAGTGATCTAGGAAAGTGCACTCCTCAGCGAAGTAAGGAAGTTACTTGAAGTTGGGTTCATCTCCAGTCGAAAATTTTGAGTGGGTCTCACCTCTAGTGGTGACGCCTAAGAAGAATGGCAAATGGCGCCCAAAGAGAAGCTCCAAAGACTTGGATAGCATGTAGAAACGGCCGTCATCATGAAACAATTTCTTGATGATGGTGCGGAGGACAATGTACTCACGGCATGGTGCAGCCTTAAATTTCATGAAGGTGAGTCCTTCCAGAGCTACATAGAGAAGTCTTGGGACACATGTTTCAAAGCTACAGTCTATAGAAGCATCAACTTTGTTGAGAAGAAGCAGCAGTTCTGTGCTGCTTTACCCGAGGACATGCACACCTATATGCAAGCACTTTTGCCTAAAACCATTGCTGTGGTGATTCACTATACAAGAGTGGCTCACAAGATCTTTAAGCTGAAGCACCCTCCTAAGGGAGAGAGAGGAAACGGAAGCCTGAACGCAAAGTCAATTGCGAAGAAGCAAGCTTTCAAAAAACCTATCAAGGGACCAACCGTCTTTCACCTGAAGAGATGGAGCGTTACCGAAGGAAGAATCGACGCTTTTGATGTAGAACGACTAGTCACACCTATCGTGAACGTCCACGACGAGAGACTCCTAGGGTAAGCAATGTTATAACTACTCCTCATGATGATTCTCCAGATGCTAGTCAATTGTGTTATGTTTGGGGTAAGATCCGGGATCAAAATGCTTTGATTTTAATGGATCCAAGTCCAACACATGACATAATTTTAAGGGAGCTAGCAGAGAAGTTGGGAATAAAGGCAGGAGGGATGGAACCTACTCTAGAAGCACAAGGCGCATTCAAGGAATAAGAAGTGGCAATTACACCGTTGATTGGCAAACTCTAAGTTCATGCGCGAAGTTATATTGAGCCAGAGGAATTTTATGTTGTCCCTCTTTCATCTCAAGATGTTATTTTAGGAGTCACATGGTTTCATATGAAATTCGCTTGACTTATCTATCTTGAAAGACTTATTACTTTTTCTCATAGAGGAAAAGACGTTATCCACACTTAGAAGAAAGTGGATACCATACTATTAGTCAATTATGTAGCTTTCAATAAATCAATGAAATCATCTATTTCTTCGTACATTATTTTTGTTAGAGATCGTAAGTCTACGTTTGATGATGCTAGCAAATCTCTTTCAAAGTTAGATGCAAATCTTAAGTCTTTCTTAGAGATCATGCACACTGTTTCTCCGAAACCATTCCTGTTGAGCTACAACCTTCAAGGGGTGAAGATGACCATAGAATTGACTTAATTCCAGGCACATCTCCATCTAATAGACCACATTATAGGGTCTCTCTAGCTCAACAAGAAGAGATAATGGATCAAGTTAATGAACTCCTAGAAAAGGGCATGATCCAACCTAGCTCCTCTACATTCTGTTCCCCTATGCTACTAGTGCAAAAGAAGGATGGTTCTTACTGTATGTGCGTGGACTATCGTGCACTAAACAAGAGCACTATAAAGAATAGATTTTTGGTCCCAAGAATTGAAGATATCTTTCATAGGCTTCAAGATTCATCCTATTGCAGTAGGATTGATTTAAAGAGTGGCTGTCACCAGATAAGGATAGTCCCTGAAGATATTCATAAGAGGGCCTTTAAGACCACTTTTGGATTATATGAGTTCCTTGTTATGCCACTTGGTCTAACAAATGCTCCTGTCACATTGAATAGAATGATAGATAAGATATTTAGACCATATCATTCTTTCACAGAAGTGTTCTTTGATGACGTTATTGTCTTCTCCAAGACACTTGAAGAACATAAGGAATATCTAAGAAAAGTGTTTGAAGAGTTGCATCGCAACAAACTCTTCATCAATGGTAAAAAGAGTGAGTTTTTTTTACAAGAGATACGCTACCTTGGTCACATAATTTCCAAGGATGGTATCAAGATGGATCGTGAGAAGCTGAAAGTCGTTAAGGAATGGCCTCAGTCTAAGAATCCACATGAGCTACGGAGTTTTATAGGCATGTGTGCATATTAGCGTAGGTTCATAGAGAAGTTCTGAGTGATTACACGTCCTCTCCACGACTTAACTAAAAAGAAAGTTATGTTTTGGTGGACAGACAAGGAAGAAAAGGCATTTCAAACGCTCAAGCATAAGCTATTAAGTGAGCCTCTTTTGAAGTTGCTCGACTTAAATAAGCCTTTTGAAGTACATTGTGATGCATGTGGAGACAGTTTAGGAGCTATTCTCTTACAAGATGGTCATCCAATTGCATATTAAAGTAGAAGGCTTGATGATCAAGAAAGAGTGCTTGGAGTTTATGAAAAGGAGTTATTAGTCGCTATACGTGCTCTAGAGTTGTGGAAGCATTATTTGCTTGGCATATTTTTTGTTTTGCAGACCTTTCATCAAAGTCTTAGGTACTTTATGACGCAAACAAAATTGAGCGAGAAGTAAATGCGATGGGCTAATTTTCTCTCAAAATTTCATTTTCATACATCACATGTGGCAGGGAAGCAAAATCCTGTGACAGACGCTTTGTCACAAAGGCCCAGGAGTTGAATGCAGTTAGTATTGCTTATCATAACAACTTCACATCAATGAACAAGTTGCTTCTGAGTGATCTTGATCTTGATTTTGCTTCTAAATATGAACAAGTTGAGCAAGGGATTTGCTAAATTGAACTTGACCAACTCTCCATAACTCTCTTGTGAATACTTCCAAAACACATAAGCGAGATCCTTTCATCACAATGTCCAAATTTGCCTAGCCTTCTCCCTCACTATCATCATCAGAATGTCCTCTTTAACTTCCCACTTCCTTGTTCGTTTGAAGGTGCTTATGTTTTATGCTCCACCCATGCTATATATTACATAATTCCTCCACCATCTCATAGTCCAGACTTCTTCTATCAAGTGCATTTCCTTCAAACAAAATGTCATGCATAGTTTCTAAGGAGTAGCCTAGTGCTTTGTCCTCTCCAAACATGTGTATGCCCATGCATGATCTAGTACAAACGTTGTGTGGACATGTAAACAAATGCCTTTTGTTGTTTTACTCCTGTGTAACAATAGCCACACTCTATGCATACTTTGGTTGTATGCACCCTCAAGTTATCTTGAAACACCTCTAAGGCCAATATAATATGTGCTTATCACTGGATTCCATCGAATTGTAAGAGAAATAGGAAATTCCACATTAAGGACATATACTCATTGTTATAAATGTGTCTATGTATTATGCATGCAATTGCCCATGTGGATATTTTATCATAGACCAAGAGGCAGCGCTAGGTTTTAATTGTTTTTTTTTGTGGTTCATAGACAACATAATATCTTCTACATCTATGGCTATGTTGTAGGTCATTTCCATACCTTGTCTTCATTTGATGCAAGTGCAAGAATGTTTAAAGATAGGTTCATGGGTGTTCCCTAAGGTAGACGATCGGTCCTTAAGGTAGACGACCATGTCTAGCAAAGATTGATACATTCCAAAGGATGAAAAAGACACACACATATATCGCTGAGGTTCACAGATTTCTTGGTGCATGTGTCTTTTATGTTCTTTGGATTTTGCGTTATGCACATGTAGTTGACCCTCTCTATTGGTTATTAAGAAAGAACCAAAAGTTTGAATGGGGTGATGCACATGTAAAAGGTATGCTAAGCCAAATGCTCAACTCTCAATGTTTGCCCATACTGGCTACACATTTGACTTCCAGCTTGATCCCCATCTTGCTCTCTCATCGTATGGGTCTCAATCCATTGACACAACACTTGCTTCTATCGGAAGTACAAGTAGATAGCAAACCCAAGCAGCAAAACATTGTCTTGCGTGAGCTTGTCTATTCCACAATGTGGGCAACCTTGTATTTTCCACAATTGAGTTAAAGAGCTAAGTGGCTTTCTGGGTTGAGATGAGACTTTGCAAAAGCTACTAAGAACGGCAACAATTTTTTGTATGTGCTGAGCTCTTATGTGTTTGGTGTCTGAGTAAGACATATGTGTGCTAGTGTGTGTGTGCGTGCGCGCGCGCTGAGCTCATACTTGTTTGGTGTTTGCATAAGACAGATGTGTGCTAGTATGTGTGTGTGTGTGTGTGTTGCAAAAAACCTTAGTTTCATTTTTTGCAAGTGCAATGATGTTTGTAAAGTACAAATTGCAACACTATGATGTAGGACTTACAAAAGTACCAAAAGTATTAAAATTTTAAATTTTGTATAGTGCCTAATTAATAGCAAGGAAATGTACCTCTGGATATTGGTATCGCAATATCAAGTCCATGTATCATATTGTTATAGAGTTGTTTGATCTCGTCAAAACAAGCAAATAAGGTGAAATAGGGTGGTACGCATGTCCTTTCCATGGGAATCGACAAATATGCTCTTGGTTCAACAAAAGGTCAAAGTGCGTTCAAAAAAAAAAGAAGACTTTTATGTTTGTAAAAGGCACGCGAAGATATTTTCGTTGCCTGTCTGCCAGACGTCGCACGTGTGTGTGTGTATTGGTTCAGCCTCAAACGAGCTGCATGTGAGGGACTTCTGCGCAATGAGCATAGGCAGGATCAAGGGAGCTAAGGGACGTAGCGGGAGCAACCTCCTCTCTCTCTCTCTCTCTCTCTCTCTCTCTCTCTCTCTCTCTGCGCGGAAGGGGAGCCAAGGGGGAAGCATTGACGAGTGCTGAAGCTGCGCACATGAATCTAAAGGCAGGACACAAAGTCGAGGAGGATGAGGAGAGTGCTGAGGGCGGTGTTGCAGCAGACCAGTTGAAGCGCAGGTAGGTGGCTCTTGGCAGTCAGATAGGAGCGCGACAATTTGATTTTTGGAATCTGGTGGAGATTCCAGTTAATAGATAGCGAGCCATTAGTGTGATTCAATGGTGTTATGATTTTGAAAAAATGGTCATACAAGAACTGTATTAGGATGCAAGGGATGCAATTTGTGCGCATATGAGGGTGCCCAAAAAAAATTAAAAAACCACACAAGCATGTGGCGATGAGGTGGCACACTTCCTTCACCAATTTTTATAATTTAGGGGGAACGTGCCCTTCCCCCCCAGTATTTTCATCTTCAGTGTTGAAGGGGTCGTAATGGCCGAGTAACGATATACACCTATATTGTCTTCAAGAATTTTTTTTAGGTTGGAGGAAAATATTACCTTGGTAAAACTTGTGTTGTAAATTTGATAAGCTTCTACTATCCACTTCAGCCCAACATCATGCTCGTACACACTGGTGTAACAAACCAAATACGAGTTAGTATGCCAAAATATATATATAATTAATTTACATTTATAATATATATATATATATATATATATACACATATATATATATATATATATATATATATATATATATATATATATATATAGAGAGAGAGAGAGAGAGAGAGAGAGAGAGAGAGGCAAAGACTCATAGTGGGAAAAGGACCTCAATCTATTAGAGGACCGGCCTTGATAGGTATGGAGAAATATAGATTTAGTTTTTCCTCTAGTGTTAATTGGTCACATTTGATGAAGGAGACCTAAAGAGGAACTATAACCTTAAGAATCTAGTAGTGGTTGGCAAGTGCTAGGGCTGACAGTCATGCAAAGACAAGTTCTTTTGAGCTGTGTGGTACTTTACCCCTCCTCCCAAGAGGATGTTTGGAAATTCTGGTGAGTCTTTTCCTATTATTACACTATTTACCTCTAATCTCAGATTTATTTTCCTTGTGCGTAACTTCAACAATCATTTTGTAATTCCAAAGAAAAAGAGATGTATATAATGAGATATTTTGTCGAACACTCGTTCTACCTATACCGGAGTCTACTTACATGGAAAATAATAATTTTGGTATCTGCAAAAGAGATTTTTTCTAGAACTTTCTAATAGTCTACAACAAGCAGTTACTATACTAAAGACCGCAAGCTCCCAAGCCACATTAGTTAAAGGGCTTTTTTTCAAAATTACCTTTTTGAATATAACATATTTGCAGCATGTGTGTGTGTGTGTGTGTGTGTGTGTGTGTGTGAGAGAGAGAGAGAGAGAGAGAGAGAGAGAGAGAGAGAGAGAGAGTGAGTGTTTTAATATCTATATAGGTGGCCAAATTTGGCCTATGAGACAAATCAGAGGTACATGGTGTATGTCCTCCATCTATGAAAAAGGACAAATGATACAAAATGAATTGTGAAAACCATTGAGAGAGAGAGAGAGAGAGAGAGAGAGAGAGAGAGAGAGAGAGAGATTAACCTTGTATGAAGAAAACTCTAAGAGTAGGTGTATAGCATCCAGCTAGTTGCTAACGCTCAGAATTGGAGTTTTTTTTGGCATGGATCAAAGCATATATCTTATGTGTGTATGTATTACTTCAGAAAAATAATCGGATTGTTGCAAGTATGTTCCCCAGTTGTGTTTAAGCTGCTCCAATAGGGAGAATCCCTTCGGGATTCTCCCATGACAAGCTATTTGGGAAGCAAAGTAAAAAATGCGACAATTGACGCGTGTTTGGGGGGGGGGGGGGGGGGGGGGGGGGGGGGGGTGTTTAATAATTGGATATTTAAAGTTGTCTTCTTCTTGTTGTTGTTCTTCTGAGCCTGCGCGCGTCAGAGAGACACAGAGTTCTAGGTTTGTGTGTGCTCCCTCTCTGTGTCTCTCTCTCGCTCGTTGAGGCTGTGGATGTCTCTGTCGCAGGAAAAGAGAGCGAGCAGTGGTCTCTCTGTCTCTTGGAGCAAAACAGAGCGAGGAGAGGTCTAGATCAGCTAATGGTTGCACATTGGAGTTTGTGAAGGTGGTATTGATAGGTGTAGTCTTGCACACAGTAGGTGATTGCATTTGGAGAAAGATGGTCACTTTACTCTCTGTCTGTGTATCTCTCACACACTGTCTGTGTCTCTCTTTCGTTGTACCCACGGACAAAAGTAGCAGTCCCCTACGCTCTGATGGCAAGCCTCTAGGGAATACCTGCGCAGACGGCTAGGGTTGGCATGGCTGAAGAGTGTTGATTGGCATGGTGCAGAAGAGTTGAGGGAGATGGTTGGTGTGCAAGTGCTCACAGAGGATGAGCAGGAGCTTGCGCAGGACTGCAGAGTTGAGCTAGGTGCTCGATGTGGAGGAGGAGGTTGTACAGGGGTAAGCGGGACTAGGCGCCAGTCGAGCAGAAAGCGAAGCAAGCTTGGGGGGGGGGGTGGATGTGTCAAAAGGGCAAGAGTGTTAGGGAGGCATATCGCGAGATTCCGGCTAAATTTTTATAATTTAGGGGGAATGTGCCCTTCCCCCCTGAGTATTTTCACCTCCAGTGTTGAAGGGGTCATAATGGCCGAGTAACGATATGCACCTCTAGTGTTGAAGTATATTGTCTTCAAGAAATATTTTTAGGTTGGAGGAAAATATTACCTTGGTAAAACTTGTGTTGTAAATTTGATAAGCTTCTACTATCCACTTCAGCCCAACATCATGCTCGTACATACTGGTGTAACAAACCAAATACGAGTTAGTATGCCAAAAAAATATAAAATTAATTTATATACATATATATATATATATATATATATATATATATATATATATATATATATACATATATATATATATATATATATATACATATATATATATATATATATATACATATATATATATATATATATATATATATATATATAGATAGATAGAGAGAGAGAGAGAGAGAGAGAGACTCATAGTGGGAAAAGGACATCAATCTATTAGAAGACCGGCCTTGATAGGTATGTAGAAATATAAATCTAGTTTTTCCTCTAGTGTTAAGCTCCTCACTTTAGCCGAAATCTCACGAAATGCCTCCCTAAGACTTCCGTCCTTCTGACACGTCCGCCTCCCACCCCTCCACAAGCCTGCTTTGCTTTTTGCTCGACTGGCGCCTCGTCCCGCTCACCCCTGTACAACCTCCTACTCCACATCGAGCACCTAGCTCAACTCTGTAGTCCTGTGCAAGATGCTGCTCATCCTCTGTGAGCACCTGCACACCAACCACCTCCCTCAACTCTTCTGCAACATGTCAATCAACACTCTGTAGCCATGCCAACCTTAGCCATCTCTCCAGGGCATTCCCTAGAGGCTTGCCATCAGAGCGCAAGAGACTACTGCTTGTGCCGTGGGCGCACAAAGAGAGACACAGACAGTGTGTGAGAGACACATAGATACTTCAGTCGCCACCGCCTTCCTTGTCAGACTCCAAACGCCGCACGCGTCCATAGCCCCCCCCCTCCCCCCTCTGCTGGCTTTCTGCCACACATGACGGCAGGCGGTTTGCACCAAGTCACTGTGCACACGACACGCTCACCATCACTACTGAGCACTCGTGTGAACAGAGGGCTCTATGTATTCCTCCGCGCACGAAAGACAGAAAAAGAGTAAAGTGACCACCTTTTTCCAAATGCAATCACCTATTGTGTGGAAGACTACACCTGTCAATACCACCCTCACAAGCTCCAATGTGCAACGATAGCTGATCGAGACCTCTCCTCACTCTGTTTTGCTCCAAGAGACAGAGAGACCACTGGTCGCTCTCTTTTCCTGCGAAAGAGACATCCACAGCCTCAGCGAGCGAGAGAGAGAGAGACATAGAGAGGAAGCACGCACAAACTTAGAACTCTGTGTCTATGATGCGCGTAGGCTCAGAAGAACAACAACAAGAAGAAGACAACTTTAAATATCCAATTATTAAACACACAACCCCCTGTCATTAAATCTAATATCTAACCAACCCAAATGATTTTCTCATATTAAATTCATCATTTAATGCGGGATAATAAACGGGAACAAGGGTTAGAATATAGACATGTGCTTACGGACCTATCTCAACACGGGGCCAATGATAAAGAGGCCCAAATACGAGATGGTCTGTCAAAGAGCAAGGTTAACTAATGGATCTTAAGAGACCTTAGGGTTAGCTTCATTAAAGACCTCCAATGGTTAGTGTTAAAAGTCCTTTGACCTTAGGCAAGCTAGGGCTGAGCTTGAGGTAGGAACCCTACCTAAACTTACCTTTGACCTTAGGCGAGCTTGAGGTGGGAACCCGATCTAAACTTGCCTTTGACCTTAGGCAAGCTAGGGTTGAGCTTGAGGTGGGAACTCCACCTAAGGTGCTTGTCATGCTTGATGACTAAGGTACTTGAGGTACTTGTCATATTTAATGAGGAAGGTGCTTGAGAAGCTTTCTATGCATGGGGGGTAAGGTGCTTGAGTGAAAAAGAGACCCTACAAAGTTAATGAGGAAGTTGCTTGAGAAGCTTCCTATGCATGGGGGTAAGGTGCTTGAGTCAAAAAGAGACCCTACAAACTTAATGAGGAAGTTTCTTGAGAAGTTTCCTAATGCATGAAAGTCCCAAAGTTAGGGGAATCTTTGACCTAACCTTCCACTCACCCAAAGGGCACCCCTTTTCTAAAAGGGCACATGGGACACATGTCAGACTCTCACTAAGCTTAATCACATGGTATGCTTGAATGCTATTGGTTGGGCTAAAGAGGGGTCCAATGAGCTTTTAGTTCCATCCAACAAATATCTAGATATTTTCAAGCTCTGTCTCTCTCTAAGGGGTAAGGAGGACACTTGTCAAAAGACTACCCATGTACTTGATTTCATGCTGCATGTGATTGGCTAGGGGGAGAGGGGTATAATGAGCTTGCAGCATGTGGAAAAGTTGCAACTCGCCACAAGCAAGCAAGGGGGGTGCTAGGGGGATATACACCACATACACACTCATTTTGTGGATGCATTCTCACTTGGTGAAAGTTGAGGAACTCCACCTCCTTCTCCAAGCTTGTGAGAAGTGAGAGCCTACACCAACACTCTTGGCTATGGAATGCAAATCCAACCAAGAGCCATGCTTCAATGCTTAAGCTTTCCATCCTCTCCATCTTCATTACTACGCTATTATGTATGATAGCAAGAAGAGTGATGATAAGTGAGGAACTATTTCTTTCTCTTATGGAATGTTTCTTCTTTCTCTCCTGCCCTCATTCCTCACTAGCTCTCTCCACCTTCGAAGGTGTTTGAGGCCTTGGGTTGAGGCTTGGGATAGTTAATGCTTTCTACAAAGTTTATGTTATGTGTGTGATGCATGAAGCTTTCCATCTTCATTGCATCACCTAGGTCACAAGGAACACAAAGATTGTATTGTACCAAGTCTCTCTTGATGGGAGAAACTATAATACAAATGCCTATTGGAGGGGGGACCGGCTCCGTATGAATCCAGTCCTCAACTATTGTCATGTTCTCTAAACTCTCTCTCTCTCTTGCAAACGTATTGTTCATGCCAAGTTAACTAAGTACCATGTTTATGTTGCTACCATCAATTAAGTTCACCCGCTATTCTCACAAAAGTGCCTCACCTAATTTCTTAATTCCGCTACTCTCAAAGTTCATAGGCCATTTCCATTACATTGGTATCAGATCATTCAATTTATCTTTTCTTGCTTAAGAAGAGAGGTTCTTAAGTAGCCTATTAATGGTTGTTTCTGCTAATTATATTAGGGTAAGTGGGACTGGGGTCTATTATTGATTTTGTTGAGTCCACTATGTAGGATATGGTGCACACCTCGGGAGCTTTGGTCTTAATAATGGAGTCTTTTTAGACTTGCCTACGGCTTTACCATTATCGAGCCATAAGAAGTCCGAAAGGAGCTATCCCTTGGCAGCTTCGCTATGTTAGACTCACTCCACTACTCTCTATAATTAACCAATTTGAGCCGTGGGTGTAAATACTTAAGTGCCTATTCTCAAAGGCTAAGAGGAGTAGCAACTAAGGTTTTGAATTTTCAAAGCATACACTAAGTAAACACATAAGTTTAATTAGCATGGCTGACAATAACCAAGAGAGTAGAATGAACATTGATAACTTTGATTTTGCACATGAAGGTGCCAATGAAGATGCCCCCTTGTTTGTTAATTAATTATCTTGTCACTAGGTTGCAACAAGCTATGGGAAACCCCACTTGTTTGTTAATTATCTTGTCACTAGATTGCAACAAGCTATGGGAAACCCCACTTTGCAAGCCGAAGTTACTCAACAACTTCGTGCTTATGGGATTTCCTTTCCTCTCCACGAGGAGAGAGAGCTTACGAGGCCGTGGTGACCCTCTTGGCATAAATCCTGGAAAACTAGTGGGCTGATTTGCCATAACCTGGAAAATGGACCCACCACCAAAATATCAAAGTTGAGCAACAATCTGAGATGAAATGGTCGGCATAAACAACTGTGCATTACTCCCTTGACCATTCACTACTTGGTCCTGTGCATGTAAGCCTGTAACACTGGACCTGTAACCACTGCAAGAGTCCTTTCCACATGCTCTACAATAGGAGGTACCGGCTCCTTCATTCTGTCAGTAGCATGACGTGATGACTCAACTTGAAATTCCCCTTATGGGACTCCATAAACTTCTTCATACGAGGATTCTTGACAAGCATGCTCAAGAGCTTAGCCGTAAACAGATCTTCCTCTTCTTGCTCTTCAAGAGTCAATGGTTGAGGCACACTGCTAGGACAGGAAGCTTGCCTTTGCCTTTATCTGCCATAGATGCAAATCTGTCTGTAACAAGGCTAGGGTATCCAAAGAAAGATTACCGTAATCTTTCTCACCTGTAAACTTGTTGTGTGTGCTAACTGTTCACCCAAAACTTTTCGTGTCGGTCTCCAGCAAAATAGATGACCTTATCCCGACGATGGAACCATAAAACCGGTCTATAGGTCAAATAAAGTGGTAGATTCTTCAAATAATACGTGGAATTTTCACACACACACACAGACTTAATCCTCGCTTCCTCGCTCAACAACAGATTGGCCCCGAAGTCCGGCGCCCCTTGCTGTATTTCTTTGTTATTAAAGAGAGTGAAAATTACAAGGATATAGTGCTATCAAGCACTTGACCTGTTCATGGATGAATATCACTTGTTCCGGGTAAAATTCGGCAACATAACAGTTCTGTAGCTCACCTAGAACAAATGAACAAAGGAAACACTTCCACTAGCCCGTATCCACTGCTAGGAGCTCAAAACAGTCAATTACAGCCTGCTGTAATGACTGGTTCAGACCTGTATCAGACCTGTTTTCAGTTCCAAAAGTGCCCTGTAGTATCCTCTAAATACCTGGCTAGGTTCCTCTGCAATCTGGCATCAATTGAGTATCAAAATAGCATCAAAACAGTGCTGAATTTGACACTTGCTTAATGAGGTTATGACCCTCACTTGTTCCTGCTCTGAAGCAGTAGCTAACTGCTCCTGTATCTGCTCAGGGAGGCTCTTGCCTCGGCTTTTATGCATAAACCCACACAATCGTACATCAATCAAATGAAAGGCCCTCTAGTGGGGCATCACTACTGATCATAGAGGAATAGAGAGCACTGCTAGGGTGCAAGGCATGACTCTTGCATGCACTGTACATACACGAGGGAAAGGAAGCTCTCCATAGCTCTTAACCTGATGCAATCCACTTGAAGAAGAAGAGGAAATCAGTCCCCCTTGTATATTCGTAGATTTTTCCCCTTTTTGTTGTGGAAAGTGGCTCAGGTGCTGACAAATGGCACCCGTGCATTGAATTTCCCATTTTCGGCTTCATATCTAAAAAGATCTCAATTGAAGCATCAGGTGACTTGACAGCGGACTCAAGAAATGTTCCCCTTGACATTCCAGAGCTAATGAGGCGAAAATATTTCATGGCCAAAAAGAGCAGTTCCCTAAATTTTAGGAGACTCTTCCAATGCATCCCTTCGGGTCTCCTGCCCATCATTCTAGTCTGTGACCACATCCAAAAATGCATAGTGGCACAGAGACAGTGACTTCCATTCAGTGATCACTCATAGGAGTGCACATTCGAGTCCCGGCCAAGCACATTGTCCGGTAGCTTCTGCAGTGGCCAAGCACACAATCTTGGTCCACCGACATTCTGTTCTTCAGTGCCAATTCTAAGGCTCAGATAGACCATTAGTCCAATGTCCAAATGGCCCATCTTCATTGGCAATGCAATGGTCCAGCTTAATCCAAGACTCCGGGGGGAAAGCAATAGCAACAAAATAAAGAAAAGAAAAATGTATTTATATGGAAATATAAATAGGGAAAGCAACTGTAAAAATATCACCACCTGGTGACAGATAAAGCTCCATCCCACATCTATCATGGATCATGTACCTCTGCTACACATGGATTACAGTTTTGTTTCATTTCAGTTTTGTACCTTTGTCCTTTTTTACTGATGGACAGAGGACCCACCCATGTACATCTGATTTGTCTCATAGGCCGATTTCGGCCTCCAGTGGATGTTAACATATCTCTCCTCTCTCTCTCTCTCTCTCTCTCTCCAACCACATACACCTACTTCTCTGTCACGCATTGTCTCGCTGCCTCCCTGACTACCCTGTGCCATACCCTTCTGCCTCGCACATCTGCTCACTGCCCTATCACCTGCGCACGTCCTTTCATTGCCCTTTTGATAGTTATGCCCGCTAATAGATTCCCCCTTATGCACTGCCCTTACATTAATCGGGTTGCCCTTATCGCACGCACAACCCACATCTATATGTATTCTATAACAGCAGGGCGAGTGCCCTTTACACGTGTGAACAACTGCGAGATGAAGGCTAAAGTCCAAAACGAGAAGAAGAAGAAGAAGCTCCTCTGCGCACGATAAAGAGGGAGAGAGAAAGAGAGAGAGAGAGGCCGCTGAAGGTGGCCGGCCGTACTAGTGGTTTAATTAATTTGGCTGGCTAATTCACCCAGGAGCTAGGGGGCTCTCTCTCACGCTGGTTCACTACCCCACAGCCCTCACGTTGGTCTTCCCCAGTCCAATGTGCGTGGGCTGCTGCTCCCCACTGTGCCGCATTGGGCTGGTGGGACTGCCTCTACAGCCCCTGGTACCCTCATGTGAAGGACCCCTCACATGCCCCCCTGCCCCCCCCCCAACACACACACACGGCAAGAAAGACCCCCTCACCAAGCAAGAGGAAATTCATGATAATGCACAAGCGAGTCACCACCCTCGAGACAGAAATGAAAGGCTGGATGAAAGAAATGGAGACAGCATTCCTCCGAGAAACCAAAACCCTCCATGAGCGGATCTCTTTTCTTGAGGAGGAGCGGAAGAGCCTTCATGAGAGAATTCTACTCCTCGAGAGCAAACCATCAAGAGAGGAAGGAGAGATTGATGAAACGGACAAAGAGGCAATCAAGGAAGAGATCACCAAGGCACTCGCGGAGAGCCTTGAGAAGCAAATAGATGCTGAGAAAGATGGATGGGTTGAGGTAGTCAAGAAGAACCTCAAGAAAGAGACCAAAGTGGAGGCACAAAAAGAGGAGGCTACCATCACCCACAAGACGATCGAGGAGGAGAAAATGCGCCATGCCCCCCGACTCAACATACATGTCACTAGCATTGTAGAGGGGACGGGATCCACGCCAGAAAACGATGAGAAGACGCTAAGTAAGAAGCTCGGCTACAAGGAAGAGGAGCCACCCCCTTTCGTCAAGGCTTGGAGAGCTTGCAAAGACCCCCAAAAGAAAAGAGCCCTCCTCATCCAATTAACCAACGAAGAATCACGATCTACTTTCTTCCGCAAGCGGGTGATTTTGAGGGGGTCTTCAAGGCCCACCCATCTAAGTCGATGGCGACCTCAAGAAGGTGCAAGTCGAGCACCGACGCGTATGCATGCCTAGAGTGCATCAAGCCTGCAAAGAAGGGAAGAAGGCATCCTATTGGGATGGTCGGGTCATCATTGATGGCAAGACTATCACACAGGGATTTGCGGCCTGTGGGACACGACATGAGGAGGCACACATTTCAATGTGGAGCTGCAATGGGGATCTATGGACACATCCAAAGCGACTAGAGGAGGTGATGAGCAGTGAAGACATCATCTTACTTACAGAGACACATGAGAGCCCAGAGAGAGGCTTACCACGGATATAGGGTTTCCAGTGGGAATCCATACACTGGAAGTGTACATGCCAGAAGACTTCCTAGGGGTATGGGGGAGTGGCCATTTTGTTCAGACGAGAGATTCATAAAGGGTGCAGGTGGTAGCACGGGACTTAGAGGCACGTTTCCTTTGGCTTCGCCTAGAGCTCTCACAGACACGGACCATCTACATAGCCATATGCTACTTTGCACCCACACGCTCCAGATTTGCTATGTCAGAGCAGGAAGAGGGAGGGACCGAGAAGTCACCATATACATGCTTGATGGAGGGGATCATGGAGTACTCTACACTAGAGATAGTCTTCCTTATGGGACACTTCAATGCCAGGACATGCAAACAAGTGTGAGACCTACGACTTCGGAGATCCGGAGATCCTACACACCATAAAGGCTTCTGACACCACAAGGACATCAGCAGACACACCACTCCTACAGCTTATGGGCGCCATCTACTACGCTTAGGCTCTCAGCATCGTCTCGTTATTTGTTAACGGGATGGCACAATGGCTAGCTTTAGGTAGCCTCACATGTATTTGCTTAGCTCTTTCACCATCCCGCCCATACCCATTGGAGCGGACCCCACATCTCTCTCCCTCTTTCAAGTCTGATGCTCCCTCACATACCTATTACAGCCACACCGCACACCACGATCCACTTCACTCATGAGCTAGCCACCATCTACTCAGACACAGTAGAGACCGGCCTCTGTTGACTTCTCCCATCTGCACCTTTATCTACACTTATATCCCAAATCTCATCTGTCTTACACAGTCGCCCTCAGCTCATTCCCCCACACTACCCACGCAGGCCGTACCCCTACCCTTGGGACTCCCAGAGCTGATGGTATGATGATGAGTGCAGAGAGCTCTATCGCAGCTTACAAGCACAGCGGGCCCTAGGAGCGATCACAGAGAGAGAGGCCCGGCGACAGATGAAGGCACTCACACCGCAAGTGACAAGCCATTGAGGAGGCATAGGAGCTTGAGCTTTACCACCTTCTCGTGAGCATGGATAGTGCCACAGTATGGCGCACCCTCAAAGAGCCCGGGCCGACCACACCCATTGAGAAGCCATAGATATGGCCTGACTATTCAAAGAGGCTATATGAGGTCCCCGAGCAGCCACTGATCCCTCAGCCACACGACCCATCAGCTCCACTTTCTTCACCAGAGAGATGGTAGAGCAGGCCATCCGTCGACTAGTCCCTACAAGTACTTTCAATCATCCAAGCATCATAATACCGAGTACAAGCAGTACCCAAGTACATACGATCAAAACTCCAAATAACTATTGCATTTTCAGCATTCTCAACGTCAGCATCGTAGGACCAGTGTTTCTCCTCTGGTGGACACCTTGGCCCAACGTTTTCTCTACAGCACCCTGTCAAGCCCAGAGTTTTCCCTTGCAGTTATCCTTTCACTCAGAACCAAAACCATTGTATCAGCATTCTCAGCATTTGCGTAATCTACAAGCAAATACCACTCTAGCAATAGAGTGGGGAGCCCTTGGAGGGGGGTTTGGGACCCCATCTGTTGTCATTCTTCTTTCTCCAACCTCTCACTCATAGTATTCTCTCACAGCACGACATCTCAGTATCAAGTAAAAAGAACCTTCAGTCTGTGTTAAAGTACTATTCTTGAGCTTCAATCATCAACACTTCCGTTGCACCTAACATTGGTATCAGAGCTCTGGCGTACTTCGACATCGCGACTGACGCAGTAAACAGCATTCGGGAGAGTGCGCTTTTGGCAGCAGGTTCCGACCCCCAAAACTAACTACTGTTGCCTATACAACCATTAGCCACTCCCACCCTTAGTCCATCGCGCATCAGGCATGCTCCCATCTTCACCGCAAGTCTTGAAACCATTTAAGGCTAGCTTGGGAAGTGCTTCGGTGTTGCACCTTAAAGAAGAGCAGGGATCCAACAAGAATCATGCAATCAAGCAGAAGAGAAGCTCAGAAAAAAAATTTGACCTTTCATTTTTGGGCAACAAAACCCAAAAAAGGGCTTGTCCAAGAACGTTTGAAAGGTAACCTGCAAAGGGCCTGTCCAGCCTCCTCGTATTGCCCTCCTTCTGCTTGCTAAGTGCAGTACTTGCCCTTGAGGCCGGACCAATCGAAGTGAGGTGGTAAAAAGCAACCTTGGTGTGAGCGCAATGCCGCCGAGGGGTGCCCCCACAGGAAAGAATATTGGGTGTGAGTAAAGAGAAGCTCATTCGTAAGCACAAAAGAGCATTGTATGGTCGTCACCCAAAGCGGCATGGATACATCACGTGAAGGAGATGACACAGAAGCTATGGAAGAGGTGGCGGAGGCTACAACCCCAGTCACAACCTCAGCCACAATACCAGGACCCAGCAGAGTTGGAGAGCATGTCAGAACTTCCAGTGGACTCTTTCTAGATTCAGTACGCCCTAATCCTCCACCACCATCTCCATCGGCACCTCGTCATGAATTGTCTTTTATGGAGGCGATGATAAAGTCAATGATGGATATGAGGATGATGCAAAATGTTGAGCGGCTAAACTTGGAGAACGAACGCGATCTTTGACGGATAGCCTTGGAGTGGGATCGCGAAGCTCAGCGGATTGCTTTGGAAGAGAGGCGTTTGGCCTTGGCGGCCGAGCAAGAGAAGGAGCATCTGACAGCACAAGAAGCACGGGACAGACTCGTGCAAGCGATGCTACATTCTATCCTCGCAACGCGCTCCGACTCAGCCAAATCATCAAGCAGAGCAGATAGAACAACTAGTATCAACAACTCCATCTCACCGGTAACAGAAAAGTTGACTTTCAGTAAGTATAATGGTAAGATGGATGCCTCAATGATTAAATCATGGTTGCATCAATTTAATGCTTACTTTGAGACCACTAAAAAGAACAGCAACAGTAAAGTATTAACAACTGCAACGTACTTAGCTGGGGATGCCATTAATTGGTATCATGCATGGCAAAAAGATTAGCAAAGAGAGCATAACAAGAGTTCTGATGCTCTTCTAAGAGACGAACCACTGTCATACAATTGGGACTACTTTCAAGAGAAACTAGAAGCCCGCTTTTGCCATCCCTTATATGCAACGGTTGAAGGACGATTGGAAGGGCCTTAAGCAAAATAGAATTTCTTTACGTATTTTTCTAACCGTATTTTGCACTAGGTGTTCAAGTCCAGAAGTCAGAGAAGAGTCGTCTACAGACTTTTCTCTACGTTTTGGACGAGTACATCAAGTACGATGTGAGAACCCTGTGCCCCACTGACTTTAACAAGGCAGTGTGGATTGCATTGGAACAAGAAATGAAGCATAACAAAGGTAAGCCAAAGGTAGTTACCAAGGAGGCTTCAAATACTCAACAAAACCAGCAAAATCAGCAGAATGGTAATGTATTATGTCACGTGACACATCCAACCCTATGTGTCCATGGACAAGCTACAGCATGACAAGGGTTCAGTCAGTCCAGTCAGTCTAGCTTAGGAAGTGTTCTGGCACTTTTGTGAGTCTGTTTGCAGACCACGCATGCCCAGGCACTTAGAGTAGATGCATATCCTCTGGTTGCACACAGCATGATCATCAGCATTACCATCAGAATCCAACAGAATCCATCAGGAGCATTTTCCAGTGCATTAAACCTATTTTTCCTATTTTTGACATTTTTCACTTATTATTTTAATTGACTTTTGTTGGGAACTGAGTAGGGCAATTTGGGTGAGATAATATATAAGCAAACCTAGGCTAGCACTATTTGGCAGAAGAAACCAAGAGAGCACAGGGCAATCTTGCAGCAGGCCCTCAAGGTGGCTCCTCAACAAGAACCCCCAGCGTTTTCTTCAACCAAAAACGCCAACACACCATCAGCGTTTTTCAGCTTTCCTTGGCGATTTCCCCATCAGAGTTTTCAGCTAGGGATTGCAGCAACAAAAGACTTTAGCAGTTAGCGCTTGGACCCCCCTGTTGCCTAGCGTTTTCCAACCAGCTATTCAACATTTTTGAGTCACCTAAACCAGCGTTTTTGAGCCGCAGTTTTCAGCCTTTAAGGACCAACAAATTGCAACCCTTGTAGCGTTTTTAGACAGCAGCAACACATTAGATGTTCAACAGCCTTAAGGGACCAGCAGATAGCGTTTTTGCAGCAATAGCATTCAGCCAAATCAGCGTCTACTTCATCACCATTTTTCAGCCGAAGACAGAGTCAAGTCATCGCCGTCGACATCGTCCTAGTTGCCATTGCATCATAGTCATCAAGCGGCATCAGAGTTTGTACGAGTTTGTGCAATCAATAGTAGACCACTCTCGCCATCGAGAGTGGGGCCTTCGAAGGAGGGTTTTACAACTCCCTAGTGTTGTATTCTCTTCTCCCTCTATCTCTCACTCTCATATACCTTCACGTACAATGTCCATTCACTTTGTTTGTGTCCATTGCACTCTCTCATTAAAGAACGGAAGGCTCTCCCTTCCCTAAGTAAAAGGAACCTTGAGCACAATTCGGAGCACTCATCTTGAGCAAAGTTCATCATTCATTCCGCTGCACCTTACATTGGTATCAGAGCTTTGGCAGTGTTCTGTTTCACTCAAGCAAAGAACCACAAGAACCACTGAATTTTTTTTGCTTATTGGGTCGCACGTAACCCAAGTCCTCTTAGGCCTGTCGATTCCTAATCGTGTTTTTGAAGAGACAGGAAACCCAAGAAAGAAGGGCTTGTCCAACCTCCCCTTGTGCCTCTTTTTACTCATTGAGAGCGGACCGTGCACTTAGCGGCCGGCCAATCAACATGAGGTGGGAAAAAGCAACCTTGGTGTGAGCTCAAGGCCGCCAAGGGATGCGCCCGCGGAAAAGAGCAGAACTCGGGTGAAGAGAAGATCCTTCTCTAACACAGATTGCAAGCGAAAGAAGAACCTCAAGAACTCAAGACCCCCAAGAACCCATGACCCACAAGAACCCAAGTTCCTCGAGAACTTAAAGAACCAAGATCACAGTGTATGGCCATCACCCGAAGCAGGCATGGAGGTGGTGAGCATGGGAGTGGCGAAGAAGAGTTTTTCCCATCAGGAGGTTTTCCCGACCCTCCCCCTTCCCCATCTACGCCACGGATTGTACCAAATCCTATGGAGGCTTTGGTCAAGACAATATTGGACATGATGGCACAACAAGAAGCGAATCGTTTGGCGGCCAAGGAAAGACAGGCAGAGCGTGCGCAACAGAGTGAACGACGCATGCAAGAGTTGGTCCGACATGTTCTTACCTAGAAGTCCGAGCCAACCAAAGATGTTGGTAGTTCCTCAAGTGGCGCAAGCCGAGATTCGGACTCCAACAACCCAGTCACAAAGAAGTTGACTTTCAGTAAGTATGATGGTAAGATGGATGCTTCGGTTTTTCAATCTTGGTTGCATCAATTTAACGCTTATTTTGCGACAACTAAGAAGACAGGAAATAGCAAGGTTTTGACGGAAGCTATGTACCTTGCTGGTGATGCCATCAATTGGTACCACGCATGGCAAGAGGCACAGTTAGCCATGCACCTAGAGGAAGCTGACAAGTTCACGTCCCTTTCCTTCAACTGGGCTGATTTCCAAGACAAGCTCAAGGCATGGTTTATGCCACCTCAGTACCTCGCACGGTTGAAGGACGATTGGCACGCTCTCAAGAAAAATGGTATACGAGTTATGTCTTTCTCTAATCATGTTTTGCAGCTCGGCACTCAATCACGCAAATCGGATGCGGAGCGCAAGGAGGCATTTCTATATGGATTGGACGAGTATATCAAGTATGATGTCGAGGTGCTCGATCCAATCGATCTCAACAAGGCGGTAGCGATTGCTCTCGCACAAGAGATGAAGCACAACAAGGGAAAGCCTAAGGAGAACAAAACTTCTCAAGGAACCCCTTAGACTTCTCAGAACCCGTAGAATGGTAAGAATGGTAACTCTTCTAGCCCATCTTCCTCCAATTCTTCGGAAAGAACTCTAACAATGAATAAAAGGGTAAAGCTAAAGCACCTGCAAAACCTAAGCTAACCCCGGATGAAAAAGCTGCACAAGGAATTATAGGAGGATACATCACGGTTGAAGAACAAGTGATTTATGCTAAGAAAGGTAGATATTACCAATGTCATGTCAAGGGTCACATTAAAAAGGCTTGTCCTAAGACAGCCCCACCTAAAGAGCCAAAGGCATCCACAGCAACCACAAGCATTTTAATGAACCAAGCTGAATCTTCTCATGTCTTTGAAACACACATTGATGAGTCTCTCATGAAGTGTTATAGTCATGTAAAGGGTCAGCGTTTTATCATATTGTTTGATCCAGGCAGTATGCATGATGTGATTAGTGCCTCTCTTGTTGAGAGAGCCCACCTAGAGGTTAGTCAAAAATCTCCTCTTGAGGTTTATGGCTTCGCTCCTAGTATGGACTCTCTCATCACGAAAGAGTGCCTTGATGTGTTGTTTACAGTTCAATAAGCTGCTTTCCGTAGGAAATTTCTCATGTCTCCTCTTTCAAGATGTGATATGCTTTTGGACATTATATGGTTTCGTGAGCATAACCCTCTCATTGATTGGGAGGCTAACACTCTCACCTTAAATGCCAAGACTGACTCCCCCCTCATCATTCGTGCTGAAGAGGATTTTCATTCTTTGCCTCTTATCTCTCATGTGCAGGTAAAGCGTGAATTACGACGAGGAGCACAAGAGGCATTCATCTATGCTGCTCCAGTTTCCTAGAGCATTCAGGCTCCAGCTAAGTATTCAGATTTGTTTATCAAGTTTAAACATCTCTTTTCGCAGGATGATCTTCCAACCTGTCTCCCACCCGAGGGGCCGGAGGACCATCGCATTGAGCTTATGGAGGGGACACAGCCTCAGTAAGGCTCCCTATCATTTGAACAAGATACAGGAGGAAGAGTTAAGAGCGACAACTCACGGAGTTGGTGGCTAGAGGATTCATACGTCCTAATGTAAGTCCTTTTGCTGCTCCTATTTTGTTTGTTCGCAAGAAGGATGGTTCCTCTCGTTTGTGTGTTGATTACAGGGCTTTGAACAAGATGACTGTCAAGAACAAGTTTCCGATGCCTCGCATTGAGTATATCCTAGATAGCTCAATGGAGCAAAGGTTTTCAGCAAGGTCGATCTCAAGAGTGGATACCATTAGGTACGGGTATTCAAAGGCGACATCTTCAAGACCGCTTTTTGCACCGAGCGAGGACAGTGGGAGTATATTGTTATGCCTTTTGGATTGACAGGTGCCGTGGGTGTATTTAATCGTCTCATGGTAGGCCGTTTCGACGATATGGTTGGTGTATGTGTTCATCTTTTTTGATGATATTCTCATTTTTTCTGCATCGTGGGAACAACATGAAAGGGATGTCAAAAGGGTACTAACCCGTTTGCATGAGTGTCAGTTGTACATTGCAGCTAGAAGTCTGAATTTTTTCTTACTGAAGTCACTTATTTGGGTTATATTATTTCTGCAGAAGACGTCAAGCTAGATCCCGCGAAGGTGAAACAGGTTTGTAATTGGAATTTGCCCAAAACTGCATATGATGTACGTTCTTTTCTTGGTTTATGTCAAGCATATAGTTTGCACATAGAGAATTTTGCACGCATTGCCGCACCTATGACGGATGTTTTGAAAGCGGTAAAGGCGAGTCGCCGTCAGCGTGTAGACTTGCCTGAAACTGCCATTGAAGCTTTTGCAGCTCTCAAGGTTGCGGTGACAGAAGCACCGTGTCTTATCCTTGCCTCTTGGGATGATATGGACGGATGCGAGCAATGTCGCCATAGGCGCTGTGCTTCAGCAGCATGGTCGTCCAGTAGCTTTCCTTAGCCGGATGCTCAATAGTGCAGAAAAGAATTATTCACTTTATGATAAAGAACTTTTGTCTGTCATTCACTCTCTTAAGCATTGGAAGCATTTTCTTTACGGTAGAGAGTTTACAGTTCGCACAGATCATCAAGCCCTCAAGTGGCTCCAGTCTATGCCTAGTGTACATTATTGGAGTGATCGCCAAGCACGGTGGTCACAATTTTTTGAGCAGTTTGGGAGTTTGATTGAGTATGTGCGTGGAAAAGCTAACCTTGTTGCAGATGCATTGAGTCGCAAAGGACAAATTTTGACTCTTGAGTCAAGGTCCACATTGTCTATTCAGGTTGTGTTTTTCGACAGCATGAAGAATCAGTATGCGGATTCCAAGTTTGGTAAGCATTGGCTGCAGGCTCTCATTCGTGATGGTTTGTTGTATTTTCGTCAATGTTTATGTGTGTTGCCCTCTCTCAAGCCAACCATATTGCATGATGCACATGATTCTCTCACGGGTGGGCACAGGGGAATGAACACCTCTTTGGAAAAAATAGAAAGATTCTTTTATTGGCCTAAAATGCGAAAGGAGGTGTTTCATTATGTCACACAGTGCACTATATGTCAAAAGGTAAAAGCTCCTCGAGGTAAGCAGCAAGGCCTCTTGCTTTCGCTACCTATTCCCGATGGACCTTTTCAAGATATTTCCATGGATTTTGTGACTAACCTTCCACCAAGTTTGCATTCAAGGAACACTCAACGTTTGACAATTGTCGATCGTTTCAGCAAGTTTTGCATGGTTATTCCTTGTAAAGCCACAGTCACTGTGCAAGATGTAGCACGGTTGTTCATTAAGCATTGGTACCCCCTCTGTGGTTTGCCAAAATCAATTGTTTCAGATAGGGATGTTAAGTTTACGTCCAATTTTTGGCGCGCACTCTTTGAAAATTTTGGCACTAAGTTGAATTTTTCATCAGCTTTTCATCCACAGTTAGATGGTCAGACAGAGATTTACAATCAATTGGCTTTTGATGGTTTAAAGTCATATGTGCATGATCAGTAGTCTCAATGGGAGCTCTATCTTCCATTGGTTCAGGCTATTTTGAATGACTCTTTTTCCTATGTCATTGGTCGAACTCTGTATGAGGCAGCTTTTGGCCGTCCATTCCAATCACTTTTGACTTGCTCGATCACTCAAATGCCTGATGCCAATGCTGAAAGTCAGTCATTGGATGAGATTTTTGAGAGTGTGAAGCTTCGGCTAAGCAAGGCTCAGGAATCTTATTCACGACAGGCTAATAAGCATCGTCAAGATGTTTCGATCAAGGAAGGGGATTGGGTGTATTTAAGAATCATGAAGCAACATTTTAAGCAAGTTGAAAAGAAGTGTCCCAAGTTATCTTTTTGAATGTATGGTCCATTTCCAGTCATTAAAAAGATAAATGAGGTTTCAATGAGATTGAAGTTGCTTAACTCATGGTTTTCCATGTTTCTTGGTTAAAAGTGTTTCAGGGAACACCTCCAAAGGACATTTCGGAAGAAGAAGAACCAGAGATCATCAATGAAGCTGAAGTCATGGAGCCGGAGCAAGTGTTGTTACATCGGTTTCGACATGGTTCGAAGAAGCAAGTGAGACAATACTTTTTGAAGTTCAAGGATCGAGGGACCCACGAAGTGGTGTGGGTCGACGAAGAGTTTTTTAAAGATTATCCAGAGTTGTTGGCAGACTACAAGGAAGCCATGCAGCTCGGTACGAGTACTTGACTTTAAAAAGGAGGAGATGTCAAGTGACACATCCAACCCTATGTGTCCATGGACAAGCTACAGCACGACAAGGGTTTAGTCAGTCCAATGAGTCTAGCTTAGGAAGTGTTCTGGCACTTTTGTGAGTGTTCGCAGACCGTGCATGCCCAAGCACTTAGAGTAGATGCATAATATCCTCTGGTTGCACACAGCATGATCATCAGCATTACCATTAGAATCCAACAAAATCCATCAGGAGCATTTTCCAGTGCATTAAACCTATTTTCCCTATTTTTGACATTTTTCACTTATTATTTTAAGTAACTTTTGTTGGGAACTGAGTAGGGAAATTTGGGTAAGATAATATATAAGCAAACCTAGGCTAGCACTATTTGACAGAAGAAACCAAGAGAGCACAGGGAAATCTTGCAGCAGGCCCTCAAGGTGGCTCCTCAACAAGAACCCCCAGCGTTTTCTTCAACCAAAAACGCCAACACACCATCATCGTTTTTTAGCTTTCCTTGGCGATTTCCCCATCAGCGTTTTCAGCCAGGGATTGCAGCAACAAAAGACTTTAGCAGTTAGCGCTTGGACCCCCCTGCTGCCTAGCGTTTTCCAATCAGCTATTCAAAGTTTTTGAGTCACCTAAACCAGCGTTTTTGAGCCATAGTTTTCAGCCTTTAAGGACCAGCATATTACAGCCCTTGTAGCGTTTTTGGACAGCAGCAACACATCAGATTTTCAGTAGCCTTAAGAGACCAGCAGATAGCGTTTTTGCAGCAATAACATTCAGCCAAATCAGCGTCTACTTCATCACCATTTTCAGCCGAAGACAGAGTCAAGTTGTCGTCGTCGACATCGTCCTAGTTGCCATTGCATCATAGTCATCAAGCGGCATCAGATTTTGCACGAGTTTGTGCAATCAATAGTAGACCACTCTTGCCATCGAGAGTGGGGCCTTCGGAGGAGGGTTTTACAACTCCCTGGTGTCATATTCTCTTCTCTCTCTATCTCTCAGTCTCATACACCTTCACGCACAGTGTCCATTTACTTTGTTTGTGTCCATTGCACTCTCTCATTAAAGAACGGAAGGCTCTCCCTTCCCTAAGTAAAAGGAACCTTGAGCACAGTTTGGAGCACTCATCTTGAGCAAAGTTCATCATTCATTCCGCTGCACCTTACAGGTAAGAACAATGGTAAGAACAATTCATCCTATTCAATCTCCCAACCCACCAAAATCTCAGAACAATGCATAGCACAATGATAATAAAGGGAAGGCTAAGGCTCAGGTGGCAACAATGTTGACACCTGACAAGAAAGCCGCTAAAGGGATAGTTGGGGGATGGCTCACTCTAGAGGAAAGGGGATCTTATGGAAAAGAAGGGAGATGTTTTAATTGTCACATTAAAGGTCACATGAAAAGAGATTGTCCTAAAGGTTCCACTAAAAAGGACCCAACACCTGCACCTACAGTCACCAAAGTTGTCCAGAAATTTGATCAAATGAATGCACCTCAAGTATCGGAAGATCCTGATGAATCTCTCATTAAGTCTTATGGTCTTGTGAAAGGTCAACGTGTGGTTGTCTTGTTTGACACTGGAAGTGTGCATGATACAATTAGTGATTCTCTTGTGGCAAGGGCACACTTGGAAGCTAGTCCAGCAACTCCAATTCTAGTTTCTGGATTCGCTCCCGGCATGAACTCAACACTCACGCATGAGTGTCATGATGTGTTAGTCCAAGTACAAAAAGCATCTTTTCGTCACAAGTTCGTTATATCGCCTTTAGTAGGCTATGACATGATATTAGGTATTAAGTGGTTTCGGGAGCTTGACCCAGCAGTTGATTGGAAGAATAGTATTCTCACTATCTCCCAAGAAGGTGATAATCTCGTGACTATTCGCAGTGAGCCTGGACTCACTACTATGCCTCTAATCTCTCATGTAGGAGCTCAAGCAGCAGTCATTTATGTGAATCCTACAGCTACAAATCTTGGTATTCCCGATAGATATTCAGAGATGTTTAAGAAGTATGACATTTATTCTTGAGGGTGATCTCCCGCCGACTCTCCCTCCTGAACGTCCGAAAGATCATCGCATTGATCTCGTGGAAGGAGCCCAACCTATCAATAAAGCTCCCTACCGCTTGAACAAATCTCAAGAAGAGGAGTTAGAGAGGCAATTAGCTGAATTGGTGGGCAAAGGCTTTATCAGGTCGAGTGTGAGTCTGTTTGCGGCTCCCATTCTGTTTGTCCGCAAGAAAGATAGGTATTCTCGTTTGTGTGTTGATTACAGGGCACTCAACAAGATGACTGTCGAGAACTTGGAGGTTAGTCAGAGACCCCAAAAATTACAACCGATTCGGTGTCAACGTTGCACGTGGCAAGATGATTATGGAACAAGGCAACATGCCTCCTCCAGTGAATCTTCCCAATACCGTATGCGTCTACAACAAGAAGGTACAGAGGATATTGAGCGATCATAGAGATGAGGGGTTATACAAGCACGTAGAGGGTAGGGCAGCGGGCTAAGTCCTACTTTCGTTGCTTAGAATCCTATCCTAACGAGTTAAACGCTAAAAAGGTGTTGTACTTGTTTTCATATGACACGGCCCAAGGTAGCAACATTGTTTATGTAGACAAGTATGGGAATGAGTACAAGCCTATAGATCCTAGGGAAGTCGGGAGAATGGTTAGCCGAGGGGCACTTGAAAACGCTCCTGATGCTAGACAGAGTTTGAGACCTACCCCTAGCTAAAATACGAATTCCTTTGGAGATGAATTAGGCTGGGTTCAGACTGAACCGATGGAAGAAACAAGCTTTCCTAAATGTGCCGCCGCCTAGTGTGAGCGTTGTGGAGGAGGAAAAGTGAAAAAGTGAAGGGGGCTGAGAGAGGCCATCAACTCTTTCGAGGGGGGGGGATCGGAAGAAATGGAGGGCCAGGCGGAAGAGTGACTCAACTCCAACCAACCAAATTTCGCCATGGAAGATCAATGCCCCTTTGCATTTTTCTTCCGCCGCCTAGTCTAAACCCACCCTTAGATGCCATCACACAACAGATGGAAAGGACGAGAGTGGCAAAGGTAATAGCCCAACCAAGCCACATACATGTTGTGCAGGCAAGACCACAATCATTGCGCTCATGGTTGCACCAAGACAAAGGCTGGGTTCAGATTGAACCGGAGGAAGAAACAAGCTTTCCTAAATGTGCCGTCGCCTAGTGTGAACATTGTGGAGGAGGAAAAGTGAAAAAATGAAGGGGGCTGACAGAGGCCATCAACTCTTCCGGGGGGGGGGGGGGGTCAAAAGAAAAATGGAGGGCCCGGCGGAAAAGTGCCTCAACTCCAACCAACCAAATTTCTCCATGGAAGATCAACGCCCCTTTGCATTTTTCTTCCGCCGCCTAGTCTGAACCCACCCAAAGCAACAGAAGAGGTGGACATACGGCCATGTCAGGGCTACAAGGACCACCACCATCGCCATCGTATCAGCATCTTGAACACCTCTTGGGCTTCCATTTTTGTTTCTTCCTCTTTAGACACTTGTCGCTTCTGGAAGTCTGTCAACTGCTTCCTGAGGGTTTGTTCATTTCTCATTGCACTTTCTGTGATCATAATCCTTTGCTTCTTCTCTAGCTCTAGCTCTTTCTTCAAGGCTTCTATTTCTTCAGTAGGGTGAGCTTGTGCAGAAGTAGGTGCCATTGATTTCCCTTTCCTTGCTCTCTCTAGCTCTCTTGCTTGTATCTCCGAAGCTGTCTGAGGTCTTTGACTTCTTGATCTAGGTCATCAACGACCTTTTGTAGATCCTCTTTCTCTTTGATCATCACAGCTTTGTCCACCATTAGACTTTCAATATTCTTTTGCTTCTCATGGATATCCTCATCAAAAGTGGCGATTGTGTCAATGCTTATCACATTTTCAAAGTGGGCTTTTTGCAATTATGTTTTGGCTAGGGAGAGAGAGACCTCCAAAGCTGCAATCTTCTCATCTTGTTGTTGTGTAAATTGCCGTTGTCTTTCATTTATCACATTCAAATCAGCTATCATGCATACTTTTGCACCCAACTCGTCTTGTTGTTAGAGATGCCTTTGATGGATTAGCTGGTTCCTTTCCTTCAACTTCTGGATAAGTTTCTCAGCAAGATGTAGGTCTAGCTGATTCATAGCTTCTAACTCATTCATAGGAATTGAACTTGAAGCTTCATGGTTTCTTCCTTCTTCTTGTTCTTCTTGGTCCTTTGGGTTTTCATCAGGCTCTCTCCGCTCTATGTGTGTTGACGGTTCTGGTTCCGTCGTCTCTGATTGCCTCTCTGGACTTGGTTGTTGATCTTGAGGTGGCGGCCTCTCGTCTTGCGGTGGTGGGCTTGGTGGATTTTCATCTTGATGTGGAGGAGTAGGCAGTCTTTCGTCTTGTGGTGGTGGACTTGTTGGTTGCTCGTCTTGTGGTGGAGGACTTGGAGGATTTGGAGGTGGCTCATTCCGTTTTGAATGAGGTGGAGATTTCTCTTCTTCCTCCATTGGTCACAATTGATCTCTCAGTACTTGGAGATCTGCATCTTCAAGCTGCAGTTCCGGGTGATCCTCTGCGTTCTTCTTGTTGATGTACTCTTCAAACCAATTCTTTTCAAATGCCGGAAGGTCAGATTTCTTGCAGCACAGAGTGAAGGAGGTACTCCCATTTGACATCTGGATCCCCCCTTAAGGATCTTTCTATGGAAAACCCTTCTAGTATCCTCTCCATTTTTGCTCTTTTCTAAGCCTGAGTGCTCTTCTTCTCTTCTTCCAACTTTCTTTTGCCTAACCTTGCCTTTTCAAGTTTTGTTTGTCTTTTAGTTTGCTTCTGCTTCTTGGATTTTTGCTGTGTCTCCCTTGGCACCCTTTCTAGAGTTCTTCCTCCAATTGTCGTGTGTGAAGGGGGTGTCAGCCTATCTGCTCGGTATCCTTCTTCCTCTTCTTCAACTCTATGTACCAACCACTCATTTGAGATCGCCCTGGCTTGAGTGGTTCCTAGCACCAATAGCCTCATAAATAATTCTTGTAATTAGCACTTCTCCTCCTGCAATGTACTTTGAAAACTTCATTCTCAGCTTTGTAATTGTCTCATGTATATAGGTGGCATGATCTATCATTGCGCCGTGTTGATGCGTCATTGCCCATGTGAAAGTTGTGACGGAAAGATGGGGAGTTGTGAATCTCACTGGTCTCTTATTGAAGCATGTCAGAATTTGTGTGTAGATTTGTGTCAAGGTGACCACATTCTAGTTGTATATATGCTCAAACCTAAGTAGTGTAGACTTTTCTGTATACGCTTTTCCTTCATGTTGGCTCCAAAACTTGACACTCTGAGAGCTGCCGCTACAATCTTTGGAGTCACCCTAATCTCTACTGGCTCATCATTCATATATTATACTATGCAATAGCTGTTTTTTCTGAATGAATTCTTGGACTCTCTTGAGGTTGATTGCTATTGGTGGCAATGAGATGAACTCCCATAGGCCAACTTTCTGTAAGAGAACCCTGATGGTTTCTCTTTTAAGATAGTTTTCTATCTCCTTGGGTATCATAATCAACTCAACTGAATTGCCCTTGGTGTCCTTGTCGGAGCCCTGATAGATCTGGATGCCCCTATTTTTTAGTGTCTCATTTGGGATCCATGTGGTGGCCTCTTTCAGTGTTTCCTTCACTATTGTGTATGGCTCTGCTGCGTCCATCTTGCTTTTTAAGGTCTTTTTCTTCTTTGCTGGAGAATCCATTGAACCTGTGATCAGAAGTAGATTGAGAAGATGAGATCATATACCAACATTGACTAAAACTTAAGCATGTATTCATTGAGCCTGTTAGTACCCCACATGGTTAGTTTTGCATGAAATTCAATGGGTATGCATATGATTTTTGTTTCAGACTTATGATTTTCGTGGAGTGTGTCTAAAATGATGGGTACGTATCCAAATGCATTGAAACTTGGTGTATGGGATATTCATGATGGGTATAACACATGGGTATGAGCTAGCCTTGATTTGACTCCCAGATAACTCTCTATGTCTCTATTGTGATAGAGTGGGATATACTTGTATTTTGGTGATTTCATAGATCCGACCACACTGCTGGCTCATAGCCTTTGTGAACATGCTTTGGTACGAATTTGAACCTATTTGGACTTCATTTAGCCTTGTTTCAAGCTGTAACCCTCATTTAGGGTTTTTGATTCATATGTTGATCTTTGTGGTTGGGTGTTGGTTTTTGCTCCTACTTTGTGTATTGGCCTCCAAGGCATGCTGAACGCCTAGTGTACTCCAGATTTGCAATTTACCCTTCAATTCTCCTCTGTGACTCTATCACGATAGAGTGGAGGAGTTGTTATCTGGCTTCATTTTCAACTTCTGAGCTTATCCTTGCTTTGACCATCCTGTTATAATGTCTTTGCCTTGATTTCACTCCATTTAGGCCAAATTTCCAAGTGTTTGCACCTGTTTGGCTCTTTAAGTCATACTTATTGTCGCCTGAGGAAAGGGTGGTCCAAATTGATTCAAACCTTGTACATAGGTTGTATACCTTGTGGGGCTTGATTTCACTCCATTTAGGCCAAATTTCCAAGTGTTTGCACCTGTTTGGCTCTTTAGGTCATACTTATTGTCTCCTGAGGAAAGGGTGATCCAAATTGATTCAAACCTTGTACATAGGTTGTATACCTTGTGGGGATCACATCTGGATAGTCTACCAATGGCCAGGACCTATCCTTGTGAGGTATCAACTCTATCAGGATAGAGTGGGCCTGTCTCTATATGAACATAATTGTAAAATCTAACCCCATGGCCTTGTTTGCCCTGCCTTGTATTGTCTTTTGCACGAGTTTCACTTCATTTGGAGCATCAAAACTTAACTCCTCTTCAAATCTTGAAGAAGCACTGCCTTAAACTTAATTTTTCACCAAGTATTCCTTGAATGTTTTCCAATATGGATGCAAGCTTGTAAATGTTGCAAGAATACCCTATACAACATATCTGCCAAGTATGGGCACCAATTGATCTGTCTGTAGTCCAATATGACTCTATTGAGATAGAGCAAAGGACTTGTGTTTGTGGCATTTTTTGATACCTTGCCCCTTATCATATGCTCTGGTATGTTCCCTGAGGTCCTTCATGTGCTATGGTAGCCAACTAACATTTTATTATACTACATGTACTTTGCTTTGTGGCCTAAAAGTGACCTCCTGTGGTTATGGCTCTTGCAAATATCATTTTTTGACCATGCAAATGTATATATGGCATGCATGCAACATGTATAAATGATAAAAACTCAATTTTGCCCCCATCTGGCTCTACTTTCACTCTATCGCGATAGAGTGGGCTGTATCTATACATACATCATTTTAACCATCTGTTAGGATGCCTAGGGTTAGCAGGCTCTAATTAATACATATATCAAGTAAGAGTCAATTTGGATTAGATACTCCCTGGTTTAAGCCACTTTCCACTTCAGGATTAGCCTTGCACTCATTGGGCATGAGCCATGATTTCCGCCATGCACCTTGGTATTCTCACATCTTTCTTGGACCCTTGGGGATGCCATTAGGGTGGTCGGTAATCACTTTGGTACTTCCACCACCATGTTTGATTGTTTTGGGCCTTTTTTGGACTGACATCACCGTTTGTCATCATGGGACGTATTTCTCCCAGAGGTATCTTTCATCCTTTTTGGTAGTGTCCTCAAGATATGTTCTATCAATTTTCGTGTCATTTGGTCACCTGGTTAGCCCGTGAGAGCTCCGTGATGCTTTGTGCGGTTTTTGTCGGATTGGGCTTGAGACCCACTATTGGTTAGCCATTTGTCATTCCACCTATAGGATATCTTTCTTTATGCTAAGGGCTATTGTCAATGAAATTTGGTCCTGTTTCGATCACTTTTGGGTACTTGCTCTTCTGGAGGCCCTGTCTAATTAGGGGTTTTTGGGATGTGCGTTTGCGCTACCCAAGGTCATAGGAAGGGTCCTAAAGTTTAGGCATTGTTCCCTTCAAGTTTGGTTGGATTTAATTTACCCTAGCTAGGCATGTGGACTAGTCTGCACCTGTGTTGTGCGTGTGTTGTAGAGGTTGTGGAGACTTCTTCTCGTCCACCCGGGGTAGGGGCACCTAGAGGGAAGTTTAGTGGAATCACCTCTCATGTCTGAAGTTGACTGGATGGCTGCACATGTTGTATGGAAGGTTGGAAGTACACTGATTGCAAGGGGATGCTCTCTCTCGCTGAAGGCTCCAAAGTAGAAATGAGAGATTTCTAGTGACCCTTACCTATATGTGATAGGTTCTAGGTGGCTTAAGGTGGATGTTTAAGGGTTCCGTTCATGGCATGATTAACTTGATGACTAAGACAATAGAGATTATGGAGAGCTTAGGCTTAATGCATTGGAGTGTAGGCAAGATGAAGTAGCATCACATTACATTGCAAAAGGCATACAAATGAGTACATGAGAGGGCCAATATATAGGCTAATGATAAGCGTTTCATTGGGGGTCCATTTGTTGACATCATGGATGACTTTAGGTGACTTTTGGAGGCTCATAAAGTGTGTAGACGGCTGAAATTCGAGTTTTGCAAGTGGATGACTAATTCATACATTTTCCCTTTTGGTAGGAAGGCATATTGACTCATTAATCATGGTCATGGTGGTCATAGTTCATGTGTCATGATCATAGGATGTCATGTGTAATACATGGTAGGAGTAGAGGGTGTACCCATGGCTAGGGTTACCCTAACAATATGTACTTGGGGCTTCAACATGGAAGTCCACCATATTTTATTAGTGGCCATAACTTTCCATGAAATATGTTTTAAACTCGCAAATTTCCTGATTTGGACTTGTATGCTAAGAATCCACGACTTGCTCCTATTTGCTGCTCAACACGATCTGCCATATCATATAACCTGATAAAAGTCATCCAACTTCTAAGAGAAGCTTCCCAAAACGTCGATCTCATAGCCTCATTAATTTAACAAGCCCCTATTCCCATGGATACCACACATGGCTATAAGCTCCAAGGTTATTAAGATGAGGATTAAAATAGAGCTAAGCAAGATGATTGCCTAAGTAAGTTGCCAAAGATGCACAAAAGAGAAGACGAATAAATGAAAAAGATGGAGAAAGAAATAAAGCAACAATGAGAAGCACAAAGAAAAGTAGCAATAATTGCCAGAGCAAGTTGCCAAGAAATAAAAGAGGAGCAAAGAAGGGAAGAAGAAGAATGGAGGAGGACTAAAGAGCAACATCGGAATTGATCACCACCTTTGCCTCCTCTACCACAACACAACCACGTGAGAAAGAATATCAAACAAAAAGGATGGAAGACCATTGGGCTCCACTGGCACTTTTGCTACCAAGAGTCTACAAAGACAAAAAACCACAAACATTCAAGAGCATCAAAAAATTGAGAGAGTCAAAGATGAGCAAAGAGAAGCATCCTCCCATCATACACAATGGTATCCCCTCTACAACAACCACACAACCATGGAATTTATTTGAAGACGATGATGCATGAGGATATGTGGTGAGTCCAAAGACTTCCATCGACAAACTACTATGGGATGCACATTGAATAAAGCATAGACTAGAAGCCATTGACACACAAATTATTCCTCCCTCTCCTTCACCCTCACCGGCTACAATCCTTGAAGCTTACTCTAACCTAAAAAGAACTCTTCAACTTAAAGTGTTTTTTAAAGATACCTCCTCCTCTTCTCCCCTCTCTTTGTGTATCCATAATCCCTCTTGGAATCCTCCCTCTCCTTCTTGGACTCTTAAACCTTGCCGTCAAGTATATCTTCTCCCTCCTTAAATCCCTTCTCTCTTTCTTTCCTCCCTTCCACTCAAAGCCCTTCTTGATTGAAGCCATATCCTCCTTAAGAAATGACCATAAAAATGTTATCAAACCGCTCGATAAGAATCTAGGACCGGTCATCCTCTCCAAGGCTTGGTATAATAAGGAAGCACTTCACCACCTCATGGACCCTCTTACCTACTCAAAAATCTCTTTCCCGCCCCTATCCTTTGTATCGTTCCTCCTCGCCTCCATTTGTCTCAAATTACCTCCTTGTTCCTAGCAATGAGCGAATCATTATCCTCTCCTTCTCTATAGAGAACCACAAAACTTGCCCCTTTCTTCTCTTAACCAAGATCCATAAACCCTCCCTTGTTGGTCCACTCATTTTTTCATACATATGTTACATTTTAGAGAATGCATCTAAATGGCACCATGCACAACTCTACCCATTATCTTATCCAAAACCCAACACCTCCTGAATTCCCACTCCCTTATCTTGGACCTAACATCCATCCCTTTTCCTCCCCACATTATCCTTTTTACTTTTGATGTAGAATCCCTCTATCCCAACATCCCCATCCAAGAAGGACTTTTAGCTCTCAAGAATTCCATCCAAGGCTTCTTCCCCTCTCCAAGGTCCACTTCATTTTATCTTCAACTTCTCTAATCCTCAACCATCACTACCTCTCTTTTAATGGAGATTGGTGGCACCAAATCAAGGGCATGGCAATGGGGTCTAATTTTGCAATTGTTTATGCTTGACTTTTTCTTTGTTCTTTAGAAGAAGGCACGGAGCTCCTCTCCTCCCCTTCTCTTCTCTATTTTAAGAGATTTGTGGATGACACTTTTGGCGTTTGGGATGGCCTTATTCTAGCTTGAGTAAGATTCTTCAAAGCTATGGGCACCCTCTCCAAGAGCATATCAAGATCTCTTCCTTCATCTCCTCTCAAGAGGCGTTTATTTTGGATATCCATTTCTTCAAAGAGATCTCATTCACCACCTATGGTATACTTGATTTGCATTATCACGAAAAACACCTCAATTCCTACAACTATATACCTTGGTTGTCTTGGCATCCCACATACCAATAGATTGCCTTCATTCTCTCGGAGCTTAAAAGGTATATCATTTGAGAAAGCACTCTTTCAAGCTTTATCACTATTCGTAACCTCTTCTTTGCGGGGCTAAGGGATAAAGGCTACCCCCCCTTCTCTTTTGGAAGATTAATTTCTTTTTTTATCTTATAGTCTAGCTAGACCTTCTCTTCTCCAAAAGCATTAAAAAACAAAGCCCGTACCAACCCGACTCTCTCTCTTTCTCTCATTAAAATTTGAAAGTCTTGAAGCTAAGCATCATAACTTGCAAAGAATTTTTTGTGTGAAGAGGTAGACACTGGCTAGGAGAGCCCCCAGGCTAAAGACCCCTCTATTAGCGCAGTGGAAGAGAATGGGCCTAAGAAAATTAATGGCGAGGGATTTCATACTTGGCAAACTATGTTAAAAGTCTACTTAACAAAAAGCAGTTGTGGGGAGTAATCAAGCCAACGCTCAATGATCCGACATCTACTTCTAGTGCACAAGTACTGACAGGAGCTATTAGTGCACAAAATGAAGAGAAGGACAAGTAGGCACTAGGAATCATAATCACTACACTACATGACAATTATATACACTTTACTGATGATTATGATACCTCATCAGCTCCATGGGAAGCACTAGAAAAAAGACTTTGGAGCTAGAAAAATGAAGAGAAAAGTGAGCTTAAAGAAAGATCTATACAAATTTGAATTGGAACATAACAAAGATATTGCAAGCTTGATCAATCGCCTTAAAAGCATGACCACACAACTAGCTTATGTAAACAATGCAGTACCAGACGTGTGGATAAAATCATAGTTCTTCTAGTAGATTTTCCGCCTAGATTTTACCAAATCATGACCATCGTTGAGGAGAAGGATCCAACACCAGATTTTCAAGATGTGATCAACTCCTTCATGTCAGAGTAGAAGAAACAAGGGAGGAAAGCTACTTCAGGGGACGGAGCTTTTGCGAGTTTCAAGTGTGGCAAATAATAACTTGCAAATAATTGAAGACAAGTACGCATTAGGAATCATAATCACTACACTACATGACAATTATGTACACTTTAATAATGGTTATGATACCTCATTAACTGCATGGGAAGCACCAGAAAAAAGACTTTGGAGCTAGACAAATGAAGAGCAAAGTGAGCTTAAAGAAAGATCTATACAAATTACAAATGGAACATAACAAAAATATTGCAAGCTTGATCAATCGCCTTAAAAGCATGACCACACAACTAGCTTATGTAAACAATGCAGTTCCCGAGGAGGATAAAATCATAGTTGTTTTAGCACCTTTGCCACCTAGCTTTGACCAGATCATGAACATCGTTGAGGAGAAGGATCCAACACAAAATTTTCAAGATGTGATCAACTCCTTAATGTCAGAGGAGAAGAAGCAAGGGAGGAATGCTACTTCACAGGAAGGAGCTTTTGCAGTTGGCTCTAGTAACAAAACTTGTTTCAAGTGTGGCAAAGAAGGTCACATAGCAAAGGACTGTGTAGCATCCTAGACTTGCATTATTTGTGGGAAGAAGGGTCACCTTCCTTCCAAGTGTTTCAAAAAGGACAGAGACAACACCAATAGAAATCCAAGGCCAAAAGTATATTTGGCAAAAGAAGGCAAAGATTGTGATGGCTTAGCAACAACTAAACATCGTGTTTATGAGTCCAAGTTAATTGATCTTGGAAACTAATTTGCTTGAGTGATAATTTAGCCAGCACACACTCACTTCTATGCACGATGTTTCTCTTTCATCCACCCTAGCTAGCACTATCCCATTCACATCAGATAGCTCTCAAGAGTTAGTGCCATCTATCAAGAGCCATGCATGTAGCATCAGTGTTCAAAGTCTATGGAATTCGCCCATTGCATCATGCTGATGGAGCCCCATGTGCCTTGCACCAAGCCTCACCCAGAATGGCCCCACTAGCCTAGGTCTAGTTGCAGTCCTTTGCGTCAACTATTTGTCATGCTCCTATTTGCTGCTCAACACGATCTGCCATATCATATCACCTGATAAAAGTCATTCACCTTCTAAGAGAAGCTTCCCAAAATGTCAATCTCATAGACTCATTAATTTAACAAGCCCCTATTCCCATGGATGCAATACATGGCTATAAGCTCCAAGATAATTAAGATGAGGATTAAAATAGAGCTAAGCAAGATGATTGCCTAAGTAAGTTGCCTAAGATGCACAAAAGAGAAGATGAATAAATGAGAAAGATGGAGAAAGAAGTAAAGAAACATCTAGAAGCACAAAGAAAAGTAGCACTAATTGCCAGAGCAAGTTTCCAAGAAAGAAAAGAGGAGCAAAGAAGGGAAGAAGAAGAATAGAGGCGGACTAAAGAGCAACATCGGAATTGATCACTAGCTTAGCCTCCTCTACCACAACTCAACAACATGAGAAAGAATATAAAACAAAAAGGACGGAAGACCATTAGGCTCCACTGGCACTTTTTCTACCAAGAGTCTACAAAGACAAAAAACCACAAACACTCAAGAGCATAAAAAATTTGAGAGAGTCAGCAAAGAGAAGCATCCTCCCATCATACACAATGGTATCCCCTTTACAACAACCATACAACCATGGAATTTATCTGAAGACGATGATGCATGGGGATATGTGGTGAGTCCAAAGACTTCCATCAACAAACTACTATGGGATGCACATTGAATAAAGCATAGACTAGAAGCCATTGACACACAAATTATTCCTCCCTCTCGTTCACCGTCACCGGCTACAATCCTTGAAGCTTACTCTAACCTAAAAATAACTCTTCAACTTAAATTTTTTTAAAAGATACCTCCTCCTCTTCTCCCCTTTCTTTGTGTATCCCTAATCCCTCTTAAAATCCTCCCTCTCCTTCCTAGACTCTTAACCTTGCCTTCAAGTATATCTTCTCCCTCCTTAAACCCCCTTCTTCAAAGCTATGGACACCCTCTCCAAGAGCATATCAAGATCTCTTCCATCATCTCCTCTCAAGAGGCGTTTATTTTGCATATTTATTTCTTCAAAGAGATCTCATTCTCCACCTATGGTATACTTGATATACCTTGGTTGTCCGGGCATCCCACACACCAAAATATTGCCTTCATTCTCTCGGAGGTTAAAAGGTATGTCATTCAAGAAAGCACCGTTTCAAGCTTTAGCACTATTCGTAACCTCTTCTTTGCTAAGCTAAGGGCTAAAGGCAATCCCTCCTCTCTTTTGGAAGCTTGCTTTATTTTTTTATCTTATAGTTCTAGCTAGACCTTCTCTTCTCCAAAAGCCTTAAAAAAACAAAGCCCTCACCTATCCGACTCTCTCTTCTCATTAAAATTTCAAAATCTTGAAGCCAAGCATAATAACATGCAAATAATTTTTTTCAATCATCTCCTAAGAGATATTTGTGCTTGTGTGAAGAGGTATACATTGGCTAGGAGAGCCTCCTAAGCTAAAGACCCCTCTATTAGCGTAGTGGAAAAGAAAGGGCCTGTGAAAATTAACGGCGAGGGCTTTCATTCTTGGCAAACCAAGTTGAAAGTCGACTTAATGAAAAAGCAATTGTGAGGAGTAGTCAAGCCAACGCTCAATGATCCGACATCTACTTCTAGTGCACAAGTACTGACAGGAGCTATGACTGCACAAAATGAAGCAAAGGACAAGTAGGCATTAGTAATCATAATCACTACACTACATGACAATTATGTACACTTTATTGATAATTATGATACCTCATCAGTTGCCTGGGAAAAGCACTAGAAAAAAGACTTTGGAGCTTGAAAAATGAAGAGCAAAGTGAGCTTGAAGCAAGCTTGGTCAATCGACTTAAAAGCATAACCACACAACTAGCTTATGTAAACAATGCAGTACCAAAGGAGGATAAAATCATAGTTCTTGTAGAAGCTTTACCACCTAGCTTTGACTAGATCATGACCTTAGTTGAGGAGAAGGATCCAACACCAGGTTTTCAAGATGTATCAACTCAACAATGTCAGAGGAGAAGAAGCAAGGGAGAAATGCTACTTCAGGGGAAGCAGCTTTTGCAGTTGGCTCTAGTAACAAAACTTGTTTCAAGTGTGGCAAAGAAGGGCACATAGCAAAGTACTGTTTAGCATCAAAGACTTGCATTATTTGTGGGAAGAAGGGTCACCTTCCTTCCAAGTGTTTCAAAAAGGACAGAGGCAACACCAATAGAGATCCAAGGCCAAAAGTATATTTGGCAAAAGAAACAAAGATTGTGATGGCTTAGCAACAACTAAACATCGTGTTTATGAGTCCAAGTTAATTGATCTTTGAACCTAATTTTCTTGAGTGATAATTTAGCCAGCACAAACTCACTTGTGTGCACAATGTTTCTCTTTCATCCATCCTAGCTAGCACTATCTTATTCACATCAGGTAGCCCTCAAGAGTTAGTGCCATCTATTAAGAGCCATGCATGTAACATTGGTGTTCAAAGTTTATGGCATTTTCCCATTGCATCACGTTAATGGATCCCACATGCCTTGCAGCAAGCCTCATCCAGCATGGCCCCACTATCCTAGGTCTAGTTGTAGTCCTTTGCGTCGACTATTTGTCATGCTCCTATTTACTGCTCAACACGATTTGCCATATCATATAACCTGATAAAAGTCATCCAACTTCTAAGAGAAGCTTCCCAACATCAATCTCATAGCCTCATTAATTTAACAAGCCCCTATTCCCATGGATGCCACACATGGCTATAAGTTCCAAGGTTATTAAGATGAGGATTAAAATAGAGCTAAGCAAGATGATTGCCTAAGTAAGTTGCCAAAGATGCACAAAAGAGAAGATGAATAAATGAGAAAGATAAAGAAAGAAGTAAAGTAACAAGTAGAAGCACAAAGTAAAATAGCAATAGTTGCCAAAGCAAGTTGCCAAGAAAGAAAAGAGGAGCAGAGAAGGGAGGAAGAGGAATAGAGGATGACTAAAGAGCATCACCACCTTTGCCTCCTCTACCACAACTCAACCACATGAGAAAGAATATCAACCAAAAAGGAGAGAAGACCATTAGCCTCCACTGGCACTTTTGCTACCAAGAGTCTACAAAGACAAAAAACCACAAACGCTAAAGAGCATTAAAAAATTCAAAGATGAGCAAAGAGAAGCATCCTTCCATCATACACAATGGTATCCCCTCTACAACAACCACACAACCATGGAATTTATATGAAGACGATGATGCATGGGGATATGTGGTGAGTCCAAAGACTTCCATCGACAAACTACTATGGGATGCACATTGAAGAGATTCATGGGGATAACGCTTTTGGCATTTGGGATGTCCCTTATTCTAGCTTGAGTAAGCTTCCTCAAAGCTATGGGAACCCTCTCCAAGAGCATATCAAGATATCTTCCTTCATCTCCTCTCAAGAGGCATTTATTTTGGATATCCATTTCTTCAAAGAGATCTCATTCACCACCTATGGTATACTTGATTTGCATTATCACTAAAAACACCTCAATTCCTAAAACTATATACCTTGGTTGTCCTAGCATCCCACACACTAAAAGATTGCCTTCATTCTCTCAGAGCTTAAAAGGTATATCATTCGAGAAAGCACTCTTCCAAGCTTTATCACTATTCGTAACCTCTTATTTGCTAGGCTAAGGGCTAAAGGCTACTCCCCTCTCTTTTAGAATCTTTATTTCTTTTTTTATCTTATAGTTCTAGGTAGACCTTTTCTTCTCCAAAAGCCTTAAAAAACAAAGCCCTCACCAACCCGACTCTCTCTCTCTCTCATTAAAATTTCAAAATCTTGAAGCCAAGCATATTAACTTGCAAATAATTTTTTTCAATCATCTCCTAAGAGATATTTGTGCTTGTGTGAAGAGGTAGACACACTAGCTAGGAGAGCCTCCTAAGCTAAAGACCCCTCTATTAGTCCAGTGGAAGAGAAAGGGCCTAGGAAAATTAACGACGAGGGCTTACATACTTGGCAAACCAAGTTGAAAGTCTACTTAACGAAAAATCAGTTGGAGTAGTCAAGCCAATGCTCAATGATCCGACATCTACTTCTAGTGCACAAGTACTGACAGGAGCTATGAGTGCACAAAATGAAGCGAAGGACAAGTAGGCATTAGGAATCATAATCACTACACTACATGACAATTATGTACACTTTACTGATGATTATGATACCTCATCAGCTGCATGGGAAGCACTAGAAAAAAGACTTTGGAGCTAGACAAATTAAGAGCAAAGTGAGCTTAAAGAAAGATCTATACAAATTAAAAATGGAACATAACAAAGACATTGCAAGCTTATCAATCGCCTTAAAAGCATGACCACACAACTAGCTTATGTAAACAATGCAGTTCCCGAGGAGGATAAAATCATAGTTCTTTTAGTAGCTTTTCCACCTAGCTTTGACCAGATCATGACCATCATTGAGGAGAAGGATCCAACACCACATTTTCAAGATGTGATCAACTCTTTAATGTTAGAGGAGAAGAAGCAAGGGAGGAATGCTACTTCAGGGAAAGGAGCTTTTGCAGTTGGCTTTAGTAAAAAAACTTGTTTCAAGTGTGGAAAAGCAGGGCACATAGCAAAGGACTGTCTAGAATCCAAGACTTGCATTAGTTGTGGGAAGAAGGGTCACCTTCCTTCCAAGTGTTTCAAAAAGGACAGAGACAGCACCAATAGAAATCCAAGGCCAAAAGTATATTTGGCAAAAGAAGGCAAAGATTGTGATGGCTTAGCAACAACTAAACATCGTGTTTATGAGTCCAAGTTAATTGATCTTGGAACCTAACTTGCTTGAGTGATAATTTTTCCAGCACACACTCACTTGTGTGCACAATGTTTCTCTTTCATCCACCCAGGCTAGCACTATGCCATTCACATCAGATAGCCCTCAAGAGTTAGTGCCATCTATCAAGAGCCATGCATGTAACATCGGTGTTCAAAGTCTATGGAATTTGCCCATTGCATCACACTGATGGAGCCCCAGGTGCCTTGCACAAAGCCTCATCTGGCATGGCCCTACTAGCCTAGGTCTATGTGCAGTCCTTTGCATCGACTATTTGTCATGCTCCTATTTGCTGCGCAACACGATCTACTATATCATATAACCTGATAAAAGTCATCCAACTTCTAAGAGAAGCTTCACAAAACATCAATCTCATAGGCTCATTAATTTAACAAGCCCCTATTCCCATGGATGCCACACATGGCTATAAGCTCCAAGCTTATTAAGATGAGGATTAAAATAGAGCTAAGCAAGATGATTGCCTAAGTAAGTTGCCAAAGATGCACAAAAGAGAAGATGAATAAATGAGAAAGATGGAGAAAGAAATAAAGTAACAATTAGAAGCACAAACAAAAGTAGCGATAAATGCCGGAGCAAGTTGCGAAGAAAGAAAAGAGGAGCAGAGAAGGGAAGAAGAAGAATAGAGGAGGACTAAAGAGCAGCATCTGATTGATCACCAGCTTTGCCTCCTCTACCACAACTCAACTACATAAGAAAGAATATCAAACAAAAAGGACAGAAGACCATTAGGCTCCACTGGCACTTTTGCTACCAAGAGTCTACAAAGACAAAAAACCACAAACATTCAAGAGCATCAAAAAATTGAGAGAGTCAAAGATGAGCAAAGAGAAGAATCCTCCCATCATACACAATGGTATCCCTTCTACAAAAACCACACAACCATGGAATTTATCTGAAGGAGATGATGCATGGGGATATGTGGTGAGTCCAAAGACTTCCATCGACAAACTACTATGGGATGCGCATTGAATAAAGCATAGACTAGAAGCCATTGACACACAAATTATTCCTCCCTCTCCTTCACCCTCACCGGCTACAATCCTTGAAGCTTACTCTAACCTAAAAATAACTCTTCAACTTAAAATGTTTTTTAAAGATACCTCCTCCTCTTCTCCCCTCTCTTTGTGTATCCCTAATCCGTTTTGGAATCCTCCCTCTCCTTCCTGGACTCTTAACCTTGTCTTCAAGTATATCTTCCACCTCCTTAAACCCCTTCTCTCTTTCTTTCCTCCTTTCCACTCAAATCCCTTCTTGATTGAAGCCATATCCTCCTTAGGAAATGACCATAACATTGTTATCAAACTGGCCGATAAGAATCTAGGACCGATCATCCTCTCCAAGGCTTGGTATAATAAGAAAGCCCTTTTCCACCTCATGGACCCTCTTACCGACTCAAAAATCTCTTTCCCGCCCCTACCCTTTGTTTCTTTCCTCCTCGCCTCCATTTGTCTCAAATTACCTCCTTGTTCCTAACAATGAGTGAATCTTTATCCTCTCCTCCTCTATAGATAACCACAAAACTTGCCCCTTTCTTCTCTTAACTAAGATCCATAAACCCTCCTTTGTTGGTCGCCTGATTTTCTCATACAAATGTTACATTTTAGAGAATGCGTCTAAATGTATCCATGCACAACTCTACCCATTCTCTTATCCAAAACCCAACACCTCCTGAATTCCCACTCCCTTATGTTGGACCTAACCTCCATCCCTTTTCCTCCCCACATTATCCTTTTTACTTTTGACGTAGAATCCCTCTATCCAAGCATCCCCATCCAAGAAGGACTTTTAGCTCTCAAGAATTCCATCCAAGGCATCTTCCTCTCTCCCAAGGTCCACTTCATTTTATCCTTAACTTCTCCTATCCTCAACCATCACTACCTCTCTTTTAATGGAGATTGGTGGCACCAAATCAAGGGCACGGCAATGGGTCCAATTTTGCAGTTGTCTATGCTTGACTTTTTCTTTGTTCTTTTAGAGAAGGCATGGAGCTCCTTTCCTCCCCTTCTCTTCTCTATTTTAAGAGATTCGTGGGGATGACACTTTTGGCATTTGGGATGGCCCTTGTTCTAGCTTGAGTAAGCTTCTTCAAAGCTATGGGCACCCTCTCCAAGAGCATATCAAGATCTCTTCCTTCATCTCCTCCTAAGAGGCGTCTATTTTTTATATTTATTTCTTCAAAGAGATCTCATTCTCCTCCTATGGTATACTTGACTTGGATTATCACCAAAAACACGCAATTCCTACAACTATATACCTTGGCAATCTTGGCATCTCACACACTGAAAGATTGCCTTCATTCTCTCGAAGCTTAAAAGGTATATCATTCGAAAAAGCACTCTTTCAAGCTTTATCACTATTTGTAACCTTTTCTTTGCTAGGCTAAGGGCTAAAGGCTACCCCCCCCCCCTCTTTTGGAAGTTTGCATTCTTTTTTAATCTTATAGTTCTAGCTAGACCTTCTCTTCCCCAAAAGCCTTAAAAAACAAAGCCCTCACCAACCATTGCAAAAATTCCCTTTTCACCCTTTACCCGCACTCTCGACCTTATCTGCTCCATTAACAAACCTCTCACTAAACTTCTCGAAGCTAATCCCGAGCTTGCACACCTCCCTAGACCGATTGTGTGTTGGCTTAATGCACCTAACCTTGGCACCCTTCTCCCAAAAAAGCACAACTATACCTAACTTTTTTTTTCTACCTCGGCTAACCTCGTGTACTATCCCTCTTGTATTTCCCTGTTAATTTCATTCCCAATCCTCCTACATAAAAAGCCTCATTAACCCTTTGCTTTTTGATTAGCTTCCAATTTTTTACACTCTTTAAAACTCACACTAATTACTTCTCTCTCCCTCCTTTTTTGCTAGTACCTCCTTAAGTTTTGATTGGTAACTCGCCTTTAAACTAGCCCTTCCCTCCCTTAAAACAGTACTTTGTACAGTTTTGCAAATGTTGTCTCCTTATTTATACCCCCTTCTTCCTCCATTTGTTTGCACCACTGATGAGCTAATATAGGCAAAACCCGTTTGATGTAAGCATTCTCTCTCTCTCTCTCTCTCTCTCTCTCTCTCTCTCTCTCTCTCTCTCTCTCTCTCTCTCTCTCTCTCTCTACACCTATGCTATTGTCAAGGTAGCCCACTGCTACCGATTATGATGCCATGGTGTTATATTGTTAGTCATCACTGTCGGCCTAGATATTGTTTAGTGAGTTCTCTTGCCCACATGGTTATTGCATAGAGTCTTGCATGCAGGTATTATCCCTACTGTCTCTCCATCAAGTGCATTGGGCTAGAATGCCTACCACAATTTCTAGGTAGTGTAAAGTGTGAGCTTTTTCCTAGATTACAAGAGTATGAGTCAAGGAGAGGAAAGGTGGAATTATCCCACGTGTAGTGGTGCAAGATTGTACAGCTACTTAAACCTCATTTCATTAATGAATAAACCAAGTCTATTTTGCATTACATCTCTGTTGTTTATGGCAAGCTTGTGATGGCTTAGCAACAACTCAAGATCGTGTTTATGAGTCCAAGTTAATTGATCTTAGAGCCTAATTTGCTTGAGTGATAATCTAGCCAACACACACGCACTTGTGTGCACGATGTTTCTCTTTCATCCACCCTAGGTAGCACAATCCCATTCCCATGAAGTGGTATCAAAGCTATGGTGTGCTAGCTAAGATTGTTGTTATGCATTTGAGTGTTACTGTGATTATGATTTCAATTAGGTTTCTCTACTCTCTAATCAATTTATGATTAAACTATGTGTGGGCACGTTCATGGTGAAATTTCATTGAGCCACTATCTTTCATATCTAGGTCAAGCTTGATTAAACAGTTGTAGGTTCTTTGCATTGCAATTAGTAGTTTAGTGCATTTGCACTTAGTGACTTTTGCTTCACAATTAGTTCCTACTCAAGCTTCAACTCTTTGCATTGTGCATGTGTGTACGAAGCATTTCTTGAGAGCAATCTGTCAAATATTCAATTGATTTGATTGGCCCTTGCATGACAAATTAATTAGCGATTAAAATTCTCAAGTTGTGTGTGTGTAGCTCTCTACAATAGCTTTTTAATGAGCTCCTAATCACTAAATTCCTTCAACCTTTTGCTATATTTAGGTGTGTGAAGCCCTGCAAAGACAACTTTATATTCTCTATTCTTGGCTCTCCTCACATGCAAAGGCACTGGGGTGGTGTGGCTAGATTGTCTTGTGGTCTAACCTTGTGGCCATTTTTGGAGAGAGCAAGCTGGGGGAACGTGAAAAGCACCACAATTCAGCTCAAAGCCCCTGGCGGGTCCGCATGTAGAGAGTCATGCACATAACAATTTTTTTGAATCCCGCAAGGTGTCTGCCTGCTGCTTGAAACCTTGCCTACACTTGCCTAGAACCCTGCCCTTTGCTCGGATCCATAAGCCCTTGATCTCGTGACACCACAAGTATTCAGAAGCAAGCATTGGCCCTTAACCAAGCCCTCATTCCCATGCCCCAAGGGCCTCCTATCTCAAGGTTGGCTCACACTCCCCTTAGGATGATGTTTCCACCTGATAGTACAACCACCTATAAGGGTCTGCTCCCATAGGGCAACCTGCAGCAAACCTAAAGTATCAAAGTAGAGATTCATCAAACATCCAAAGGAGTTTTTTTTTAGAACTTCAAAGTCTAAAGGTAAAGAGCATCAAAGGCTTATCTTCAAACATCAAAAGAAGAGGCATCTCAAGACAAACTCCAAAAGCTTCCTTGAGCAATAATAGTGAAAAAAAGATGATTTTTTTTTTGGTGAAAAGTGACTTAACCCCTATAACGAGGAGCTTCACAAAATTCAAAGGAATTGTTTCTTACTCTCTCTCGCTCATTAAATTTTTTTAAATCTTGCAGTCAACATAATAACTTGCAAATAATTTTTTTCAATCATCTCCAAAGAGATATTTGTGCTTGTGTGAAGAGGTAGACACTGGCTAAGAGAGCCTCCTAAGCTAAAGACCCCTATATTAGCGTAGTGGAAGAGAAAGGGCATAGGAAATTTAACGGTGAGGGCTTTCATACTTGGCAAACCAAGTTGAAAGTCTACTTAATGATAAAGTAATTGTGGGGAGTAGTCAAGCCAACGCTCAGTGATCCGACATCGTCTTCTGTTGCACAAGTACTGACACGAGATACAAGTGCACAAAATCAAGCCAAGAACGAGTAGGCATTAGGAATCATAATCACTACACTACATGACAATTATGTACACTTTACTGACGATTATGATACCTCATCAGCTGCATGGCAAGCACTAGAAAAACAACTTTGGAGCAATGAAAAGGAGGAGCAAAGTGAGCTTAAAGAAAGATCTTAACAAATTACAAATGCAACATAACGAAGAAATTGCAAGCTTGGTCAATCACGTTGAAAACATGACCACACAACTAGCTTATCTAAGCAATGCAGTACCATAGGAGAATAAAATCACAATTCTTCTAGCACCTTTACCACCTAGCTTTGACCAGATCATGACCATCGTTGAGGAGAAGGATCCAACACCAGATTTCAAGATGTCATGGACTTTTTAATGTCAGAGGAGAAGAAACAAGGGAGGAATGCTACTTCAGGGGGATGAGCTTTTGCAATTGGCTCTAGTAACAAAACATGTTTCAAGTGTGGCAAAGAAGGGCACATAGCAAAGGACTGTCTAGCATCAAAAACTTGCAGTATTTGTGGGAAGAAGGATCACATTCCTTCCAAGTGTTTCATAAAGGAGAGGCAACACCAATAGAAATCCAAGGCCAAAAGTATATTTTGCAAAAGAAGACAAAGATTGTGATGGCTTAGCAAAAACTTAAGATCGTGTTTATGAGTCCAAGTTAATTGATCTTAAAACCTAATTTGCTTGAGTGATAATTTAGCCAACACACAATCACTTGTGTCAATGTTTCTATTTCATCCACCCTAGCTAGCACTATCCCATTCACATCAGGATAGCCCTCAAGAGTTAGTGCCATCTATCAAGAGCCATGCAGCATCAATGTTCGAAGTCCATGGCACTCACCCATTGCATCACGCTGACAGAGTCCCATGTGCCTTACACCAAGCCTCGTCCCCAGCATGGCCCTACTAGCCTAGGTCTAGTTGCAGTCCTTTACGTCGACTATTTGTCATGCTCCTATTTGTTGCTCAACACGATCTGCCATATCAGATAACCTGATAAAAGCCATCCAACTTCTAAGAGAAGCTTCTTAAAAAGTCAATCTCATAGCCTCATTAATTTAACAAGCCCCTATTCCCATGGATGCCACACATGGCTATAAGCTCCAAGGTTATTAAGATGAGGATTAGAATAGAGCTAAGAAAGATGATTGCCTAAGTAAGCAGCCAGAGATGCACAAAAGAGAAGATGAATAAATGAGAAAGATGGAGGAAGAAATACAACATCAATTAGAAGCACAAAGATGAGTAGCAATAACTGCCAGAGCAAGTTGCGAAGAAAGAGAAGAGGAGCAAAGAATGGAAGAAGAAGAATAGAGGAGGACTAAAGAGATACATGGGAATTGATCACCACCGTTGCCTCCTCTACCACAACTCAACCACATGAGGAAGAATATCAAACAAAAAGGATGGAAGGCCATTAGGCTCCACTATCACTTTTGCTACCAAGAGTCTACAAAGACAAAAACCACAAACACTCAAGAGCATCAATATATTGAGAGAGTCAAAGATGAGCAAAGAGAAGCATCCTCCCATCATACACAATGGTATCCCCTCTACAACAACCACACAACCATGGAATTTATCTGAAGACGATGATGCATGGGGATATGTAGTGAGTCTAAAGACTTCCATTAAGAAACTACTTGCATAGAGTCTTGCATGTAGGTATTATAGCAAAAATCCCTACTGCCTCTCCATCAAGTGCATTGGGCTAGAATGACTACCACAATTGCTAGGTAGTGTAAAGTGTGATCTTTTTCCTAGAGTACAAGAGTATAAGTCAATGAGAGGAAAGGTGGAATTAGCCCACATGCAGTGGTGCAAGGCTATAAAGCTACGTAAAGCTTATTTCATTAATGAATAAACCAAGTCTATTTTGCATTACATTTCTCTTGTTTATGGTGATCTTGTGATGGGTTAGCAACAACTCAAGATCGTGTTTATGAGTTCAAGTTAATTGACCTTGGAGCCTAATTTACTTCACTGATAATCTACCCAATACACATTCACTTGTATGCACAATGTTTCTCTTTCATCCACCCTAGCTAGCACCATTCCATTACCATGAAGTGGTATCAGAGCTATGATGTGCTACCTAAGATTGTTGTTATGCATTTGAGTGTTAGTGTAATTAGAATCTCAATTAGGTTTCTCTACTATCTAATCAATTTATGATTGAACTATGTGTGGAAATGTTCATGGTGAAAGTTTGTTGAGCCACTAGTGACCTTCCATAGCTAGGTCAAGCTTGATTAAAGAGTTGTAGGCTCTTTGCATTGCAATTAGTAGTTTATTCATTTGCACTTAGTGACTTTTGCTTCACAATTAGTTCCTACTCAAGCTTCAACTCTTTGCATTGTGCATGTATGTATGAAGCATTTCTTGCGAGAAATTTGTCAAATATTCAATTGATTTGACTGTACCTTGCATGACAAATTAATTAACATTCAAAATTCTCAAGTTGTGTGTGAAGCCCTCTCTGTAATAGCTTTTTAATGAGCTCCTTATCACTAAATTCCTAGGTCATTAGCTCCTTCAACCTTTTGCTATCTTTAGGTGTGTGAAGCCCTACAACGTCAACTTTATATTCTCTATTCTTGGCTCTCCTCAGAAAGGCACTAGGGGTGGTGAGGCTAGCTTGCCTATCTTAAGATATCAAGGGACCCGCAAATCTCATGGTCAATTGGGCCTAATGCCCCTGGCAAATCTGGAGGTGAAGAGTCACACACATAATATATTCTTTTGAAGCCTGCAAGGTGTCTGCCCGCTACTCAAAACCTTGCCCGGGCTTGTCGAGAACCCTGCCCGCTGCCCAGCTGCATAAGCCCTTGATCTTGTGACACCACAAGTATTCAAAAGCAAGGATTGCCCCCTAACCAGGCCCTCATTCCCATGACCCAAGGGCCTCCTATCTCAAGGTTGGCTCACACTCCCCTTAGGATGATGTTCCCACCTGTAAGGGTCTGCTCCCATAAGGCAACCTGCAGCAAACCCAAAGCATCAAAGAAGAGATTCATCAAACATCCAAAGGAGTTTTTTTGAGAACTTCAAAGTCTAAAGGTAAAGAGCATCAAAGGCTTATCTTCAAACATCAAAGGAAGAGGCTTCTCAAGACAAACTCCAAAATCTTCCTTGAGTAATAATAGTAGAAAAAAAAACTTTTTTTTGGGTGAAAAGTGGCTTCACCCCTATAACGAGGACCTTCACAAAATTCAAAGGAATTTTCTCTCATTAATAATTTCAAAATCTTGCAGCCAGGCACAGTAACTTGAAAATGATTTTTTTCAATCATCTCCTAAGAGATATTTGTGCTTGTGTAAAGAGGTAGACACTGGCTAAGAGAACCTCCTACGCTAAAGACCCCTCTATTAGTGCAGTGGAAGAGAAAGGGCCTAGGAAATTTAACGGCAAGGGCTTTCATACTTGGCAAACCAAGTTGAAAGGCCACTTAATGAAAGAGCAGTTGTGGGGAGGAGTCAAGCCAACGCTCAGGGGGGATGCAAAAAACACCAGTCAATTGGGCTTAATGCCCCAGGCGGAGAGTCACACACATAACATTTTTTTTTGAAGCCCTCAAGGTGTTTACCTGCTGCTCAAAACCATGATCGCCCTTGCCCAGAACCCTGTCCACGGCCCGCCTCCATAAGCCCTTGATCTCGTGACACCACAAGTATTCAAAGCAAGGATTACCCCCTAACCAAGCCCTCATTCCCATGCCCCAAGGGCCTCCTATCTCAAGGTTGGCTCACACTCCCCTTAGAATGATGTTCCCACCTGCAGTATAATACAACCACCTGCAAGGGGTTGCTCCCACAACAACCTGAAGCAAACCCAAAGCATCAAAGGAGAGCTTCATCAAACATCCAAAGGAGTTTTTTTGAGAATTTCGAAGTCTAAAGGTAAAGATCATCAAAGGCTTATCTTCAAACATCAAAGAAAGAGGCTGCTCAAGAAAAGTTCAAAAGCTTCATCGAGCAATAATACTTTAAAAAAACACGATTTTCTTTGTGAAGCGTGGCTTCACCCTAGTGAAGGAGCTTCAAAGAATTCAAAGGAACTTTCTCTTACTCTCTCTCTCTCTCATTTAAAATTTCAAAATCTTGCAGTCAAGCACAATACCTTGCAATTTTTTTTTTCAGTCATCTCCTAAGAGATGTTTGTGCTTGTGTGAAGAGGTAGAAACTGGCTAGGAGAGCCTCCTCAACTAAAGACCCCTCTATTAGCGTAGTGCAAGAGAAAGACCCTAATAAATTAAACGACAAGGGATTTCATACTTGGCAAACCAAGTTGAAAGGCTACTTAATGAAAAAGCAGTTGTGGGAAGTAGTCAAGCCAATGCTCAGTGATCCGACATCTATTGCTGGTGCGCAAGTACTAATACAAGCTATAAGTGCACAAAATCAAGCGAAGGACGAGTACGCATTAGGAATCATAATCATTACACTACATGAAAATCATGTACACTTTACTGATGATTATGATATCTCATCAGCTGCATGGGAAGCACTAGAAAAAATACTTTGGAGCTAGGAAAAGGAGGAGCAAAGTGAGCTTAAAGAAAGATCTATACAAATTACAAATGTAACATAACAAAGATATTGCAAACTTGGTCAATCGCCTTAAAAGCATGACCACACAACTAGCTTATGTAAACAATGCAGCTCCACAAGAGGATAAAATTGTAGCTCTTCTAGTAGCCTTACCACCTAGCTTTGACCATATCATGACCATCATTGAGGAGAAGGATCCAACACTAGATTTTCAAGATGTCATCGACTCTTAAATGTCAAAGGAGAAGAAGCAAGAAGGAATGCTACTTTAGGGGGAAGATATTTGCAATTGGCTCTAGTAACAAAACTTGTTTCAAGTGTGACAAAGAAGGGCACGTAGCAAAGGATTGTCTAGCATTGAAGACTTGCAGTATTTGTGGTAAGTAGGGTCACTTTCCTTCCAAGTGTTTCAAAAAGGACAGAGGTAGCACCAATAGAAATCCAAAGCCCAAAGTATATTTGGAAAACGAAGACAAAGATTGTGATGGCTTAGAAACAACTCAAGATCGTGTTTATGAGTCCAAGCTAATTGATCTTGGAACCTAATTTGGGAGAAAAGCACTAAAGCTTTCCTTATGTTATGCTATCATGCACATGACCCGAAAGAAATTGAACCATGGTAGAAAGGGTACTTGAATGGAAATATAGTAACAAAGGGTTATGGCAGGGAGCAAAACAATGTTGAGCAAAGGAAGGAAGGATGGCACAATACTAGTAACGTAAATATGGTTGTTAGATAACAAAGCGGATTTGTGAAAATGTGGGTGAAGCTTGAAATGGGTTGAGGCCAAAAGGAAAGAAAACAGCGTCGAGCAAAGGAACGAAGGATGGCGCATGACTAGTAACGTAAACATGGTTGTTAGATACTAGAGAGCACTTGTGAAATTGTGGTTGTAGCTTGAAATGGGTGACCCTACCATAGCAAGTAGCACTATCAAATGTTGCAATGTTGAGGTACAATGTTGGTGGCATAGAGTAGGGGTCACCAAAGTGGCGAGTAGCAAAATTTTGAGGGCGGGTGTTGTTGGTAGAGAGGAAGGGCTAAAGCTTTCCTTATGTCATGTTACTAGGTACAAGATCCAGAGTTGCATGATGACACTAGAGTAATAGAGTTGATTAGGATGGGGTGCAAAAGCCTTGCAAGGGGGACTGGACTAAGATACATTAGGGTTTAGAAGCTGGAAAAAGTTTGTAGTCAATACAAGGATCATCCTGAATTTGGGTGGGCTGGAGTATGGTAATCATAAAGTGTAAAGAGGCCAGCAAGACTTGGAGGTTCTTTCTTCAACCAGAGGAGGTTACATGTCCACACCATCCCTAAACTATGACCAACTAACTTGAGGAAAAGGCTGCCTTCAAGGTGGAGTCAGTACGGGCTGATACAGTTGAAATGGCTAAACTTTCCCATAAAAGTAGAACAATGGATAGCCTTGTAGCTGGGTAGCGACATATGGGTTTGACTTCTTCCACAAAGATTAACATGAAGTAGTTGGGTAAAGAGCAAACAATGGTGAAATAGGAATAAGCTAATTCTGGAAGAGGCCACACAAGGACCATGGATGAGCAACATAAGGAGGAAAAATAATGCCTTTTAAGACTCTTACAAGCTATTATTAATAGAGGTGAGGTTATGTCCTCAATTAGATAGCATCTTCTGCAAAGGGTCGGTAGCCTTCTCCTCCAAACGGATCGAAGGAGAGTGTTAACTAGAGCTCAAGATCTAGTGACACAAGTTGACAACACAAGGTTTTAAAGTCTTCCACTTGGATGATGGTACATGTTGTAAACCCTTCATGAGTAGGTATAGTACGACAACTTTATGTTGGAAAAAGATGGGAGTGAAGATAGAAATGTGGGAGGCTATGATAGTTTCGACAATCAGGTGCTACAAAATTAGGAGTGTCCTCTTTTTGAGATATTCTAAAATTTCATGCATGAATAATTCATCGCATATACACTTGAGTCTTTTGAGCCATTCTCTTTGTCGTGGGTGACTAATTGAAAGCTTCACAAAGCTCTTGAGTGAGCATTGGGCTAAGCAAAAACCACTTATTAGTCCTTCGTGAGTTGGATTAGGTAGGATCTTGTTGGCATACAAGGTACCAAAGGATTGGGGTTTAGTAAGCGTAAACATAGAAATGACAAAGAATACAACTGAGAGATACCCCTCCCCAGGGATCTATACACAGAATATACAATTTATACCTTTATACAATTTTCAATATACATCAGAGTTGCGGAAGCATTTGTATATGGGAAAAGTTCTTAGCGCACCCGACCAAGCATGGAGTTTAGGCCATGAGCCGGACTGCATCTAGAGCTACCTAGCGACTAGTGCTACCCTTGAATGGGTGTTATGAATGAAAGAGTACTCAAGAAAAAATATAACATTGTGGAGGGTGAATATATGTGTAGACCGCGTTGCGGGAAGAGAGAGAGAGAGAGAGAGAGAGAGAGAGAGAGAGAGAGAGAGAGAGAGAGAGAGAGAGAGAGAGAGAGAGAATATAGTGGAGGGTGAAATAGAGTGCACAGAGACATGAGAAATTGACAACAAAGAATCTTTAAAAGCCCATCTAAATGGAACAGGCAACCATATATTATGCAATGACAAAATCTGGGTATACCATAACATCAAAAAATTTATGACAAAATAACTAGTAGAGTACCGCACCTTGTGTAGGGATCGATCAGTCCACCCATCTACTTTCGCTCTACTCGGACAGAGAGAATTTCACTTCATCGAGAGCGAGCCAAAACACCTCCATCCTACCTGAGCCAGACATAGGTGAGGCCGCTTTGCCTCCCTCCATGAACCCGAGCTTTGAAAGGATCCCAAATACCAACAGGTGGTAGGGTATCAACACCAACCATACTTGTTTAGGCGCCATGCCTCTTCGATGCCCAGCATCAGGTGTTTAGGCCAAGCCAAGGCAAGATCCCCGACGCGTTAGCCGTGTAGGTCATTCAACCCGCGACGCACTAACCGTGTAGATGAGCTCAACAAAAAGAAGAAGGCTTAGGCAACACCCCCGATCCAGCAAAGCCCCAGGTCAGCGACCCTTTAGTCTAAGGCTAAGTGATGTAGGTGATAGGGTCTTGTAGCAACGCTGCCATGAGAAACATAGCACATGAGTCCAATCACAATAGCACTTCCCAGATGCACAAAAAATTCCTTTTCCAAACAGTTAGATTGTACAGGGTCTCTATCCTTACACGTCTACCATAAACCATCTTGATCACTTCATGATCCAATCCAAAACCCATAAACCATAATCCACAATCCAATCACATCACATGGGTGAGCTCTCCACCCTGCTTGGGTGAGGCACGACCAATCCTACATAACCACTTTAGAACATAACATGGCTACAAAAATTTTGGCAGCATAACTCAATCCAGAAAAAAAAACCATAAGCCACACCGGCTTCCATCATAAAATATCAACCATAATCCAGGAGGGAATCTCAGCCATTAACCATAAATCATAATCACACTGAACCAACTCCCACACTTGGAGTTTGACATATCCCCTGTAATCAATTGGAGTCTATACACATGTGACCCTTAAGATGTGATTCTTTCATGCATAAAAAGAGTCCGACCAGCGACTAATCATGATATAAAAATCCAATTTTTGACAACATCCAACCATGAAAAGTTGATGCATCATATCCGCACTTCACCACTCTAGCACATAGAGCTAGTTTTAACCTAGAAAGGTGGAAAACAATCATAACCATGTATATGAGGCATCCACATCAATCCATGAGTTCCCATACATCATATGATGACATTCCAACACCATAATCATGATACAAAACAACTTCGACCTTTAGGTCAACCATAAACCATAACTTCACACATATGCATAAATAATTTTTTGATGTTTTCGGGAGCATGCAAAACATGCAAATGAAAGTATTTGACCTCATACCAATGCATCAAGTTCAGCTCCATGATATAGACTATCACTCCATCATGTCACTTTGACCATATGATACTCACACAACAAACGGTAACCCCCAAAGAAAGTCACTTTATTCATATCTGCTTATGCGGTTTGGAATGTTTAACCATATACTCTCATGTAAGTTTAGGGCCATTTAATAATTGAAATCAAATCACCAAAACAAACCATAAAATATATCAGAACGGCTCGGTTAACTCACGACGTCATATGGTATCCCCCTTTGATAGCACTTCTACTACACGTGTAGGTAAAATTGATAATAGAGTGATTAATAACTCGCATTCCCGAAATGATAACGGAGACCTAAATTCATTTATCATCAAGTTTTATCAAGCTTTTCAATTGGTTAAGTGGGTTTGCCCATCCGGTGAATCTATATAGTAGTTCTCCAAGGAGCTTGGAGTCAAAAAATTTGGTTGTGTAGTGGGCAACAATCTGTTTTTTGACCATATCTCTTAGCTCGTGCGTGTTTTTCACATGACACATAAGAGAGTAAGTATTATAAATGATGTATTTTATCTATGGTATAAAGGGTTCGGAATGATTCATAATAGTTTGTGATTTATGGCCAAAACGGTATTCCTACCGCTTTTATGACGTGAAACGAAAAGCGCTTCTTTATGCATGTGCGTGACTATAACACATCATGTGCATAAATCAACGTGTAAAATATAATGAAACAATCATGAGGCAATCTCGTATGTACTTGGTTAATCCATACATTTACGCGTATACTAAAAAACAATCACCGAGAGGGTGACTATGCAGAAAAAACGACACACACAGAGAGAGAGAGAGATGATGACTATGAAGTTTATGGTTTCTCACCGTGATTTTGGATTGATTTGGGGTTTTCGAAAGGCTTCTTGCTTTGCCGCAAGAGAGCGGTGATGAGAGCTACGTAGAGGTATCCGCCACGAAAACTTTCGGAGAGCGCGGTACACCGTGAAACGAGAGAGAAGATAATAAGCAAATAGAGAGAGAGTATCCTTCTTCTTCTTCTTCACGAGAGAGAAGAGTTTATGGAGATGGTAATGAAGAGCTTGCACCACTCCGTATAATAGATAAGTAATTCTGACGTCAAGGCAAGAGAGCTTCCATGTCTGAGAGTGTATCCATCCTTCAAAGTGAAAGAAGATAGGTCTTTATACAGGGCACTAGCTAAGAATAGAGTGAGGCAAGGAGAGACAAGTTCGCGGCTTACAAAAAAAAAATTTATTTTTATTTTTCTTGAGGACACGGATTTCGATGCGCGATTTAAAGACTCTAAAAAGAAGCTTGGCTTACAAAAAAAGAGTTCTAAACTAAGCTCCTCCTCTCCTTTTTAAAAAGACTCTTTCTTTCCTAAAAGAAAACCTTTGCTTTTTGGTGGTCAACTCTTCCCCTTACCATTCAATTTTTACATTAAATTTGATCATCCGAATAGTATCTAACCAACTAATGAAAACCGTAGCTAGACTACGCCACACCGTAACATCGACATAATTATGACTTTCCAATATTGTCAATCAAAATTCGATGAAATAGATATTGAAAGTTATTTTTCTTATTTTTAAAAGAGACCCAAAAAATGGGGATCTTACATCCTCCCACACTTGAAAAATTCGAGGTGTCCTCACCTCGACATGGATAACAAATGAGTAAACCTAAAACCTTCCATAGATATATGCTAAATTGACTATCTTATTTCTCAATTATGATCCTGTTTTGGAAAGATTTCGGTTGCCATAGTATTAAATAATGTTGGAGCATTTGCAAGTCCAAATGGCACCGAAAGTTCTTCACTTTCTCCTTCGTTTGTAGTAGCTGCATGAACACAAACATTTGATGGATTTTCTCCACCTCGAGCATTCTGAGTTCTACTGGCTTGGGTTTCTCCTTGAGGCTGTTAATTTCCTCCTGAACGAGCTGGTCTATTGAATTGTCCATTTCTTGTAAAGATTGGATTTCCAGTTCTGAAATTCCCTTGGTTTTGTGGTTGTCTTGGTTTGTATCATGTCCAGATTGTGAATCTCTAAAGTTCATGTTTGTGTCTGTACTTCTAGCATCATTTTGTATTGCAAGTCATAATTCTCTGGATTATTAAACGGACAATTCCGAGACACGTGGTCAGGCTCAAAACAATTGAAGCAAAGGTGATCTCTTATTGCCCTCCTACGTAATATGGCTTCTTGAGTCTGAGGATATGAAGATCTAGACTCGTCTTCTAGTCGAGGTCTTTTATTACCATTTGATATTTTGAGCTCAATTGGTTTACCCGCATCAAGAACATCTGCAAAATTTGTAAGGCGTAAGCTCTGAAGTCTAGTCTTCAAAGGATTATGTCACCCTGACACGAATCGAGCTACCTTGACCTCTTGAGTCATCCCTACTGGAGCATATTTGAAAAGGATCAAGAAATGTTGATAGTATGATTCCAGGTCTCTCATTCCTTGAATATAGTCAAGAAACTCATTCATACGGTCTGAATGATAAACTTTGTGCTGATAATTCTTCTTTAATTGAGTCTTGAGATAATCCCAAGTTGTTGCATTAGAGTTGACATTATTCTCAGTACAATGGTCTCTCCACCAACGCTTGGCTGTTTTTTCCAGTTTAAACTTAGCAATGATAGCTTTGTTCTTTGCGGATGAATGAGTTAAATCAAAGTAATCATCCATGTGCTCAATCCAATCCTCAAGAACCTTGCCTACATCTTTGCCTTCTCCGCTAAATTTTCCTGGTTGTGACTTTCGAAGCATAGCATCAATGTCACGATCAATGATAGTCGGTTGAGGTGCAATAGGGACATTGGCATTAGTAGGAACTCCATTTCCTCTAGGAGGCATGATCTATTTCTGCATCATGTCAAATTTAAAATCTTATTAACAATATAATATATTAATCTTTCCGCATTATGAGTCAAAAAGGGTGGGCGGGAGGGAAAAATTTTAACCATAATTTTCTAAGGAATGGGTAGTCATTTACACCCCACCCCATTGAAAGACAAGGTCTAGTTTACGAGACGTTCAAAGTCACACGCAAAGGTCATTACTAAAACAAACAGTCAAATAAAATTCTTGATACACTTGTTGAACACTTCAATCACTTTACCATAACTCAAACCAAACACTTCCACTCAAGAAGACAAGTCAAACAAGTACCATCAACCAATGTCACTTATAGATGCATCATGAATACAATATCCTTTCTCAAACAGCATGCATAAATGCGTGCACGATGCATAACTAACCCGACTAGTGTCAGGCTTTAGGCTATCCCCACAACCTTAAGCATTGGCTCTGATACCAGGTGAGAGATACCCCTCCCCAGGGGTCTATGCACAGAATATACAATTTACACCTTTATACAATTATCAGAGTTGTGGAAGCATTTGTATAGGGGACGAGTTCTCTGTGCCCGACCAAGCATGAAGTTTAGGCCATGAGCCAGACTGCATCCAGAGGTACCTAGCGACTAGTGCTACCCCTGAATGGGTGCTATGAATGAAAGCGTACTCAAGAAAAAATATAACATTGTGGAGGGTTAATATATGTGTACACCACGTTGCGGGAAGAGAGAGAGAGAGAGAGAGAGAGAGAGAGAGAGAGAGAGAGAGAGAGAGAGAGAATATAATGGAGTCACCGGTGAAATAGAGTGCACAAAGACATGAGAAATTGACAACAGAGAATCTTTAAAAATGCCCATCTAAATAGAACACGAAACCATGTATTAATGCAATGACAAAATCTATGTATACCATAACATCAAAAAATTTATGACAAAATAACCGGACCCTGTGTAGGGATCGACCGGTCCACCCATCCACTTCCGCTCTACTATCGACAGAGAGAATTTCACTTCGTCGGGAGCGAGACAGAAAACATAATTATCACAGGTTACCTAACATGTAATTAACCTTTGATAAATAACTCAAAGCATTTTGAATCAATTTACTAATTTTTCGCTTTTAATTTGTCCTAAAAATAGTGTAATTCTGCTAAAGTAATTAGGTAAATTAATTTTTTGAGATTAACATAATTATCACAGATTCCTTAACATGTAATTAACCTCTAATAAATAACTCAAAACAATTTGAATCAATTTTCTAATTTCCCTCTTTCAATTTGTCCTAAAAACACTATAATTCTGTTAAGATAATTAAATAAATTAATTATCTAAGATTAACATAATTATCACGGGTTTCCTAACATTTTGAATCAATTTGTTAATTTTCCCCTTTTAATTTGTCATAAAAATAGTGTAATTCTGCTAAAATAATTAGATAATTTAATTATTTGAGGTTAACATAATTATCATGGGTTTCCTAACATGTAATTAACCTCTAATAAATAACTCAAATCATTTTGAATCAATTTAATTATTTTTCTCATTATTTTTCTCTAAAAACAATGTAATTCTGCTAATTTAACTATGAAAATTACTCCAAAAATTATAAGATAATTTTCCTAGTTTAATGACAGTCCAATTCAGCTTTGATAATTATCTCAACATAATCTAAACTTAATTAATGTAATTCCCATTAATTTATAGCTAATATCGACAATTTTAATCCTAATATGATATAATAATTAATTATCTTAATAACCCTAAGCTTAATTACAACATTCAGCATAGAATATTTAATTTAGAGAGGATTTTTGAGTATACATAGGTCTAATTTTTAATTTATTAAGAAAATAGATTAATCTAGCCTTGCTAGTTAAGAAGAATTAGGCTAATTACAGTTTAATTTAATCAACTGGAGCTTAATCTCTAGTGATTTTTGTGTAGTCATCTCTCTAGATGAGAGAGAATGTGTCAAGGCTCCGAGTCTGTCAAATTGTGAAGCAAGGGGTCCTATTTATAGGTTTCTGGCACTCACAAGCTCTCACAGGCTGTTAAAGGCAGTTGCTGGCAGTTCAAGCAGTCCCAAGGCTGAAGATGGCGCCCCTTGCTGCTATTTGAGTCCCTGGAAGATTCCACACAGCTCCACATAGCCCCCCAGCTTCCAGAATCGATTTTTATTAATTTCTCTGATTTTTAATGATGAAAATTGAAAATATCAGTAATTTCTAGAACCTTAGGATAAGAAAGTTTTTATTAATAATAATTATTGAAACCATCCAATTTTACTTAACTAATTTAATTCCTAGTGTAACCTTTCAAAGCCCGTAACTTCTCCAGATTTTATTGGAATTCGATTCTGAAAAATTATAGCTCGGGGTTTGTTGTGCTTAAGATTCCAAAAATACCACACGGTCGAACAATTCTACCTTGGTTTTTCAATAATCATATCCATTTGATTAAGCTTTATACAATCTTTAAAGTTTCAGAAATCGAAAACCTTACAATCACCCCAACTTAAGAATTTGAGATGCCCTCATCTCAACCGAAATTGGGAAAATCTTTGAGAAGAGAAATTCATCCTCCCAAGTGGCATCTTCGAAAGGATAACCTTTTCACTTTACCAAATGTTACTAATTACTCTAAGAGTTCTTTCTAGTTTCTGGTTGGAGTTACTTGCTAGTCAATTTTTCCTCAAGAAACTCTTAGTATTGAGCCCATCTTAAAAACCTTTACAAACCATTCGTATCATCTAAAAAACCAGGTTAAATCAATTCCATAAAAGATCCATATATCCATCTTGTCAACATGAACGTGCTCGGTTTAACTGACCATTCAGAGCAATCAACATTCAATAAGTATCATGTATTTTAGCTTTGCCAATCTGAACGCGCTCGGTGTGTTCTTGCCATTTTGAGCAATCTGCGTTCGGCACAAGCTCCACAATTTCACCAAAGGTATCCCCTCTGTGCTCTAACCTAGTTGACCAACAATATGTTAAAGGGTTTTAAGAAGTATCATACCAAGAGTTCTTTTCGGCTTCCTATTAGTCTCGTACCTTAATATTTTCATATCTAGGTCATTTTCCCAGGGAGGTTATCATGTGCACAATAATGTGAGTTAGTTTCTTGATAACTACCTCATTTCTAAGATTCAAATTTTTCCTTCGTAACGAGAACCTCCTTATCATTTGCTAGATCTACCCTTAATTTCTTGATTGAATACTAACTCAACTTTAGATTCATTAAGTAATTTTGGAGAAGAAAATCATGTATACCATTACAATATATAAGTAACTCAAGTTTTTACATTATTGATTTATAGTGGTTTACAAAGCTCTAAGATTGCTAACTATGGCCAAGCGAGTGGCTCTTTTATCTTTCTTATTCATAAGGTTGGTTCTCTTATGATTGCATAAGATCTAGCTCCTCTTGCTCTTCCTCTACCTCGTCCTCCATTTCTACCTCCTCTTACATTATCTTCTTGATTTTGAGGAATGACTCTAGCAGTAGTTCGAGGGTTTTGCTCTTCAGGACAGTTATTTCTATAGTGCCCCATTTGATTGCATCCATAGCACCTAACGTTTGGGAAGGTCTGCTCCAGGTTTACTACTGCAGCTAGTCCACGTTGTTGGTATCCTTGGTTGAAAGTTCCCCTGGCTCTTCCCCTAAAGTTATTAAATCCATTATAGTTCCTTATGGAGTTGGTTCCTTTGGTTGCAAGAGGCTTAGCCCTGAGAAGGGCATCCCGTATTGATGTAGGCCTCATGGCTTCAAGACGTGTACTCAGGGGTTTGTTGAGGCCTTGACAGAAACGGGCAGTTTGTTGCTCCATGGTCATCTGGGGAGCATAGCATCGTAAACACACAAACTTGGTGTAGTACTCCTCTAATGAAATTCCTAGCTGGCGTAGACCAAAGAACTCGTTCATCTTGATAGCCTGATCTGCAGAAGGGAGATAACGTTCTTTGATTGCCTGCTTCATTTTCTCCCAAGATAGACTACTCGTGGGATTATCTCTGCAGTGTTGCTTCCACCAAAGTTTGGCATCTCCACTGAGACAAAACATACCTTTGGTTTTCTAGAGCAGTTCCTGTAGCTTTAAAATAGTCATCCATAGTATCTAACCACGCTTTGGCATCTTGCTCTAAATTGGGTCCCTCTCTCCTTTGAAAGTAGGGAGTTGAACTTGCTTTAGTAGTAATTGTTTCTCTTGACTAACAGTGTAAAGGCTATTTACGCGAGTATTTCCCTGAGATTGAATTAGTGGAATTTAGTACCATATGAAATCTTTCTTACTTATACTTTTAACTTATCTCCTACTCAAGACTTTTGCACATAGGATGAAGACAATTGCCAAACCATCAACAAAACTACTTATAGCATACCCATGAGAACCATAGTATGTAAAAAAGTTAATACAGTTCATGAAGATCCTACTATGTACAAAGATGACGATAGTCCTATATTAAAATCTTGAGGACTTTGGGTGGATCAGATATAGGATCAAAATATACAACATCTTTTGGTCCACTAAAACTAGGGCCTACTCCTATGGGCCTAATTCTACCTGGGTAGACTACTTTAGACACCTGATCAAACACCCACTGATTTTGTGATACTTGGACATCATCTATTACAAGGGTTTCTTCTGAATTCTCCGTCCCAACGAAAAAGTATACTTCAATCACTTGAAGATCTTCGGCCCATTTGAGTTTCTTCATATTTAGTTCTAAACCTTCTAATTCTCCCGCATCAATGAAGAAAATTCCACCAGATCCTGACCACTTGATTCTCCAAGTGGAAGGAGAAAATCTATTATCCAGCCATTTCATCACGCTTTTTCGCATTGAATAGTCTCGGGATAGGCAAGCCCTCATAAACCTAATGTTGAAATCCATGAATTTGAAGTAGGTCTGATGGAAATTTTCCTGCAAGGATGGGGATAATTCTCTCTCTTCCTTCCACTCCCTCTCTTTAATTAAATACGTCTTTAATTGAATTTGTCAAAGATCACGTATTTCAACCTAATGCCTTAAACTTTTCCCTAGGTCGAAGACTTTAATTAACACAGGCTCTGATACCACTTGTGAGGTTCCCAGCTCGCCAATACCAAGATCAGGATGGGATCCTTGATAGGTCTCTAGGTCTGATAAAAATTCAGAGTCTCTAACAAGAAAAATTAAAGGAATAGACCTTTACAATTGACAATGGCTTGGGTCTATAGCCTTAGAAGAAGACCTAGTTCAGTCTTGCAGCGAAAATGGGACAACGTATTAAAAGTCCAAAAAAAACTATTTAGGCCCTATAACTGCCGCAATTGGGCTAAGGTATCCTCAACCAACACTTTTTTCCCTCTAACAAATGTGAGGGCACAGCCGCTGGTGGACTCATCTTCCAAGCGAAGAAGTTTTCTAAACGTTTTAGTGCACAGGGATGGATAGTTACCTGATTAATCAGGTCCACCCGTCCATGATTGACAACCTTAGTCAATCTCCACTTACCACCCCGCACTCACACATGATTCTTTTGTTATTTAATTACTACCACGTTCTTATCACGATTAAAATAATGATTCCCTTCATCCTTCATAACAGGATTTCATTAAAATAGCCCTTGAAAACATTCTTTTAGCAAGCAGGCTTCTTTAAACTTAAGACAGAGTACTGTCAATCAAAACATTGTCCATAATAACCATGACCAGTAAGTACTCTTCTTGTCTCAAGACCACCTAAGGGTGAAAAACAACACCCATTCCTTATTCATAATCCGGAGTGGATAAACTCCCACCCAAGGTTCCTGGGTGCCCATACACCAAACCACTTGCCTATACAACCGGGCGGCTCCCCTAGGATAAAAAACGATATCCTAACTTATATAGAAACATCAAGACATAACACGGAGTAGAAACTCATCGTTCATGGGAGTAACCGACTTATCCGTGGCTAGAAAGCCATCATTATCTTCAATTTATACCAAGGAGTGGGAGGTGTCTTGAGACAAGCTATCTTAAGGATGATCAATCATGTCTGTTCTAATTCAACCAATTTTAACCCAAACAATTCTTTCCTACTTTATAAACAAATGCACTTTGAAATTTATCTTCCGTTTTTTGTCAGTTATTTTTTTTCTTATCGTATGCAATGTTAACTTAAAAATGAACTTTAAAAGATTTAATTGAACAAAATAAAAATCCTCCTGGGACTGTTCAGCCATTTGCTCCTGGGCTAGAACGTGCAAACTTTCCTCCGTCGGTCTATGGCTAGGCCTAGCCTCATGGTCATTAGTGGCTTTATTTCTTTTGTTGCTAATATCCTCTTCCTCGGTAAGAGAACTTCCTCTGGTTCTCTTTGGAGCCATATCGGCAGCCTTATAAAAAGACTTAATCGATCAGAAGTTTAATTGAATAATCTCTTTTTTTTTCCTTTTTACTCAAAAATAAGGATTTTTGGAGTAAGTAGGTATCCTTGATAGTTAATTGGATGAGATATTCCTCCTGTAACTTCTTTATACTATAAGTAATTTCCCATAATTACCATTTTATTAGGGAAGCCATTTACTAGGTTTACCCTTGATCTATATTCCATGAATATTTTACACTTAACCTTAGTAAATTATAAATTCCTATCAGCTAATGGATTACTCACCCTAAATTCTAATTCGATATGTTCTATCTTTAGGAATTTTCATAAATTTGATTTATAAGTTTTTCTTCATATACTTATGGTTTAATTTATGTAAAATTTTGCTGATAGTAATTTGTTATACCAACCATTTATGCTAAGGTAATTTTCCACCCTTGACTAGTGATTTTGGACTTCAGGTATTTATTTGGTAGTTAGATAAATTCATTTACTAATTTTCTTTCTCTATTTTGTACGCAAAATCGGTTACTTTTAATGAGGATAAATATTTAAATTATTTATCTGAGGTTAGAGTATTTATCACGGATTCTTTAAGGGGTGTTATACCTCTGATAATTATATCAAAGATTTTTGGATGAATTTACTATTTTTCCCCTTTTATTTTCTCTTAAAAATAATGTAATTTTATTGATATAATTAGGTAAACTAATTATCCTTGGTTTCCTAACATTTAATTTACCTCTGATAAATAGCTCAATGCATTTTAAATCAATTTGCTAATTTCTCCCTTTTAATTGGTCATAAAAACAGAGTAGTTCTACTAAAATAATTAGGTAAAGTGATTATTTGAAGTTAACATAATTATTACACGTTTTCTAATAAAATTAATCTCTGATATATAACTCAAAGCATTTTGAATCAATTTACTAATTTTTCTTTAAATTTGTCCTAAAAATAGAGTAATTATGCTAAAGTAATTAGGTATATTAATTATCTGAGGTTAACATAATTATCACAAGTTTCCTAACATGTAATTAATCGCTAATAAATAACTCAAAGCATTTTGGATCAATTTACTAATTTTTCCCTTTTAATTTATCCTAAAAACAGAGTAACTCTGCTAAAGTAATTAGTTAAATTAACTATCTAAGGTTAATATAATTATCATAGGTTTTTTAACATGTATTTAACCTTTGATAAATAACTCAAAGCATTTTAAATCATTTTACTAATTTCTCCTTTTTAATTTATCCTAAAAACACGGTAATTTTGTTAAAGTAATTAGGTACATTAATTATCTGAGATTAATATAATTATCACGGGTTCTCTAACATGTAATTAATCTCTGATAAATAACTCAAAATATTTTGAATCCATTTGCTAATTTCTCTCTTTTAATTTGTTCTAAAAATAGTGTAATTCTGCTAAAATAATTAGATAATTTAATTATCTGAGGTTAACATAATTACCATGAGTTCTCTAACATGTAATTAACCTCTGATAAATAACTCAAAGCATTTTGAATCAATTTGATTATTTTTCTCTTTATTTGTTTATAAAAACAGTGTAATTTTTCTAATTTAATTATGAAAATTACTCAAAAAATTATAAGATAATTTTCCTAGTTTAATGATAGTGCAATTCAGCTCTGATAATTATCTCAATATAATCTAAACTTAGTTAATATAATTCCCATTAATTTATAGTTAATATCGATAATTTAAACTCTAATATGATATAATCATTAATTATCTTAATAACCCTAAGCTTAATTACAACATTCAACAGAGAATATTTAATTGAGAGATGATTTTTTAGTATACATAGGCTTAATCTTTAATTTATTAAGAAAATAGATTAATCTAGCTTTGCTAATTAAGAACGATTATGCTAATTACCATTTAATTTAATCAACTGGAGCTTAATCGCTAGTGATTTTTGTGTAGCGATCTCTCTAGATGAGAGAGAGTGTGTCAAGGCTCCGAGTCTGTCAAATTGTGAAGCTGAAATACATGATACTTGTTAGATCTACAGGACAGTTATTTCTATAGTGCCCCATTTGATAGCATCCATAGCACCTAACGTTTGGGAAGGTCTGCTCCAGGTTTACTACTGCAGCTAGTCCACGTTGTTGGTATCCTTGGTTGAAAGTTCCCCTGGCTCTTCCCCTAAAGTTATTAAATCCATTATAGTTCCTTATGGAGTTGGTTCCTTCGGCTGCAAGAGGCTTAGCCCTGAGAAGGGCATCCCATATTGATGTAGGCCTCATGGCTTCGAGACGTGTACTCAGGGTTTGTTGAGGCCTTGACAGAAATGGACAGTTTGTTGCTCCATGGTCATCTGGGGAGCATAGCGTCGTAAAGACACAAACTTGGTGCAGTACTCCTCTAATGAAAGTCCTAGCTGGCGTAGACCAAAGAACTCGTTCATCTTGATAGCCTGATGTGCAGAAGGGAGATAACGTTATTTGATTGCCTGCTTCATTTTCTCCCAAGATGGACTACTCGTGGGATTATCTCTGCAGTGTTGCTTCCACCAAAGTTTGGCATCTCCACTGAGACAAAACATACCCAACATTGTTTGGTTTTCTAGAGCAGTTCATGTAGCTTTAAAATAGTCATCCATAGCATCTAACCACGCTTCGGCATCTCGCTCTAAATTGGGTCCCTCTCTCCTTTGAAAGTAGGGAGTTGAACTTACTTTAGTAGTAATTTTTCTCTTGACTAACAGTGTAAAGGCTATTTACGCGAGTATTTCCCTAAGATTGAATTAGTGGAATTTAGTACCATATGAACTCTTTCTTACTTATACTTTTAACTTATCTCTTACTCAAGACTTTTGCACATAGGATGAAGACAATTGCCAAACCATCAACAAAACTACTTATAGCATACCCATGAGAACCATAGTATGTACAAAAGTTAATACAGTTCATGAAGATCCTACTATGTACAAAGATGACGATAGTCCTATACTAAAATCTTGAGGACTTTGGGTGGATCAGATATAGGATCAAAATATACAACATCTTTTGGTCCACTAAAACTAGGGCCTACTCCTATGGGCCTAATTCTACCTGGGTAGATTACTTTAGACACCTGATCAAACACCCACTGATTTTGTGATACTTGGACATCATCTATTACAAGGGTTTCTTCTTAATTCTCCGTCCCAATGAAAAAGTATACTTCAATCACTTGAAGATCTTCGGCCCATTTGAGTTTCTTCATATTTAGTTCTAAACCTTCTAATTCTCCCGCATCAATGAAGAAAATTCCACCAGATCCTGACCACTTGATTCTCCAAGTGGAAGGAGAAAATCTATTATCCAGCCATTTCATCATGGTTTTTCGCATTGAATAGTCTCGGGATAGACAAGCCCTCATAAACCTAATGTTGAAATCCATGAATTTGAAGTAGGCGTGATGGAAATTTTCCTGCAAGGATGGGGATAATTCTCTCTCTTCCTTCCACTCCCTCTCTTCAATTAAATACATATTTAATTGAATTTATCAAAGATCACATATTTCAACCTAATGCCTTAAACGTTTCCCTAGGTCGAAGACTTTAATTAACACAGGCTCTGATATCAATTGTGAGGTTCCTAGCCTGCCAATACCAAGACCGGGATGGGATCCTTGACAAGTCTCTAGGTGTGATAAAAATTCAAAGTCTCTAACAAGAAAAATCCAAGGAATAGACCTTTACCATTGACAATGGCTTGGGTCTATAGCCTTAGAAGAAGACTTAGTTTTGTCTCGCAGCAGAAACGGGACAACGTATTAAAAGTCCAAAAAAACTATTTCGGCCCTATATTTGCCACAATTGGGCTAAGGTATCCTCAACCAACGCTTTTTTCCCTCTAACAAATGTGAGGGCACAGCCATTGGTGCACTCCTCTTCCAAGTGAAGGAGTTTTCTAAACGTTTTAGTGCGCAGAGATGGATAGTTACCTGACTAATCAGGTCCACCCGTCCATGATTGACAACTTTAGTCAATCCCCACTTACCACTCCGTACACACATGATTCTTTTGTTATTTAATTACTACCACATTCTTATCACGATTAAAATAATGATTCCTTTCATCCTTCATAATAGGATTTCATTAAAATAGCCCTTGAAAATAGTATTGAAAACATTCTCTTAGCAAGCAGACATCTTTTAACTTAAGACAGGGTACTGTCAATCAAAACATTGTCCATAATAACCATGACTAGTACTCTTCTTGTCTCAAGACCACCTAAGGGTGAAAAAACGGCACCTATTTCTTATTCATAATCCGGAGTGGATAAACCCCCACCCAAGGTTCCGGGTGCCCATATACCAAACCAGTTGCCCATACAACCGGGCGGCTCCCCTAGGATAAAAAATGGTATCCTCACTTGTGTAGAAACATCAAGATAGGACACGGAGTAGAAACTCATCGTTCATGGGGGTAACCAACTTATCCGTGGCTAGAAAGCCATCATTATCATCAATTTATACCAAGGAGTCGGAGGTGGTGTCTTGAGACAAGCTGTCTTAAGGATGATCAATCATATCTTTCCTAATTCAACCAATTTTAACCCAAACAATTCTTTCCTACTTTATAAACAAATGCACTTTGTAATTTACCTTTCGTTTTTTGTCAAAAAAAAATTTTCTGATTGTATGCAATGTTAACTTAAAAATGAACTTTAAAAGATTTAATTGAACAAAATAGAAATCCACTTGGGACTGTTTGGCCATTTGCTGCTGGGCTAGAACCTGCAAACTTTCCTCCATCGGCCTATGGCTAGGCCCAGCCTTATAGTCATTAGTGGTTTTATTTCTTTTGTTGCTAATATCCTCTTCCTCGGTAAGAGGATTTCCTTTGGTTCTCTTTGGAGCCATATCGACAGCTTTATAAAAAGACTTAATCGATCAGAAGTTTAATTGAATAATCTTTTTTTTCTTTTATACCCAAAAATAAGGATTTTTGGAGTAAGTAGGTATCCTTGATAGTTAATTGGATGAGATATTCCTCCTGTAACTTCTTTATACTATAAGTAATTTCCCATAATTACCATTTTATTAGAGAAGCCATTTACTATGTTTACCCTTGATCTATATTCCATGAATATTTTACACTTAACCTTAGTAAATTATAAATTCCTATCGGCTAATGGATTACTCACCCTAAATTGTAATTTGATATGTTCTATCTTTAAGAATTTTCATAAATTTCATTTATAACCTTTCCCTCCTATACTTATGGTCTAATTTAGATAAAATTTTGCTGATAGTAATTTGTTATACCAACCATTTATGCTAAGGTAATTTTTCCACCCTTGAATTATGATTTTGGACCTCAAGTATTTATTTGGTAGTTAAATAAATTCATTTACTAATTTTCTTTCTCTATTTCGTACACAAAATCGATTACTTTTAATGAGGATAAATATTTAAACTATTTATCTAAGATTGGCGTATTTATCACGGATTCTTCAAGGTGTGTTATACCTCTGATAATTATATCAAAGGTTTTTGGATGAATTTACTATTTTTTCTCTTTTATTTTCCCTTAAAAATAATGCAATTTTATTGAGATAATTAGGTAACTAATTATCTAAGGTTAAGGTTAACATAATTATCCTCGTTTCTCTAACATATAATTTACCTTTGATAAATAACTCAATGTATTTTGAATCAATTTGCTAATTTCTCCCTTTTAATTTGTTCTAAAAACAAAGTAATTTTGTTAAAGTAATTAGATAAATTAATTATTTGAGGTTAACATAATTATCAAAGATTTTTTAACATATAATTAACCTTTGATAAATAATTCAAAGCATTTTGAATCAATTTACTAATTTTTTCCTTTTAATTTGTCTAAAAAATAGAGTAATTTTGCTAAAATAATTAAGTATATTAATTATCTGAGGTTAACATAATTATCATAGATTTTCTAACATGTAATTAGCCTCTGATAAATAACTCAAAGAATTTTGGATCAATTTACTAATTTTTTCCTTTTAATTTGTCTTAAAAACAGAGTAATTTTTCTAAAGTAATTAGTTAAATTAATTATCTGAGGTTAAACATATTTATCACAGGTTTTCTAACATTTAATCAACCTCTAATAAGTAACTCAAAGCATTTTGATTCAATTTACTAATTTTCCCTTTTTAATTTGTCCTAAAAATAGAGTATTTTTGCTAAAGTAATTAGGTACATTAATTATTTGAGGTTAACATAATTATCACAAGTTACCTAACATGTAATTAACCTCTAATAAATAACTCAAAGCATTTTGAATCAATTTACTAATTTCTCATTTTTAATTTGTCCTAAAAATAGAGTCATTCTGCTAAAGTAATTAGGTAAATTAATTATCTAAGATTAACATAATTATCACAGATTGTCTAGCATGTAATTAATCTCTAATAAATAACTCAAACATTTTGAATCAATTTGCTAATTTAACGAGTTTTTTAACATGTAATTAACCTCTGATAAATAACTCAAAACATTTTGAATCCATTTGCTAATATCTCTCTTTTAATTTGTCCTAAAAACAGTGTAATTTTGCTAAAATAATTAGATAATTTAATTATCTGAGTTTAACATAATTATCATGGGTTCCCAAACATGTAATTAACCTCTGTTAAATAAATCAAAACATTTTGAATCAATTTAATTATTTCTCTCTTTATTTTTCTCTAAAAACAGTGTAATTTACTAATTTAATTATGAAATTTAGTCAAAAAATTATAAAATAATTTTTCTAGGTTAATGATAGTCCAATTCAACTCTGATAATTATCTGAATATAATCTAAACTTTGTTAATATAATTTTCATTAATTTATAGTTAATATAGACAATTTTAACTCTAATATGATATAATCATTAATTATCTTAATAACCCTAAGCTTAATTACAGCATTCAGCAGAGAATATTTAATCAAGAGAAGATTTTTTAGTATACATAGACCTAATCTTTAATTTATTAAGAAAATAGATTAATCTAGTCTTGCTAATTAAGAAGGATTAGGCTAACTATCATTTAATTTAATCAACTAGAGCTTAATCTCTAGTGATTTTTACATAGCGGTCTCTCTAGATGAGAGAGAGTGTGTCAAGCCTCCGAGTCTGTCAAATTGTGAAGCAAGGAGTCCTATTTATAGGTTTCTGGCACTCACAAGCTCTCACAGGCTGTAAAAGGCAGTTGCTTGCAGTTCAAGCAGTCCTCAAGCTGAAGATGGCGCCTCTTGCTGCTATTTGAGTCCCTGGCAGGTTCCACACAGCTCCACACAGCCCCCCCAGCTTCCAGAATCGATTTTTACTAATTTCTCTGATTTATAATGATGAAAATTAAAAATATCAGTAATTTCTAGAACCTCAGGATAAGAAAGTCTTTATTAATAATAATTACTGAAACCATCCAATTTTACTTAACTAATATAATTCCTAGTGTAACCTTTCAAAGCCCGTAACTTCTCCAGATTTTATCGGAATTCGTTATGAAAAATTCTAGCCTAGGATTTGCTGTGCTTAAGATTCCAAAAATACCAATATTTTCCACGATCGAACAATTCTACATTGCTTTTTTAATAATCATATCCGTTTGATTAAGCTTTATACAATCTTTAAGGTTTCAAAAACTGGAAATCTTACAAAGGCGATCCCTTGTTCTACTTTTATGGGAAAGTTTAGCCATTTCAACTGCACGAGCTTGTACTGACTCCACCTTGAAGGCAGTCTTTCACTCAAGTTAGCCAATAATAGTTTAGGGATGGTATGGACATGTAACCTCCTCTGGTTGAAGAACCTCTAACTCTTGCTGGCCTCTTTACACTTTATGAACACCCTACTCCAACCCACCCAAATTCAAGATGATCATTGTTGATTTGAGTACAAACCTTTTCCAGCTTCTAAACCCTGATGTATCTTAGTTCAATCCTTGCAAAGTTTTTGCATCCCATCCTAATCAACTCTATTACTCTAGTGTCATCATGCAAATCTGGATCTTGTACCTAGTAACATGACATGAGGAAAGCTTAGCTCTTCCTCTCTACCAACAACAACCGGCCTTAGAATTGTGATATTTGCCTAGTAACATGACATGAGGAAAGCTTAGCTCTTCCTCTCTACCAACAACAGCAGGCCTTAGAATTGTGATATTTGCCTCTTTGCCATTATCTATTGTTGTAGATCAATTCATTTTATGGTCCTTGGTGGATTTTTAACTATTAATGGTGCTCTTCCTATCTCCATTGCATGGAAAACACCGAAGATCAACAATCCCCTTCAACTTGGTTGTTCCTTTTGCTTTTATCCCTCGAAAGCACCAAATCTTTTAGCCTCAACATTTTATTCTTTGGTTTATGCATGTAGGGATTTAGTTACTTTAAAAGCTTCAAGAAAACCTAACCTTCTCCCTTGACTTCTTATTAAGCAAGTCCCTTGGCTGATGCCTTCGTGAAGATGAGCTTCATGCTGCACGTGAATGTTTTCTACTTTGGGCTTGCTAATAATACATTGGGAATCAATATTGAGTATGATGTGACATCGCATTAGAGGTTTGTCTATCATGCCATTCAGCTCTTGTGTAGATTGCAACCCTCCACTGACTGTTTCTACTATTGGATGACAAACTTCTTGTAGTATGTGTCCGCTTTTCTATGCCCCACATTCAAAATTGACATTTCTCAGCGCTCTCTTGTATACCCATCCCCAAATTAAGGTCCTTTTCTACTTTGAGCATAGCATACATGCATTCTACAACACTCTTTGCCAGATTTCAGTTCTTTTTTCAACACCTTCTTTATTTTCCTATGAATAGCTAAGTACTTTGGCATGCACTAGCTAGCTCTGTTCCTACATTCTTGCTATTTTGTCCTTGTCCACTTTGCCACCTTCAAACCTAAATTTTCCAATTGTCAAGATCTTTGCTAAAAGAACACCTTCAAATTTACCAATGCTCTTTGGTCTTTGTGACTAAAAAATATTATGCCCCTTTGCCCCAATTGTAGCCGAACTGTTTGGGTGTTGGAGTATGTTTCTAGCCTTCAGGTAAATTTTTTTCCTTTTGACCTCATTCCATTTCAAGCTTCACCTAGATTTGCACAAGTGCTCTCTGTTATCTAACAACCATATTTACGTTACTAGTCATGTGCCATCCTTCGTTCCTTTGCTTGAGGTTGTTTTGTTCCCTTTTGGCCTCGACCCATTTCAAGCTTCACCCATATTTTCACAAGTGCTCTCTGTTATCTAACAACCATATTTACGTTACTAGTCATGTGCCATCCTTCGTTCCTTTGCTTGATGTTGTTTTGTTCCCAATTGGCCTCAACCCATTACAAGCTTTACCCACATTTTTACAAGTGCTCTCTATGATCTAACAACCATATTTACGTTACTAGTCATGTGCCATCCTTTCTTCCTTTGCTCAACATTGTTTTGTTGATCCCTGCCGTAACCCCTTGTTAGCATATTGCCATTCAAGTATCCTTTCTACCATGGTTCAATTTCTTCCGGGTCATGTGCAAGATAGCATGACATAAGAAAAGCTTTAGCGCTTTTCTCCCACTTCATTACATGGAGAACTATAAGCTTACCCTCTTCTATGTTTCTATTACTCCCTTTTTCCAACACCTTTTTCAGCATCTGCCGGGCCCAATTATGAGTTAGCTTAGAAAATGGTCATTACCCACCTTCTCTATAGCTTGTAATGGCTAGTTACCCACCCTCCTTCTTGGATACAATTTTAATAAAAACCCATTAAATACCTTAAACCTTTAACCTCTCCCATCTATTGAAATCCCAAGTCCAAATTCCAGATTTGAACCCTTGATGTATAATCCCAGCTTTGATCCACTTTCTCCTTAATCCCAACTCTCTGTTTGCATCATGCCCTCTTCTTCACTAAATAGTTAGCATGTCTATAGCCTCTATCTCGCTTTTTCTGCCATTATCTATTGTTGTTGCAAATCAACCCCTTTTAGTGTCCTTGGTGTCTTTTTAACCATAAATATTGCTTTTCCCATCTCCAATGCATGGAAAAGAGCGGGGATCAAAAATCTCGTTCAGTTGGTTTTTCCTTTTGCTTTTATCCCTCGAAAGCACCAAATCTTTTTATCCCTATCTTTCAACCTCAACATTTTATTATTCGGTTTATGCATGTAGGGATTTAGTTACTCTAAAAGCTTGAAGAAAACCTAACCTTATCCACTGACTTCTTATTAAGCAAGTCCCTGGTTGATGCCTTCTTGATGAGCTTCATGCAGCTTGTGAATGTTTCCTACTTTGGTTTTGCTTTTCATACATTGGGAATTATTATTGAGTGTTACAAGGATGTGACATTGCATCAGAGGTTTTTCTATCGTACCATTAGCTCTTGTGTAGCTTGCAACCCTCCACTGATTGTTTCTACTATTGGATAAGAAACTTCTTGTGATATGTGTATGTTTTTCTCTGCCCCACATCCAAAAGAAGTGTTATCTCTCCTTGTTGTAGTTGCGGTTTGCAACTTATTGAAAAGCTATGGGCTCCCTTGTTGTCTGTAAACTCATCGAATGTTTCTCCTTTCATCTATATTAGTACATTTACTCCCTTGTGGCCCTACTTCTTATGCGGTCTTGTCTACTTTGACACAACTTCCTTATGTTGTAAATTTGCACCACTAGATCTTGAGGTCCACTTAACACTCTTAGCTGGATCCATTTAGAGGAGAAGGCTATCAGCCCTTTGCTGATGACGCTACCTAATTGAGGAAGTAACCTCACCTTGATTAATAATAGTAGGTAAGAGTCCCAATAGGCATTATTTTTCATCTTGATGTTGCTCATCCATGGTCTATGTGTGGCCTCTTCCAGAATTAGCTTATTCCTATTTCAACGTTGTTTGCTCTTTACTCAACTACTTCATGCTCATCTTTGTGGGACAAGTCAAACTAGTATATCACTACCCAGCTACAAGGTTATCCCTTGTTCTGCTTTTATGTGAAAGTTTAGCCATTTCAATTGCACCAGCCTGTACTGACTCCACTTTGAAGGCAGCCTTTCCCTCAAGTTAGCCGGTAATAGTTTAGGGATGGTATGGACATGTAGCCTCCTCTGGTTGAAGAACCTCCCAACTCTTACTGGCCTCTTTACACTTTATGATTACCCTACTCCAACCCATCATAATTCAAGATGATCGTTGTTGATTGAGTACATACTTTTTCCAGCTTGTAAACCCTGATGTATCTTAGCCCAGACCTTGCAAAGCTTTCGCACCCCATCCTAATCAACTCTATTACTCTAGTGTCATCATGTAACTCTGGATCTTGTTCCTAGTAACATGACATAAGGAAATCTTTAGCCCTTTCTCTCTACCAACAACACTCGGCCTCAAAATTGTGCGACTTGCCACCTTGGTGACCCCTACTCTATGCCAAAAACATTGTACCTTGACATTGCAGTATGAGGTAGGGCTACCTTCTATAGTAGGGTTTACTAAATTGATAACACCTGGTAGCCCCTAGATCCTCACTAACTGCAATTTTATTTAGAGCATCCGAGTCTTAGTTCTTTGCTTTTCTCCTTAACCCCAACTCTATGTTTGCATCATGCCCTCTTTTTTCATAAATAGTTCGCATGTCTCTACTAAGCCTCTACCTCACTTTCTTTGCCATTCTCTATTGTTGCAGATCAACCCATTTTATGGTCGTTGGTGGCTTTTTAACCATAAATGTTGTTGTTCCCATCTCCAATGCATTGAAAACACCGGGGATCAACAATCCCCTTTAGGCTGGTTGTTTCGTTTGCTTTAATCTCTCCAAAGAACCAAATCTTTTTCCCCCTATCTTTCAACCTTAACATTTTATTCTTCAATTTATGCACGTAGGGATTTAGTTACTACAAAATCTTCAAGAAAACCTAAGCTTGTCCCCTGACTTCTTATTAAGCAAGTCCCTTGGCTGATGCCTTCGTGATAAGCTTCATGCAGCTCGTGAATGTTTCCTTCTTTGGGTTTTCTTTTCATACATTGGGAATCAATTTGAGCCTGACAAGGATGTGACATCGCATCAAAGGTTTGTCTATCATGCCATTCACCTCTTGTGTAGCTTGCAACCCTCCACTAACTGTTCCTACTATTGGATAACAAACTTCTTCTGGTATGTGCCCTGTTTTCTCCACCCCACATCCAAAATTGACATTTCTTAGTGCTCTCTTGTATACCCATCCCCAAATTAGTGTCCTTTCCTACTATAAGTATAGCATATATGCATTCTATAACACTCTTTGTCAGATTTCAATTCTTTTTTCAACACCTTGTTTATTTTCCTATGAATAGCTACTTTGGCATGCATTAACTAGTTATGTTCCTACATTCTTGCTATTTTTTCCTTGTCCAGTCTGCCACCTTCAAACCTAAATTTCTCAATTGTCAAGACCTTTGCCACAAGAACACCTTCAAATTCACCAATGCTCTTTTGTCTTTGTGACTAAAAAATATATTTTACCTCTTGCCCCAGTTGTAGCCTAGCTGCCTGGGTATTGGAATATGTTTTTAGCCTTCACATAATTTTTTTCCTTTTGGCCTCAATCCAAGCTTCACCCACATTTTCACAAGTGATTTCTATTATCTAACAACCATATTTATGTTACTAGTCATGTGCCATCATTTGTTCCTTTGCTCGACATTGTTTTTTTCCCTTTTGGCCTCAACCCATTTCAAGCTTCACCCACATTTTCACAAGTGCTCTCTTTTATCTAACAACCATATTTACGTTACTAGTCATGTGCCATACTTCTTTCTTTTGATCAAAATTCTTTTGTTCCTCCGTGCCTTAACCCCTTGTTACCCTATTGCCATTCAAGTACCCTTTCTACCATGGTTCAATTTTTTCCGAGTCATGTGCATGATAGCATGACATAAGGAAACCTTTAGCGCTTTTCTCCCACTTCATTAAATGGAGAACTTTAAGCTTACCCTCTTCTATGTTTTGATTACTCCCTTTGCCCAACACCTTTGTGCTTTCAGTAGCATCTGTCGAGCCCAATTATTAGTTTAGCTTACATACGATCCTACCTAATCCAAGTCACGAGGGACTAATAGGTGGTTTTTATTTAGCCCAACGCTCACTTAAGAGCTTTGTGAAGCTTTCAGATAGTCACCCACCACAAAGAGAAGGGCTCAAACACTTAACTGCATGTGTGATGAATTGTTCATGCATGAAATTTTAGAACATCACAAAAAGAGTACACTCTTAATTTTGGAGCACTGATTGTCCAAACTATCATAGCCTCCCTCCCACATTTTTATCTTGACTCCCATCTTTTTCCAGCATAAAGCTGTCGTACTATACCTACTCATGAAGGATTTCAAACATGTACCATCATCCAAGTGGAAGACTTTAAAACCTTTCAAATCAATCCTTAACTCCAATCTCTTTTTTGTAAAAATCTCTCTTTAGTACAGGTCCAACTTTAATGGACATCTTTTTGGAGCCCCAAAGTTGAAATTTTGTTTAACTAGGGTCTTTAAACTTCAACTACCCATCTCAATCTATATAAGTTGAGCCTTAAGAGATTGTATTTTGGCCCTGGTGAGACATGTAAGGTCGATATGCATTGGTCCCATTTGTACAATCTTACTCACCTTTCTCTATAATCTCATTTTGTTTTGCTCTGTGGAAATTTGCACGTCCTTCTATTTTATACCATATATGCTCACCTAAATGAGGCCTCTCCCAGTTCAGCCTCAAAATGGTCCTATCTTCTTCATCAAAACTCTTTTGTTCCTGTGTTGTTGCATGCACCCACCGTATTTATTTAGCTTTTATGAAGTGTTATCTCTCCTCGTTGTAGTTGTGGTTTGCAACTTATTGAAAAGCTATGGGCTCCCTTGTTGTTTGTAAACTCATCGAATGTTTCTCTTTTCATCTACGTTAGTACATTTACTCCCTTGTGGCCCTGCTTCTTATGCGATCTTGTCTACTTTGACACAACTTCCTTATGTTGTCAATTTGTACCACTAGATCTTGAGGTCCACTTAACACTCTTAGCTGGATCCATTTGGAGGAGAAGGCTATCGGCCCTTTGCAGATGACGCTACCTAATTGAGGACGTAACTTCACCTTGATTAATAATAGTAGGTAAGAGTCCCAATAGGCATTATTTTCCCTCTTGATGCTGCTCATCCATGGTCTATGTGTGGCCCCTTCCAAAATTAGCTTATTCCTATTTCACCGTTGTTTGCTCTTTACTCAACTACTTCATGTTCATCTTTGTGGGACAAGTCAAACTAGTATGTCGCTACCCAGCTACAAGGCGATCCCTTGTTCTGCTTTTATGAGAAGGTTTAGCCATTTCAATTGCACCAGCCTGTACTGACTCCACCTTGAAGGCAGTCTTTTCCTCAAGTTAGCCAGTAATAGTTTAGGGACGGTATGGACATGTAGCCTCCTCTAGTTGAAGAACCTTCCAACTCTTGTTGGCCTCTTTACACTTTATGATTACCCTACTCCAGCCCACCATAATTCAAGATGATCATTGTTGATTGAGTATAAAATTTTTCCAGCTTGTAAACCCTGATGTATCTTAGCCTAGACCTTGAAAAGCTTTTGCACCCCATCCTAATCAACTCTATTACTCTAGTGTCATCACGTAACTCTAGATCTTGTACCTAGTAACATGACATAAGGAAAGCTTTAGCCCTTTGTCTCTACCAACAACACTCGGCCTCAAAAGTGTGATACTTGCCACTTTGGTGACCCCTACTCTATGCCAACAACATTGTACCTTGACATTGCAGTATGTGCTAGTGCTACCTTATATTACTAGTAGGGTTTACTAAGTTGATAACACCTGGTAGCCCCTAGATCCTCTCACCAACAACAATTTTATTTAGAGCATCCGAGTCTTAGTTCTTTGCTTTTCTCCTTACCCCAACTCTCTGTTTGCATAATGCCCTCTTCTTCCCTAAATAGTTAGCATGTCTCTACTAAGCCTCTACCTTGCTTTCTTTGCCATTCTCTATTATTTTAGTTCAACCCATTTTATGATGCATGGTGGATTTTCAACCGTAAATGTTTCCCTTCCCATCTCCAATGCATGGAAAACACCGGGGATCGACAATCCCCTTCAACTTGGTTGTTCCTTTTTCTTTTATCCCTCGAAAGCACCAAATCTTTTTATCACTATCTTTTAACCTCAACGTTTTACTTTTTGCTTTATGCATGTAGGGATTTAGTTACTCCAAAAGCTTCAACCCTAACCTTGTGCCCTGACTTCTTATTAAGCAAGTCCCTTAGCTGATGACTTTGTGATGAGCTTCATGCAGCTCATGAATGTTTCCTACTTTGGGTTTTCTTTTCATGCATTGAGAATCAATATTGAATCTGACAAGAATGCGACATCACATCAGAGGTTTGTCTATCATGCCATTGAGCTCTTGTATAGCTTGCAACCTTGCACTGGTTGTTCCTACTATTGGATAACAAGTTTATTTTGGTATGTGTCTGGTTTTCTCTACCCCACATCCTAAATTGACATTTCTCAGTGCTCTTTTATATACCCATTCCCAAGTCTTTTCCTACTCTTAGCATGGCATATATGCATTCTACAACACTCTTTGCCATATTTCAGTTCTTTCTTCAACACTTGTTTGTTTTCCTAGAATAGCGACTTTGGCATGTATTAGCTAGCTCTGTTCTACATTCTTGCTATTTTTTCCTTGTCCACTTTGCCACCTTAAAACCTAAATTTCCTAATTTTCAAGACCTTTGTAAGAACACCTTCAAATTTACCAGAGCTCTTTGGTCTTTGTGACTAAATATATATATTTTGCCCCTTGCCCTAGTTGTAGCCTACCTACCTGGGTGTTGGAATATGTTTCTATCCTTCAAGTATTTTTTTTTCCTTTGGCCTCAGTCCATTTCAAGCTTCACCCACATTTTCACAAGTGCTCTCTGTTATCTAACAACCATATTTATGTTACTGGTCATGTGCCATCCTTCGTTTCTTTGATGGACGTTGTTTTGTTCCCTTTTGGCCCCAACCCATTTCAAGCTTCACCCACATTTTCACAAGTGCTCTCTATTATCTAACAACCATATTTATGCTACTAGTCATGTGCCATCCTTCCTTCCTTTCCTCATCATTGTTTTGCTCCTCCCTGCCATAACCCCTTGTTACCCTATTGCCATTCAAGTACCCTTTCTACCATGGTTCAATCTCTTCGGGGTCATGTGCATGATAGCATGACATAAGAAAATATTTAGTGCTTTCCCCCCACTTCATTACATGGAGAAGTGTAAACTTACCCTCTTATTGTTTCTATTACTCCCTTTCCCCAACACCTTTGTGCTTTCAACATCTGTCGAGTCTAGTTATGAGTTTAGCATAGACAAGGGTCGAGCACCACCTTCTCTATAGCATGTAATGGCTAGTTACCCACCCTCCTTCTTGGATACAATTTTAATGGAAACCCGTTAAATACCTTAATTCTTTAACTTCCCCCACCTATTGAAATTCCAAATCCAAATTCTAGACCTGAACCCTTGTTGTATAAACCCAGCTTTGACCCACTTTAGGGATTATCCAATACTCACAAGTGTATTCTTTGTCATTTTCATGTTTACGCTTCCTAAACTGGGCCCAACCCTTTGGTATACTGTATGCCGATAAGATCCTACCTAATCCAAGTCACGAAGGACTAATAGGTTGTTTTTGTTTAGCCCAACTCTCACTTAAGAGCTTTGTGAAGCTTTTAGATAGTCACCCACCACAAAGAGAAGGGCTGAAACACTTAAGCGCATGTGTGATGAATAGTTCATGCATGAACTTTTAGAATATCTCAAAAAGCGGAGACTCCTAATTTTGTAGCACCTGATTGTCCAAACTATCATAGCCTCCCTCCCACATTTCTATCTTGACTCCCATCTTTTATCCATTATTTGGTGCTTTTGAGGTATAATAAAAGCAAAAGAAACAACCAAGCTTAAGGGGATTGTTGATCCCCGGTTTTTTCCATGCATTGGAGATAGAAAGAGAAACATTAATAGTTAAAAAGCCACCAAGGACCATGAAATGGGTTGAAGTGCAACAATAGATAATGGCAAAGAAAGCGAGGTAGAGGCTTAGTAGAGACATGCTAACTATTTAGGGAAGAAGAGGGCATGATGCAAATGGAGAGTTGGGGTTAAGGAGAAAAGCAAAGAACTAAGACTAGGCAGTTCTAAATAAAATTATTGTTGGTGAGGATCTAGGAGGTACCAGGTGTTATCAATTTAGGAAACCCTACCATAGCAAGTAGCACTATCAAATACTGCAATATTGAGGTAGAATATTGTTGGCATACAGTACGGGTCACCAAAGTGGCAAGTAGCACAATTTTGAGGGTGGGTGTTGTTGGTAGAGAGGAAGGGCTAAAGATGTCCTTATGCCATGCTACTAGGTACAAGATCTAGATTTGCATGATGACACTAGAGTAATAGAGTTGATTAGGATGGGGTGCAAAAGCTTTGCAAGGACTGGGCTAAGATACATTAGGGTTTAGAAGCTGGAAAAAGTTTTTACTCAATCAATAAGGATCATCCTGAATTTGGGTGGGCTGGAGTATGGTAATCACAAAGTGTAAAGAGGCCAGCAAGAGTTGGAGGTTCTTTCTTCAACCAAAGGAGGTTACATGTCCATACCATCCCTAAAGTATTACCGGCTAACTTGAGGGAAAGGTTGCCTTCAAGGTGGAGTCATTGTAGGATGGTGCATTTGAAATGGCTAAACTTTCCCATAAAAATAGAACAACAAATAGCCTTGTCGTCGCTGGGTAGCGACATACGGGTTTGACTTCTTCCACAAAAATTACATGAAGTAGCTGGGTAAAGAGCAAACAATGGTGAAATAGGAATAAGCTAATTCTGGAAGAGGCCACACAAGGACCATGGATGAGCAACATCAAGAGGAAAAATAATGCCTTTCAAGACTCTTAACAGCTATTATTAATAGAGGTGAGGTTATGTCCTCAATTAGAGAGCATCTTCTGCAAAGGGTTGGTAGCGTTCTCCTCCAAATGGATCCAAGGAGAGTGTTAACTAGAGCTCAAGATCTAGTGACACAAATTGACAACACAAGGTTTTAAAGTCTTCCACTTGGATGATGGTACATGTTGTAAACCCTTCATGAGTAGGTATAGTACGACAACTTTATGCTAGAAAAAGATGGGAGTGAAGATAGAAATGTGGGAGGCTATGATAGTTTCGACAATCAGGTGCTACAAAATTAGGAGTGTCCTCTTTTTGAGATATTCTAAAATTTCATGCATGAATAATTCATCGCACATACACTTGAGTGTTTGAGCCCTTCTCTTTGTCGTGGATGACTAATTGAAAGCTTCACAAAGCTCTTGAGTGAGCTCTGGGCTAAGAAAAAACCACTTATTAGTCCTTCGTAACTTGGATTAGGCAGGATCTTATTGGCATACAAGATACCAAAGGATTGGGGTTTAGTAAGCGTAAACATGCAAATGACAAAGAATATAACAGTGAGTATTGGCTAATCCCTAAAGTTGGTCAAGCTGGGTTTATACAACAAGGGTTCAAAATTTGGAAATTAAACTTGGCATTTCAGTACATCGGGGAGGTTAAAGGTTTAATGTATTTAATAGGTTTTCATTATAGTTGTATCCAAGAAGGAGGGTGGGTAAGTAGCCATTAGAAGCTATAGAGAAGGTGGTCCTTGATCCTTGTCTAAGCTAAACTCAGTATTAGGCTTAAACAGATGCTGAAAGCCCAAAGGTGTTGGAAAAAGGGAGTAATAGAAACATAGAAGAGGGTAAGTTTATAGTTCTCCATGTAATGAAGTGGGAGAAAAGCACTAAAGCTTTCCTTATGCTATCATGCATATGACCCGAAAGAAATTGAACCATGGTAGAAGGGGTACTTAAATGGAAATATAGTAACAAGGGGTTATGGCAGGGAGCAAAACTATGTTGAGCAAAGTAAGGAAGGATGACACATGACTAGTAATGTAAATATGGTTGTTAGATAACAAAGAGAATTTGTGAAAATGTGGGTGAAGCTTGAAATGGGTTGAGGCCAGAAGGGAACAAAACAACCTCAAGCAAAGGAAGGAAGGATGTCACATGACTAGTAACGTAAATATGGTTGTTAGATAACAGAGGGCACTTGTGAAAATATGGGTGGAGCTTGAAATGGATTTAGGCCAAAAGGGAACAAAACAACGTCGAGGAAATAAATGAAGGATGGTGCATGACTGGTGATGTAAATATGGTTGTTAGCTAACAGAGAGCACTTGTGCGAATGTGGGTGTAGCTTGAAATGGGTTAAGGCCAAAAGGAAAAAAATTACTTGAAGGCTAAAAATATATTCCAACACCGAGGCAGCTAGGCTACAACTGGAGCAAGGGACAAGATAATTTTTAGTCAAAAGGCCAAAGAGCATTGGTAAATTTAAAGATGTCTTGTAACAAAGGTCTTGTAACAAAGTTTTTCACAATTGGGAAAGTTAGATTTAAAGGTGGTAAAGTAGACAAGGACAAAATAGCAAGAATGTAGGAACAGAGCTAGCCAGTGCATGCCAAAGTAGCTGTTCTTAGAAAAACAAAAAAGGTGTTGAAAAAAGAACTAAAATCTGGCAAAAAGTGTTGTAGAATATATATCCTGTTTTCAGAGTAGGAAAGGACCTTTATTTGGGGATGAGTATACAATAGAGCATTGAGAAATGTCAATTTTGGATGTGAGTTAAAGAAAAGCAGACACATATTACAAGAAGTTTGTTATCCAATAGTAGGAACAGTCACTGGAGGGGTACAAGCTACACAAGATCTGAATAGTATGATAGACAAACCCTTGATGCGATGTCACATCCTTGTTAGATTCAATATTGATTCCCAATGTATGATTAGCAAGCCCAAAGTAGGAAAGATTCACGAGTTGCATGAAGCTCCCACGAAGGCATCAGCCAAGGGACTTGCTTAATAAGAAGTCAGGGGATAAGGTTATGTTTTCTTGAATCTTTTAGAGTAACTATATCCCTACACGGATGAAGCTAAGAATAAAATGTTGAGGTTGAAAGATAGGATAAAAATATTTGGTGCTTTCGAGGGATAAAAGTAAAAGGAACAACGAAGCTTAAGGGGATTGTTGATCCCCAGTTTTTTTCATGCATTGGAGATGGAAAGAACAACATTAATAGTTAAAAAGCCACCAAGAACCACAAAATTGGTTGATTTGCAACAACAGATAATGCCAAAAAAAGCAAGGTAGAGGCTTGTAGAGACATGCTAACTATTTAGGAAAGAAGAGGCCATGAGGCAAACGCACAATTGGGGTTAAGGAGAAAAGCAAAGAACTAAGACTGGGAAGCTCGAAATAAAATTATTGTTGGTGAGGATCTAAGAGCTACCGTGTGTTATCAATTTAGGAAACCCTACCATAGCAAGTAGCACTACCAAATAGTGCAATGTTGAGGTACAATGTTGTTGGCCTAGAGTAGAGGTCACCAAAGTGGCAAGTAGCACAACTTTGAGGGAGTGTGTTGTTGGTAGAGAGGAAGGGCTAAAGATTTCCTTTTGTCATGCTACTAGGTACAAGATCCAGAGTTGCATGATGACACTAGAGTAATAGAGTTGATTAGGATGGGGTGCAAAAGCTTTGCAAGGGGGGCTGGGCTAAGCTACATCAGGGTTTAGAAGCTAAAAAAAAGTTTGTACTCGATCAACAATGATCATCCTGAATTTGGGTGGGTTGGAGTATGGTAATCATAAAGTGTAAAGAGGCCAACAAGAGTTGGAGGTTCTTTCTTCAACTAGAGGAGGTTACATGTCCATACCATCCCTAAACTATTACCGGCTAACTTGAGGGAAATGCTACCTTCAAGGTGGAGTCAGTACAGGCTGGTGCAGTTGAAATGGCTAAACTTTTCGATAAAAGTAGAACAGTGGATAGCCTTGTAGCTGGGTAGTGACATACAGGTTTGACTTCTTTCACAAAGATGAACATGAAGTAGTTGGGTAAAGAGCAAACAACGATGAAATAGGAATAAGCTAATTCTAGAAGAGGCCACACATAGACCATGGATGAGAAACATCAAGAGGGAAAATAATGCCTTTCGAGACTCTTACCGGCTATTATGAATCGAGGTGAGAGGTTATGTCCTCAATTAGATAGCATCATCTGCAAAGGGTTGATAGCCTTCTCCGCCAAATGGATCCAGGCAGAGTGTTAACTAGAGCTCAAGATCTAGACACAAGTTGACAACACAAGGAAGTTGTGTCAAAGTAGACAAGATCCCATAAGAAGCAGGGCCAACTGAGTAAATATACTAACGTAGATGAAAGGAGAAACATGTGATGATAGTTTTTAGACAACAAGGGAGGCCATATCTTTTTCATACCTTGCAACCCCCAACTGCCATGAGGAGAGATAGCACTTCATAAAAGCTGAATAAATATGGTAGGTGAATGCAAGAACACAGAAACATAAGCGTATTGATGAAGAAGATAGGGCCATTAGAGGCTAAAATAGGAGCAATCTTGTTTAAGTGAGCATATATGGTATAAAATAGAAAGGCGTGGTAATTGCAACCCCCAACTGATTAGAGGCTGAAATGGGAGCAGTCTCGTTTAGTGAGCATATATTGTATAAAATAGAAAGAGATAGGAATTCACAAAGAGAAAAACAAAATGAGATTAGAGAGAAAGGTGAGTAAGATTGTACAAATGGAACCGCGTTTTGACGTTACAAGTCTCATCAGGGCTAAAGTACAATCTCTGAAGGCTCAGCTTATATAGATTGAGATAGGTAGTTGAAGTTTGAAGACTCTAGTTACATGAAAGTTCAAGTTTGGGGCTGCAAAAAGATGTTCATTAAAGTTGGATTTGTACTAAAGAGGGATTTTTACACAAAAGAGATTGGAGTTAAGTGTTGATTTCAAAGTTTTTAAAGTCTTCCACTTGGATGATAGTACATGTTGTAATCCCTTCATGAGTAGGTATAGTACAACAACTTTATGTTGGCAAAAGATGGGAGTTAAGATCGAAATGTGGGAGGCTATGATAGTTTCGACAATCAGGTGCTACAAAATTAGGAGTGTCCTCTTTTTGAGATATTCTAAAATTTCATGCATGAATAATTCATCACACATACACTTGAGTGCTTGAGTAATTCTCTTTGTCGTGGGTGACTAATTGAAAGCTTCACAAAGATCTCAAGTGATCATTGGGCTAAGCAAAACCAACTTATTAGTCCTTCGTGACTTGGATTAGGTAGGATCTTATTGGCATACAAGATACCAAAGGATTGGGATTTAGTAAGCATAAACATGGTATTGACAAAGAATTTGGACTATGGATTTCAGTAGGTGGGGGAGGTTAAAGGTTTAATGTATTTAATGGGTTTCCATTAAAATTGTATCCAAGAAGGAGGGTGGGTAAGTAGCCATTAGAAGCTATAGAGAAGGTGGTCCTCGACCCTTGTCTAAGCTAAACTCAGTATTGGGCTTGACAGATGCTGAAAGCCCAAAGGTGTGGGAGAAAGGGAGTAAAAGAAACATAGAAGAGGGTAAGCTTACAGTTCTCCATGTAATGAAGTGGGAGACAAGCACTAAAGCTTTCCTTATGTTATGCTATCATGCACACGACCCAGAAGAAATTGAACCATGGTAGAAAGGATACTTGAATGGAAATACAGTAACAAGGGGTTATGGCAGGGAGCAAAAAAATGTTGAGCAAAAAATGGAAGGATGGCACATGACTAGTAACATAAACATGTTTGTTAGATAACAAAGAGAATTTGTGAAAATGTGGGTGAAGCTTGAAATGGATTGAGGCCAAAAGGGAACAAAACAACCTCGAGCAAAGGAAGGAAGAATGACACATGACTAGTAACATAAATATGGTTGTTAAATAACAGAGAGCACTTGTGAAAATATGGGTGAAGCTTGAAATGGTTGAGGCCAAAATGGAACAAAACAATGTCGAGTAAATTAAAGAAGGATGGTGCATGATTAGTAACGTAAATATGGTTGTTAGATAATAGAGAGCACTTATGAAAATGTGGGTGTAACTTGAATTGGGTTGAGGCCAAAAGGGAAAAATTGACTAAAGGCTAAAAACATATTCCAACACCCAGGCAGCTAGGCTACAACAATTGGAGCAAGGGGCAAAATAATTTTTAGTCACAAAGGCCAAAGAGCATTGGTAAATTGGAAGATGTTCTTGTAACAAAGGTTATGACAATTAGAAATTTAGGTCTGAAGGTGGCAAAGTAGACAAGGACAAAATAGCAAGAATGTAGGAACAGAGCTAGCCAGTGCATGCCAAAGTAGTTGTTCTTAGAAAAAGAAACAAGGTGCTGAAAAAAGAACTGAAATCTAGCAAATAGTGTTATAGAATGCATATATCCTATGCTCAGAGTAGGAAAGGACCTTTATTTGGGGATGGGTATACAATAGAGCACTGAGAATTGTCAATTTTTTATGTGAGGTAGAGAAAAGTGGACACATATTACAAGAAGTTTGTTATCCAGTAGTAGCAACAGTCATTGGAGGATAACAAGCTACACAATAGCTGAATGGTATGATAGACAAGCCTCTAATGCGATGTCACATCCTTGTCAGATTCAATATTGATTCTCAATGTATGATTAGCAAGCCCAAAGTAGGAAAGATTCACGAGCTACATGAAGCTCCTCTCGAAGGCATCAAGTCGGGGGACAAGGTTAGGTTTTCTTGAATCTTTTAGAGTAACCAAATCCCTACATGCATGAAGCGAAGAATAAAATGTTGAGGTTGAAAGATACGGATAAAAATATTTGGTGCTTTCGAGGGATAAAAGCAAAAGGAACAACCAAGCTTAAGGGGATTGTTGATCCCCGGTTTTTTTCCATGCATTAAAGATGGAAAGAGCAACATTAATAGTTAAAAATCCACCAAGGACCACAAAATATTTACTTGCTTGGCCCCGCTTCCTATGGGGATTGTCTACTTTGACACAACTTCCTAATGTTGTCAATTTGTGCCACTAGATCTCGAGCTCCACTTATCACTAGATCCATTTGGAGAAGAAGACTATCAGCCCTTTGCAGATGACGCTAACTAATTGAGAAGTAACCTCACCTTGATTAATAATAGTAGGTAAGAGTTCCAAAAGGCATTATTTTACCCAGATACTTCATGTTCATCTTTGTGGGACAAGTCAAATCCGTATGTCGCTACCCAGTCCTACAAGGTTGAAACACATTGGTCCCATTTGTACAATCTTACTCACGGTTCTCTCTAATCTCATGTTGTTTTAATTTATGGAAATTTGCACGTCTTTCTATTTTATACCATATATGCTTAGCTAACCAACGCTGCTTCCACTTCAGCCTCTAGAGGGTCATCAAAGCTCTTATATTCCAGTGGTCTTACATGCATCTACCACATTTATTTAGCTTTTATGAAGTGCTATCTCTCCTCGTGGTAGTTGTGGTTGCTGCAAGGTATTGAAAAGCTATGGGCTCCCTTGTTGTCTGTAAACTCATCGGATGTTTTTCCTTTCATCTACGTTAGCACATTTACTCAATTGGCCCTGCTTCTGATGTGGTCTTGTCAACTTTGACACAACATCTATGTGTTGTCAATTTGTGCCACCAGATCTTGAGCTCCACTTAACACTCTCACTAGTTTGTTTGGAGGAAAAGACCATCAGCCCTTTGCAAATGACGCTACCTAATTGAGGATGTAACCTCACCTTGATTAAAAAAATAGTTTGTAAGAGTCCCAAAAGGCATTATTTTCCCTCTTGTTGTTGCTCATCCATGGTCTATGTGTGGCCTCTTCCAGAATTATCTTATTCCTATTTCACCTTTGTTTGCTCTTTACCCAACTCAATCATGTTTATCTTTGTGGGACAAGTCAAAGTCGTACATTGGTACCCAGCTACAAGGCTATCCCTTATTTTACTTTTATGGGAAAGTTTAGCCATTTCAACTACACCAGCTTGTTCCACCTTGAAGGCAGCCTTTCGCTCAAGTTAGCCAGTAATAAAATAGGGATGGTATGGACATGTAACCTCCTCTGGTTGAAGAATCTCTAACTCTTGCTGACCTCTTTACACTTTATGATTACCCTACTCCAACCACCCAAATTCAAGATGATCATTATTGATTGAGTACAAACCTTTTCCAGCTTCTAAACCCTGTTGTATCTTAGTTCAATCCTTGGAAAGATTTTGCATCCCATCCTAATCAACTCTATTACTCTATTTTCATCATGTACATCTGGATCTTGTACCTAGTAACATGACATGAGGAAAGCTTTAGCTCTTCCTCTCTACCAACAAGAACCAGCCTCAAAATTGTGATATTTGCCACTTTGGTGACCCCTACTCTATGCCAACAACATTGTACGTCGACATTGATAACCCCAACTCTCCATTTAGAGCTTCCTAGTCTTAGTTCTTTGCTTTGCTCCTTAACCCCAACTCTTTGTTTGCATCATGTCCTCTGTTTCCCTAAATGGTTAGCATGCCTCTACTAAGCCTCTACTTCGCTTTCTTTGCCATTATCTATTGTTGTAGATCAATCCATTTTATGATCCTTGGTGGATTTTTAACTATAAAGTTGCTCTTCATATCTCCATTGCATGGAAAACACCGAAGATCAACAATCCCGTTCAGCTTGGTTGTTTCTTTTGCTTTTATCCCTCGCAAGCACCAAATCTTTTTATCCCTATCTTTCAGGCTCAACGTTTTATTCTTTGGTTTATGCATGTAGGGATTTAAATACTTTAAAATCTTCAAGGAAACCTAACCTTCTCCCTTGACTTCTTATTAAGCAAGTCCCTTGGCTGATGCCTTCGTGAAGATGAGCTTCATGCTGCTCGTGAATGTTTCCTACTTTGGGCTTCCGAATAATACATTGGGAATCAATATTGAGTATGACATGGGTGTGACATCACATTAGAGGTTTGTCTATCATGCCATTCAGCTCATGTGTAGATTGCAACCCTCCACTAACTGTTTCTACTATTGGATGACAAACTTCTTGTAGTATGTGTCCGCTTTTCTATGCCCCACATTCAAAATTGACCTCTCTCAGTGCTCTCTTGTATACCCATCCCCAAATTAAGGTCCTTTTCTACTCTGAGCATAGCATATATGCATTCTACAACACTCTTTGCCAGATTTTAGTTCTTTTTTCAACACCTTCTTTAGTTTCCTATGAATAGCAACTTTGGCATGCACTAGCTAGCTATGCTCCTACATTCTTGCTATTTTGTCCTTGTCCACTTTTCCACCTTCAAACCTAAATTTTCTAATTGTCAAGACCTTGGGTGCATGCAACAACATAGGAACATAAGTGCATTGATGAAGAAGATAGGGCCATCTAGAGGCTGAAGTGGGAGCAGTCTTGTTTAGGTGAGCATATATGGTATAAAATAGAAAGACGTGGAAATTATCACATAGAGAAAAACAAAATGAGATTAGAGAGAAAGGTGCGTAAGATTGTACAAATGGCACCGACGTGTTTCGAGCTTACAGGGTCTCATTAGGGCTAAAATGCAATCTCTTAACACTCAGCTTATATAGATTGAGATGGGTAGTTGAAGTTTGAAAAGTTGGATTTGTACTAAAGAGGGATTTCTACACAAAAGAAATCGGAGTTAAGGGTTTGGTTTGAAAGGTGTTAAAGTCTTCCACTTGGATGATGGTACATGTTGTAAACCCTTCATGACTAGGTATAATACAACAAATTTATGTTGGGAAAAGATAGGAGTTAAGATAGAAATGTGGGAGCCTATGATAGTTTCGACAATGAGGTGGAACAAAATTAGGAGTGTCTTCTTTTTGAGATATTCTAAAATTTCATGCATGAATCTTGAGCCCGTCTCTTTGTCGTGGGTGACTAATTGAAAGCTTCACAAAGCTCTTGAGTGAGCTTTGGGCTAAGCAAAAACCACTTATTAGTCCTTCGTGACTTGGATTAGGTAGCATCTTGTTGGCATACAAGATACCAAAGGATTGGGATTTAGTAAGCGTAAAAATGGAAATGACACAAATAATACAACTGTGAGTATTGACTAATCCCTAAAGTGGGTCAAGCTGGGTTTTTACAACAAGGGTTCAAATTTGGAATTTGGACATGGGATTTCAGTAGGTGGGGGAGGTTAAAGGTTTAATGTATTTAATGGGTTCCCATTAAAATTGCGTCCAAGAAGGAGGGTGGGTAAGTAGCCATTAGAAGTTATAGAGAAGGTGATCCTCGATCTTTGTCTAAGTTAAACTCAGTATTGGGCTTGACAGATGCTTAAAGCCCAAAGGTATTGGGAAAAGGGAGTAATAGAAACATAGAAGAGGATAAGTTTATAGTTCTACATGTAATGAACTGGGAGTAAAGTACTAAAGCTTTCCCACATGACCCGGAAGAAATTGAACCATGGTAGAAAGGGTACTTGAATGAAAATACAGTAACAAGGGGTTATGGGAGGGAGCAAAACAATGTTGAGCAAAGGAAGGAAGGATGGCACATGACTAGTAATATAAATATGGTTGTTAGATAACAAAGAGAATATGTGAAAATGTGGGTGAAACTTGAAATGGGTTAAGGCCAAAAAGGAACAAAACAACCTCGAGCAAAGGAAGAAAGGATGGCACATGACAAATATCGTTGTTCGATAACCGAGAGCACTTGAGAAAATATGGGTGAATCTTGAAATGGATTGAGACCAAAAGCGAACAAAACAATGTTGAGCAAAGGAAGGAAGGATGGTGCATGACTACTAACGTAAATATGGTTGTTAGATAACAAAGAGCACTTGTGAATATGTGGTTGTAGCTTGAAATGGGTGACCCTACCATAGCAAGTAGCACTACCAAACACTACAATGTTGAGGTATGATGTTGTTGGCATAGAGTAGGGGTTGAAAAAGTGGCAAGTAGCACAATTTTTAGGGCGAGTGTTGTTGGTAGAGATAAAGGGCTAAAGCTTTCCTTATGTCATGTTACTAGGTACAAGATCCAGAGTTGCATGATGACACTAGAGTAATAGAGTTGATTAGAATAGGGTGCAAAAGCTTTGCAAGGGGGGCTGGGCTAAGATACATCAGGATTTAGAAGCTGAGAAAAGTTTGCAGTCAATAAAAAAGGATCATCCTGAATTTGGGTGGACTGGAGTATGGTAATCATACAGTGTAAAGATGCCAACAAGAGTTGGAGGTTCTTTCTTCAACCAAAGGAGGTTACATGTCCATACCATCCCTAAACTATTATCGGCTAACTCGAGGAAAAGGCTGCCTTCAAGGTGGAGTTAGTACAGGCTGGTATAGTTGAAATGGCTAAACTTTCCCATAAAAGTAGAACAACGGATAGCCCTATAGGCTGGGTAGCGACATATGGGTTTGACTTCTTCCACAAAGATGAACATGAAGTATTTGGGGCCCCATATAGACCATGGGTGAGCAACATCAAGAGGAAAACTAATGCCTTCCTAGCCTCTTACCTTCTATTATTAATCGAGGTGAGGTAATGTCCTCAATTAGATAGCATCACCTGCAAAGGGTCGATTACCTTCTCCTCCAAACGGATCCACGGAGAGTGTTAACTGGAGCTCAAGATCTAGTGACACAAGTTGACAACACAAGGAAGTTGTTGCAAAGTAGACAATATCCCATAAGTAGCAGGGCCAACCGAGTAAATGTACTAATGTAGATGAAAGAAGAAACATGTGATGATAGTTTATGGACTTGAAACCCCCAACTGCCAACCAAGAGGAGAGATAGCACATCATAAAAGCTAAATAAATCTGGTAGATGCAACCTAGGAACATAAACGCATTGATGAAGAAGATAGGGCCATATAGAGGTTGAAGTGGGGGCAGTTTCATTTAGGTGAGCATATATGGTATAAAATAGAAAGACGTGGGAATTCTCACATAGAGAAAAACAAAATGAGATTAGAGAGAGAGGTGAGTGAGATTGTACAAATGGGACCAACGTGTTTCAACCTTACAGGTCTCATCAGGGCTAAAATACAATCTCTTAACGCTCAGCTTATATAGATTGAGATGGGTAGTTGAAGCTTGAAAGACTCTAGTTAAACAAAAGTTCAACTTTAGACCAAACCGCTTATTAGTCCTTCGCGACTTGGACTAGGTAGAATCTTGTTGGCTTACAAGATACCAAAGGATTGGGGTTTAGTAAGCGTAAACATGCAAATGACAAAGAATACAATTGTAAATATTGGCTAATCCCTAAAGTGGGTCAAGCTGGGTTTATACAACAAGGGTTCAAATTTGGAATTTGGACTTGGGATTTTAGTAGGTGGGGAGGTTAAAGGTTTAAGGTATTAAATGGGTTTCCATTAAAATAGTATCCAAGAAGGAGGGTGGGTAAGTAGCAGCTATAGAGAAGGTGGTCCTCGACCCTTGTCTAAGCTAAACTCAGTATCGGGCTTGACAGATGCTGAAAGCCCAAAGGTGTTGGAAAAAGGGAGTAATAGAAACATAGAAGAGGGTAAGTTTACAGTTCTCCATGTAATGAAGTGGGAGAAAAGCAATAAAGCTTTCCTTATATTATGCTATCATGCACATGACCCGAAAGAAATTGAACCATGGTAGAAAGGTACTTGAATGGAAATATAGTAACAAGGGGTTATTGACAAAGAGCAAAACAATGTTGAGCAAAGGAAGGAAGGATGGCACATGACTAGTAATGTAAATATGGTTGTTAGATAACAAAGAGAATTTTTTTTAAATGTGAGTGAAGCTTGAAATGGGTTGAGGCCAAAAGGGAACAAAACAACCTCAAGCAAAGGAAGGAAAGATGGCACATGACTAGTAATGTAAATATGGTTGTTAGATAACAGAGGGCACTTGTGAAAATATGGGTGGAGCTTATGATGGGTTTAGGCCAAAAGGGAGCACAACAACGTCGCGGAAAGAAATGAAGGATGGTGCATGACTGGTGACGTAAATATGGTTGTTAGATAACAGAGAGCACTTCTAAAAATGGGGGTGTAGGCCAAAAGGGAAAAGTTTTCCTGAAGGCTAAAAACATATTCCAACACCCAGGCAGCTAGGCTACAACTGGAGCAAGGGGCAAGATAATTTTTAGTCAAAAGTCCAAAGAACAATGGTAAATTTAAACATGTTCTTGTAACAAAGGTCTTGTAATAATAGTAGGAACAGTTCACTGGAGGGGTACAAGCTACACAAGAGCTGAATAGTATGATAGACAAACCTCTGATGTGATGTCACATCCTTGTCAGATTCAATATTGATTCCCAATGTATGATTAGCAAGCCCAATGTAGGAAAGACTCACAAGCTGCATGAAGCTCCCACGAAGGCATCAGCCAAGGGACTTGCTTAATAAGAAGTCGGGGGATAAGGTTATGTTTTCTTGAATCTTTTAGATTAACTAAATCCCTACATGCATGAAGCAAAGAATAAAATGTTGAAGTTGAAAGATAGGGATAAAAATATTTGGTGCTTTCAAAGGATAAAAGTAAAAGGAACAACCAAGCTTAAGATCCCCGGTTTTTTCCATGCATTGGAGATGGAAAGAGCAACATAATAGTTAAAAATCCACCAAGGACCACAACATGGGTTGATTTGCAACAACAAATAATGCCAAAGAAGCAAGGTAGAGGCTTGTTGAGACATGCTAACCATTTAGGGAAGAAGAGGGCATGATGAAAACACACAATTGGGGTTAAGGAGAAAGGCAAAGAACTAAGATTGGGAATCTCTAAATAAAATTATTGTTGGTGAGGATCTAAGAGCTACCAGGTGTTATCAATTTTGGAAACCCTACCATAGCAAGTAGCACTACCAAATACTGCAATGTTGAGGTACAATGTTGTTGGCCTAGAGTAGGGGGCACCAAAGTGGCAAGTAGCACAACTTTGAGGGCGTGTGTTGTTGGTAGAGAGGAAGGGCTAAAGCTTTCCTTCTGTCATGCTACTAGGTTTAAGATCCAGAGTTGCATGATGACACTAGAGTAATAGAGTTGATTAGGATGCAGTGCAAAAGCTTTACAAGGGCTGGACTAAGATACATCAGGGTTTAGAAGCTGAAAAAAGTTTGTAGTCAATCAACAAAGATCATCCTGAATTTGGGTGGGCTGGAGTGTGGTAATCATAAAGTGTAAAGAGGCTAGCAAGAGTTGGAGGTTCTTTCTTCAACCAGAGGAGGTTACATGCCCATACCATCCCTAAACTATTACCGGGTAACTTGAGGGAAACGTTGCCTTCAAGGTGGAGTCAGTATAGGCTGGTGCAGTTGAAATGGCTAAACTTTTCGATAAAAGTAGAACAACGGATAGCCTTGTAGCTAGGTAGCGACATACGGGTTTGACTTCGTTCACAAAGATGAACATGAAGTAGTTGGGTAAAGAGCAAACAACGATGAAATAGGAATAAGCTAATTGTAGAAGAGGCCACACATATACCATGGATGAGAAACATCAAGAGGGAAAATAATGCCTTTCGAGACTCTTACCAGCTATTATTAATCGAGGTGAGAGGTTATGTCTTCAATTAGATAGCATCATCTGCAAAGGGTCGATAGCCTTCTCCTCCAAATGGATCTAAACAGAGTGTTAACTGGAGCTCAAGATCTAGTGACACAAGTTCACAACATAAGGAAGTTGTGTCAAAGTAGACAAGATCCCATAGGAAAAAGGGCCAACCGAGTAAATGTACTAACATAGATGAAAGGAGAAACATGCGATGATAATTTTTAGACAACAAGGGAGGCCATAGCTTTTTTATACCTTGCAACCCCCAACTACCACGAGGAGAGATAGCACTTTATAAAAGCTAAATAAATATGGTAGGTGCATGCAAGAACACAAAAACATAAGTGCATTGATGAAGAAGATAGGGCCATTAGAGGTTGAAATGGGAGCAGTCTCGTTTAAGTGAACATATATGGTATAAAATAAAAACACGTGGGAATTCACACAGAGAAAAACAAAATGAGATTAGAGAGAAAGGTGAGTAAGATTGTACAAATGGGACCGACACGTTTCGACCTTACAAATCTCATCAGGGCTAAAGTACAATCTCTTAAGGCTCAGCTGATATAGATTGAGATAGGTAGTTGAAGTTTGAAGACTCTAGTTAAATGAAAGTTCAAGTTTGGGGCTCTAAAAAGATGTCCATTAAAGTTGGATTTGTACTAAAGAGGGATTTCTACACAAAAGAGATTGGAGTTAAGGGTTGATTTGAAAGGTTTTAAAGTCTTCCACTTGGACAATGGTACATGTTATAAATCCTTCATGAGTAGGTACGGTACCACAACTTTATGCTAGAAAAAGATGCGAGTTAAGATAGAAATGTGGGAGGCTATGATAGTTTTGACATTAGGTGCTACAACATTAGGAGTGTCCTCTTTTTGAGATATTCTAAACTTTCATGCATGAATAATTCATCGCACAAACACTTGAGTGTTTGAGCCCTTCTCTTTTTCATGGGTGACTAATTAAAAGCTTCAAAGAGCTCTTGAGTGAGCATTGCGCTAAGCAAAAACCACTTATTGGTCCTTTGTGACTTGTATTAGGTTGGATCTTGTTGGCATACAAGATACCAAAGGATTGGGGTTTAAGAAGCGTAAACATGGAAATGAGAAAGAATACAACTATGAGTATTGGCTAATCCCTAAAGTGGGTCAAGCTGAGTTCATACAACAAGGGTTCAAAATTTGGAATTTGGACTTGGGATTTTAGTAGGTGGGGGAGGTTAAAGGTTTAATGTATTTAATGGGTTTTCATTAAAATTGTATTCAAAAAGGAGGGTGGGTAAGTAGCCATTAGAAGCTATAGAGAAGGTGGTCCTCGACCCTGTCTAAGGGAAACTCAGTATTGGGCTTGACAGATGCTGAAAGCCCAAAGGTGTGGGAGAAAGGGAGTAAAGAAACATAGAAGAGGGTAAGCTTATAGTTCTGCATGTGATGAAGTGGGAGACAAGCACTAAAGCTTTCCTTATGTTATGCTATCATGCACATGATCCAGAAGAAATTGAAGCATGGTAGAAAAAATACTTGAATGGAAATACATTTAAAAAAGGGGTTATGGCAGGGAGCAAAACAATGTTGAGCAAAAAAAGGAAGGATGGTACATGACTAGTAAAATAAACATGGTTGTTAGATAACAAAGAGAATTTGTGAAAATGTGAGTGAAGCTTGAAATGGATTGAGGCCAAAAGGGAACAAAACAACCTCGAGGAAAGAAAGGAAGGATGACACATGACTAGTAATGTAAATATGGTTGTTAAATAACAGAGAGCACTTGTGAAAATATGGTGAAGCTTGAAATGGGTTGAGGCCAATAAAGAACAAAACGATGTCGAGCAAATTAAAGAAGGATGGTGAATGACTAGTAACGTAAATATGGTTGTTAGATAATAGAGAGCACTCAAGAGCTACATGAAGCTCCTCACGAAGGCATCAAGTCAGGGGACAAGGATAGGTTTTCTTGGATTTTTTAGAGTAACTAAATCCCTACATGCATGAAGCGAAGAATAAAATGTTGAGGTTGAAGTATAGGGATAAAAATATTTGGTGCTTTCGAGGGATAAAAGCAAAAGGAACAACCAAGCTTAAGGGGATTGTTGATCCCTGGTTTTTTCCATGCATTGGAGATGAAAAGAGAAACATTAATAGTTAAAAAGCCAACAAGGACCACAAAATGGGCAATTTGCAACAATAGATAATGGCAAAGAAAGCAAGGTAGAGGCTTAGGAGAGACATGCTAACTATTTAGGGAAGAAGAGCGCATGATGCAAACGGAGAGTTACGGTTAAGGAGAAAAGCAAAGAACTAAGACTGAAAAGCTCTAAATAAAATTACTGTTGGTAAGGATCTAGGAGCTAGTAAGTGTTATCAATCTAGAGGCCATTTAGAGGCTGAAATGGGAGCAGTCTCGTTTAGGTGAGCATATATGGTGTAAAATAAAAAGACGTAATAGAGCAAAACAAAATGAGATTAGAGAGAAAGGTGAGCAACATTGTACAAATGGGATCGACGTGTTTAGATACAATCTCTTAAGGCTCAGCTTTTATAGATTGAGATAGGTAGTTGAAGTTTGAAGACTCTAGTTAAACGAAAGTTCAAGTTTGGGGCTCCAAAAAGATGTCCATTAAATTTGGATTTGTACTAAAGAGGGATTTCTACACAAAAGAGATTGGAGTTAAGGGTTGAATTGAAAGGTTTTAAAGTCTTCCACTTGGACGATGGTACATGTTGAGAATCCTTCATGAGTAGGTTATAGTACGACAACTTTATGTTGGGAAAAGATGGGAGTTAAGATAGGAATGTGGGAGGCTATAGTAGTTTCGACAATCAGGTGCTAGAAAATTAAGAAGGAAGGATGGCACATGACTAGTAACAAAAATATGGTTGTTAGATAACATAGAGCACTTGTGAAAATGTGGGTAAAGCTTGAAATGGGTGGAGGCCAAAAGGGAACAAAACAACCTCGAGCAAAGAAACGAAGGATGGCACATGACTAGTAATGAAAATATGGTTGTTAGATAACAGAGAGCACTTGTGAAAATATGGGTGAAGCTTGAAATGGGTTGAGGTCAAAAGGGAACAAAACAAACGTTCGAGCAAAGAAACGAAAAATGGCGCATGACTAGTAACGTAAATATGGTTGTTAATTTATAAAAAGCACTTGTGAAAATATGGGTGTAGCTTGAAATGTTTTCAAGCCAAAAGGGAAAAATTTACCTGAAGGTTAAAAACATATTCCAACACCCAAGCAGCTAGGCTATAACAAGAGCAAGGGGCAAAATAATTTTTAGTCACACAGACCAAAGAGCATTGGTAAATATGAAGGTGTTCTTGTAACAAAGGTCTTGACAATTGGGAAATTTAGGTTTGAAGGTGGCAAAGTAGACAAGGACAAACTAACAAGAATGTAGGAACAGAGCTACCTAGTGCATGCCAAAGTAGCCGTTCTTAGAAAACAAACAAGGTGTTGAAAAAAGAACTGAAATCTGAAAAAGAATGTTGTAGAATGCACATATCCTATGCTTAGAGTAGGAAAAGACCTTTATTTGGCGATGGGTACACAACAGAGCATTGAGAAATGTCAATTTTTGATGTAAGGTAGAGAAAAGCACACACATATTACAAGAAGTTTGTTATCCAATAGTAGGAAAAGTAATTGCAGGGTTACAAGCTACACAAGAGCTTAATGGTATGATAGACAAAACTCTGATGCAATGTCATATCTTTGACACATTCAATAGTGATTCCCAATGTATGATTAGCAATCCCAAAGCAGGAAAGATTCACAAATTGCATGAAGCTCCTCACGAAGGCATCAACCAAGACGAAGAATAAAATGTTGAGATTGAAAGATAGGGATAAAAATATTTGGTGCTTTCGAGGGATAAAATCAAAAGGAACAACCAAGCTTAAGGGGATTGTTGATCCCCGATTTTTTCCATGCATTGAAGATGGAAAGAGAAACATTAATAGTGAAAAATCCACCAAGGACCACAAAACGGGTTGATCTCTGCAACAATAAATAATGGCAAAGAAGGCAAGGTAGAGGCTTACTAGAGACATGACAACTATTTAGGGAAAAAGAGGGCTGGATGCAAACAGAGAGTTGGGGTTAAGGAGAAAAGCAAAGAATTAAGACTCAGGAGCTCTAAATCATTTAAAAATTATTGTTGGTGAGGATCTAGGAGCTACCAGGTGTTATCAATTTAGGAAATCTTACCATAGTAAGTAGCACTACCAAATACTTCAATGCTGAGGTACAATGTTGTTGGCATAGAGTAGGGTTACCAAAGTGGCAAGTAGAATAATTTTGAGGGCGGGGTTGTTGATAGAGAGGAAGGGCTAAATCTTTCCTTATGTCATGTTACTAGGTACATGATCCAGAGATGCATGATGGCACTAGAGTAATAGATTTCATTAGGATGGGGTGCAAAAGCATTCCAACGGCTGGGCTAAGATACATCATGATTTAAAAGCTAGAAAAATCTTATACTCAATCAACAAGGATCGTCCTGGATTTAGGTGGGCTGAAGTATAGTAATCATAAAGTGTAAAGAGGCCAGCAAGAGTTGGAGGTTCTTTCTTCAACCAGAGGAGGTTACATGTCCATACCATCCCTAAGCTATTGTGGGCTAGCTTGAGGGATAGGCTGCCTTCATGGTGGAGTCAGTACAGGAGGCTGGTGCAATTGACTTTCCCATAAAATTAGAACAACGGATAGCCTTGTAGTTGGGTAGCGGCATACGAGTTTGACTTCTTCCACAAAGATGAACATGAAGTAGTTGGGTAAAGAGCAAACAACCGTGAAATATGAATAAGCTAGTTCTGAAAGATGCCACAAAGAGACAATGGATGAGCAACATCAAGAGGGAGAATAATGCCTTTCGGGACTCTTGTCGGCTATTGTTAATCGCGATGAAGCCATGTCCTCAATTAGATAGCATCATCTGCAAAGGGTCGATAGCCTTCTTCTCCAAACGGATCCAGTGAGAGTTTTAAGTAGAGCTCAAGATCTAGTGACACAAATTGATGACACAAGGAAGTTGTGTGAAAGTAGACAAGATCTCATAAGAAGCAGGGCCAACCGAGTAAATGTATTGACATAGATGAAATGAGAAACATGTGATGATAATTTATAGACAACAAGGGAGTCCATGGCTTTTTCATACCTTGCAATCTCCGACTACCACGAGGAGAGATAGCACTTTATAAAAGCTGAATAAGTCTGGTAGGTGGATGCAACAACACAGAAACATAAGCACATTGATGAAGAAGATAGGACCATTTAGAGGCTGAAGTGGAAGCAGTGTCATTTAGGTGAGCATATATGGTATAAAATAGAAAGACGTGGGAATTCTCACAGAGAAAATAAAATGAGATTAGAGAGAAAGGCGAGCAAGATTGTACAAATGGGATCGACGCGTTTCGACCTTACAGGTCTCATCAACGCTAAAATACAATCTCTTAAGGCTCAGCTTATAAAGATTGAGATGGGTAGTTGAAGTTTGAAGACTCTAGTTAAACGAAAGTTCAGCTAAACTCGGTATTGGGCTTGACTGATGTTGAAAGTCCAAAGGTGTTGGGAAAAGGGAGTAATAGATACATAGAAGAGGGTAAGCTTATAGTTCTCCATGTAAAGGAGTGGGAGAAAAGCACTAAATTTTTCCTTAGGCTATGCTATCATGCACATTACCCAGAAGAAATTGAGCCACGGTAGAAATGGTACCTGTTTGGCAATACAGTAAAAGGGGTTATGGCAACGAGCAAAACAATGTTGAGCAAAGGAAGGAAGGATGTCACATAACTAGTATGACAACTTTATGCCGGGAAAATTTAGATATTCTAAAATTTCATGCATGAATAATTCATCGGACGTACACTTAAGTGTTTGAGTCCTTCTCTTTGTCGCGGGTGATTCAATGGTACCCGATTGGCAATATAGTAAAAGGGGTTATGGCAACGAGCAAAACAATGTTGAGCAAAGGAAGGAAGGATGTCACATAACTAGTACAACAACTTTATGTCGGGAAAATTTAGATATTCTAAAATTTCATGCATGAATAATTCATCGGACGTACACTTAAGTGTTTGAGTCCTTCTCTTTGGCGCGGGTGATTCGCGACTTGGATTAGGTAGGATCTTGTTGGCATACAAGATACCAAAGGATTGGGGTTTAGTAAGCATAAACATGGAACAAAGAATACAACTGTGAGTATTGGCTAATCCTTAAAGTGGGTTAAGCTGGGTTTATACAACAAGGGTTCAAATTTGGAATTTGGACTTGGGATTTCAGTAGGTGAGGGATGTTAAAGGTTTCATGTATTTAATGGGTTTCCATTAAAATTGTATTTAAGGAGGGTGGGTAACTAGCCATTAAAAGCTATAGAGAAGGTGGTACTTGACTCTTGTGTAAGCTAAACTCAATATTGGGCTTGACAGATGCTGAAAGCCCAAAGGTGTTGGGGAAAGGGAGTAATAGAAACATAGAAGAGGGTAAGCTTATAGTTCTCCATGTAATGAAGTGGAAGAAAAGCACTTAAGGTTTCCTTATGCTATGCTATCATGCACATGACCGTGAAGAAACTGAACTATGGTAGAAAAGGTACTTGAATGGATATACAGTAACAAGGGGAGCAAAATAATGTTGAGCAAAGGAAGGATGCCACATGACTAGTAACGAAAATATGGTTGTTAGATAACAGAGAGCACTTGTGAAAATATGGGTGAAGCTTGAAATGGGTCGAGGTCAAAAGGGAACAAAACAAACGTCCGAGCAAAGGAACGAAGGATGGCGCATGACTGGTAACGTAAATACAGTTGTTAATTTATAAAAAGCACTTGTGAAAATATGGGTGTAGCTTGAAGTGGGTTCAGGCCAAAAGGGATAATTTACCTGAAGGCTAAAAACATATTTCAACAACTGGAGCAAGGGGCAAAATAATAATTAGTCACAAAGACCAAAGAGCATTGGTAAATGTGAAGGTGTTCTTGTAACAAAGGTCTTGATAGTTGGGAAATTTAGGTTTGAAGGGGGCAAAGTCGACAAGGACAAAATAACAAGAATGTAGGAACAGATCTAGCCAGTGCATGCCAAAGTAGCTGTTCTTAGAAAACAAACAAGCTGTTGAAAAAAGAACTAAAATTTGGCAAAGAATGTTGTAGAATGCATATATCCTATGCTCAGAGTAGGAAAAGACCTTTATTTGGGAATGGGTACACAATAGAGCACTGAGAAATGTCAATTTTTGATGTGAGGTAGAGAAAAGCAGACACATATTACAAGAAGTTTGTTATCCAATAGTAGGAAAAGTAAATGGAGGGTTACAAGCTACACAAGAGCTTAATGGTATGATAGACAAAACTCTGATGCAATGTCATATCTTTGACACATTCAATAGTGATTCCCAATGTATGATTAGCAATCCCAAAGTAGGAAAGATTCACGAGCTGCATGAAGCTCCTCACGAAGGCATCAACCAAGGGACTTGCTTGATAAGAAGTCGGGGGACAAGGTTAGGTTTTCTTGAATCATTTAGAGTAACTATATCCCTACATGCATGAAGCGAAGAATAAAATGTTGAGGTTCAAAGATAGGGATAAAAATATTTGGTGCTTTCGAGGGATAAAAGCAAAAGGAACGACAAAGCTTAACGGGAGATGAAAAGAGCAACATTAATAGTAAAAAATCCACCAAGGACCACAAAATGGGTTGATCTCTGCAACAATAAATAATGGCAAAGAAAGCGAGGTAGAGGCTTAGAGACATGACACCTATTTCGGGAAAAAGAGGGCATGATGCAAACGGAGAGTTGGGGCTAAGGAGAAAATCAAAGAACTAAGACTCGGGAGCTCTAAATAATTTTAAAATTATTGTTGGTGAGGATCTAGGAGCTACCAGGTGTTATCAATTTGGGGAATCCTACCATAGCAAGTAGCACGACCAAATACTGCAATGCTGAGGTACAATGTTGTTGGCATAGAGTAGGGGTCACCAAAGTGGCAAGTAGCACAATTTTGAGGGCGGGCGTTGCTGGTAGAGAGGAAGGGCTAAAGCTTCCCTTATGTCATGTTACTAGGTACAAGATCCAGAGATGCATGATGACACTAGAGTAATAGAATTTATTAGGATGGGGTGCAAAAGCTTTCCAAGGGCTGGGCTAAGATACATCATGGTTTAGAAGCTAGAAAAATCTTGTACTCAATCAACAAGGATCATCCTGTATTTGGGTGGGCTGGAGTATGGTAATCATAAAGTGTAAAGAGGCCAGCAAGAGTTGGAGGTTCTTTCTTCAACCAAAGGAGGTTACATGTCCATACCATCCCTAAGCTATTGTCGGCTAGCTTGAGGGAAAGGCTGCCTTCGAGGTGGAGTCAGTACAAGAGGCTGGTGCAGTTGAAATGGATAAAATTTTCCATAAAAATGGAACAACGGATAGACTTGTAGTTGGGTAGCGGCATACGAGTTTGACTTCTTCCACAAAGATGAACATGAAGTAGTTGGGTAAAGAGAAAACAACCGTGAAATATGAATAAGCTCATACCGGAAGATGCCACACATAAACAATGGATGAGCAACATCAAGAGGGAGAATAATGCCTTTCGAGACTCTTGCCGGCTATTGTTAATCGAGATGAAGCCATGTCCTCAATTAGATAGCATCATCTGCAAAGGATTGATAGCCTTCTTCTCCAAACGGATCCAGTGAGAGTGTTAAGTAGAGCTCAAGATCTAGTGACACAAATTGATGACACAAGGAAGTTGTGTGAAAGTAAACAAGATCTCATAAGAAGCAAGGCCAACCGAGTAAATGTACTGACGTAGATGAAATGAGAAACATGTGATGATAGTTTATAGACAATAAGGGAGGCCATGGCTTTTTCATACCTTGCAACCTCCGACTGCCACGAGGAGAGATAGCACTTCATAAAAGCTGAATAAATCTGGCAGGTGGATGCAACAACACAGAAACATAAGCACATTGATGAAGAAGATAGGACCATTTAGAGGCTGAAGTGGAAGCAGTGTCATTTAGGTGAGCATATATGGTATAAAATAGAAAGACGTGGTAATTCTCACAAAGAAAATAAAATGAGATTAGAGAGAAAGGGGAGCAAGATTTTACAAATGGGATCGACGCGTTTCGACCTTACAGGTCTCATCAACGCTAAAATACAATCTCTTAAGGCTCAGCTTATAAAGATTGAGATGGGTAGTTAAAGTTTGAAGACTCTAGTTAAACGAAAGTTCAACTTTGGGGCTCCAAAAAGATGTCCACTAAAGTTGGATTCGTACTAAAGAGGGATTTCTACACAAAAGAGATCGGAGTTAAGGGTTGATTTGAAAGGTTTTAAAGTCTTCCACTTGGATGATGGTACATGTTTGAAATCCTTCATGAGAGTAGATATAGTACGACAACTTTATGTTGGGAAAAAGATGGGAGTTAACATAGAAATGTGGAGGCTATGATAGTTTCGACAATCAGGTGCTACAAAATTACGAGTGTCCTCTTTTTGAGATATTCTAAAATTTCATGCATGAATGATTCATCGCACGTACAGTTAATAAGTGTTTGAGCCCTTCTCTTTGTCGTGGGTGACTCATTGAAAGCTTCACAAAGCTCTTGAGTAGCATTGGGCTAAGCAAAAACCATTGATTGGTCCTTCGCAACTTGGATTAGGTAGAATCTTGTGGGCATACAAGATACCAAAGGGTTGGGGTTTAGTAAGCTTACGTAAACATGGAAATGACAAAGAATACAACTGTGAGTATTGGCTAATCTCTAAAGTGGATCAAGTTCGGTTTAATTTGGAATTTGGACTTGGGATTTCAGTAGGTGGGGGAGGTTAAAGGTTTAATGTATTTAATGGGTTTCCATTAAAATTGTATCCAAGAAGGAGTGTAGCTACGGAGAAGGTGGTACTCGACCCTTGTCTAAGCTATACTCGGTATTGGGCTTGACTGATGTTGAAAGTCCAAAGGTGTTGGGAAAAGGGAGTAATAGATACATAGAAGAGGGTAAGCTTACAGTTCTCCATGTAAAGGAGTGGGAGAAAAGCACTAAAGTTTTCCTTATGTTATGCTATCATGCACATTACCTGGAAGAAATTGAGCCACGGCAGAAATGGTACCCGATTGGAAATACAGCAAAAGGGGTTATGGCAACGAGCAAAACAATGTTGAGCAAAGGAAGGAAGGATGTCACATAACTAGTACGACAACTTTATGCCGGGAAAATTTAGATATTCTAAAATTTCATGCATGAATAATTCATCGGACGTACACTTAAGTGTTTGAGTCCTTCTCTTTGTCGCGGGTGATTCGCGACTTGGATTAGGTAGGATCTTGTTGGCATACAAGATACCAAAGGATTGGGGTTTAGTAAGCGTAAACATGGAACAAAGAATACAACTGTGAGTATTGGCTAATCCCTAAAGTGGGTTAAGCTGGGTTTATACAACAAGGGTTCAAATTTGGAATCTGGACTTGGGATTTCAGTAGGTGAGGGATGTTAAAGGTTTAATGTATTTGATGGGTTTCCATTAAAATTGTATTTAAGAAGGAGGGTGGGTAACTAGCCATTAAAAGCTACCAAAATCTGGCAAAGAATGTTGTAGAATGCATATATCCTATGCTCAGAGTAGGAAAAGACCTTTATTTGGGAATGGGTACACAATAGAGCACTGAGAAATGTCAATTTTTGATGTGAGGTAGAGAAAAGCAGACACATATTACAAGAAGTTTGTTATCCAATAGTAGTAAAAGTAATTGGAGGGTTACAAGCTACACAAGAACTTAATGGTATGATAGACAAAACTCTGGTGCAATGTCATATCTTTGACACATTCAATAGTGATTCCCAATGTATGATTAGCAATCCCAAAGTAGGAAAGATTCACGAGCTGCATGAAGCTCCTCACGAAGGCTGATATCAACCAAGGGACTTGCTTGATAAGAAGTCGGGGGACAAGGTTAGGTTTTCTTGAATCATTTAGAGTAACTATACCCCTACATGCATGAAGCGAAGAATAAAATGTTGAGGTTCAAAGATAGGGATAAAAGCATTTGGTGCTTTCGAGGGATAAAAGCAAAAGGGACAACAAAGCTTAACGGGATTGTTGATCCCCGGTTTTTCGCATGCATGGGAGATGAAAAGAGCAACATTAATAGTAAAAAATCCACCAAGGACCACAAAATGGGTTGATCTCTGCAACAATAAATAATGGCAAAGAAAGCGAGGTAGAGGCTTAGAGACATGACAACTATTTCGGGAAAAAGAGGGCATGATGCAAACGGAGAATTGGGGCTAAGGAGAAAATCAAAGAACTAGGACTCGGGAGCTCTAAATAATTTTAAAATTATTGTCGGTGAGGATCTAGGAGCTACCAGGTGTTATCAATTTGGGGAATCCTACCATAGCAAGTTGCACTACCAAATACTGCAATGCTGAGGTACAATGTTGTTGGCATAGAGTAGGGGTCACCAAAGTGACAAGTAGCACAATTTTGAGGGCGGGCATTGCTGGTAGAGAGGAAGGGCTAAAGCTTTCCTTATCTCATGTTACTAGGTACAAGATCCAGAGATGCATGATGACACTAGAGTAATAGAATTTATTAGGATGGGGTGCAAAAGCTTTCCAAGGGCTGGGCTAAGATACATCACGGTTTAGAAGCTAGAAAAAGCTTGTATTCAATCAACAAGGATCATCCTGTATTTGGGTGGGCTGGAGTATGGTAATCATAAAGTGTAAAGAGGCCAGCAAGAGTTGGAGGTTCTTTCTTCAACCAGAGGAGGTTACATGTCCATACCATCCCTAAGCTATTGTCGGCTAGCTTGAGGGAAAGGCCGCCTTCGAGGTGGAGTCAGTACAGGAGGCCTGTGCAGTTGAAATGGATAAAATTTCCCATAAAATTAGAACAACGAATAGACTTGTAGTTGGGTAGCGGCATACGAGTTTGACTTCTTCCACAAAGATGAACATGAAGTAGTTGGGTAAAGAGCAAACAACCGTGAAATATGAATAAGCTAATTCCGGAAGATGCCACACATAGACAATGGATGAGCAACATCAAGAGGGAGAATAATGCCTTTCGGGACTCTTGCCGGCTATTGTTAATCGAGATGAAGCCATGTCCTCAATTAGATAGCATCATCTGCAAAGGGTCGATAGCCTTCTTCTCCAAACGGATCCAGTGAGAGTGCTAAGTAGAGCTCAAGATCCAGTGACACAAATTGATGACACAAGGAAGTTGTGTGAAAGTATACAAGATCTCATAAGAAGCAGGGCCAACCGAGTAAATGTACTAACGTAGATAGATGAAAGGAGAAACATGCGATGATAGTTTATAGACAACAAAGGAGGCCATGGCTTTTTCATACCTTGCAACCTCCGACTGCCACGAGGAGAGATAGCACTTCATACAAGGTGAATAAATCTGGCAGGTGGATGCAACAACACAGAAACATAAGCACATTGATGAAGAAGATAGGACCATTTAGAGGCTGAAGTGGAAGCAGCGTCATTTAGGTGAGCATATATGGTATAAAATAGAAAGACGTGGGAATTCTCACAGAGAAAATAAAATGAGATTAGAGAGAAAGGCGAGCAAGATCGTACAAATGGGATCGACGCGTTTCGACCTTACAGGTCTCATCAACGCTAAAATACAATCTCTTAAGGCTCAGCTTATAAAGATTGAGATGGGTAGTTGAAGTTTGAAGACTCTAGTTAAACGAAAGTTCAACTTTGGGGCTCCAAAAAGATGTCCACTAAAGTTGGATTCGTACTAAAGAGGGATTTCTACACAAAAGAGATCGGAGTTAAGGGTTGATTTGAAAGGTTTTAAAGTCTTCCACTAGGATGATGGTACATGTTTGAAATCCTTCATGAGAAAAAGATGGGAGTTAAGATAGAAATGTGGAGGCTACGATAGTTTCGACAATCAGGTGCTACAAAATTACGAGTGTCCTCTTTTTGAGATATTCTAAAATTTCATGCATGAATGATTCATCGCAGGTACAGTTAATAAGTGTTTGAGCCCTTCTTTTTGTCGTGGGTGACTCATTGAAAGCTTCACAAAGCTCTTGAGTAGCATTGGGCTAAGCAAAAACCACTATTGGTCCTTCGCAACTTGGATTAGGTAGAATCTTGTGGGCATACAAGATACCAAAGGGTTGGGGTTTAGTAAGCTTACTTACGTAAACATGGAAACGACAAAGAATACAACTGTGAGTATTGGCTAATCCCTAAAGTGGATCAAGTTCGGTTTAATTTGGAATTTGGACTTGGGATTTCAGCAGGTGGGGGAGGTTAAAGGTTTAATGTATTCAATGGGTTTCCATTAAATTGTATCCAAGAAGGAGTGTAGCTACGGAGAAGGTGGTACTCGACCCTTGTCTAAGATAAACTCGGTATTGGGCTTGGCAGAGGTCGAAAGCCAAAAGGTGCTGGGGAAAGGGAGTAATAGATACATAGAAGAGGGTAAGCTTACAATTCTCCATGTAAAGGAGTGGGAGAAAAGCACTAAAGCTTTTCTTATGCTATGCTATCATGCACATGACCCGGAAGAAATTGAGCCACGACAGAAATGGTACCTGAATGGAAATACAGTAGAAGGGGTTATGGCAATGAGCAAAACAATGTTGAGCAAAGGGAGGAAGGATGTCACATAACTAGTGCGACAACTTTATGCCGGGAAAATTGAGATATTCTAAAATTTCATGCATGAACAATTCATCGGACGTACACTTTGAAGTGTTTGAGTCCTTCTCTTTGTCGTGGGTGATTCGCGACTTGGATTAGGTAGGATCTTGTTGGCATACAAGATACCAAAGGATTGGGGTTTGGTAGGCGTAAACATGGAACAAAGAATACAACTATGAGTATTGGCTAATCCCTAAAGGGGGTTAAGCTGGGTTTATACAACAAGGGTTCAAATTTGGAATTTGGACTTGGGATTTCAGTAGGTGAGGGATGTTAAAGGTTTAATGCATTTAATGGGTTTCCATTAAAATTGTATTTAAGAAGGAGGGTGGGTAACTAGCCATTAAAAGCTATAGAGAAGGTGGTACTCGACTCTTGTGTAAGCTAAACTCAATATTGGGCTTGACAGATGCTGAAAGCCCAAAGGTGTTGGGGAAAGGGAGTGAGGGTAAGCTTACACTTCTCCATGTAATGAAGTGGAAGAAAAGCACTAAAGGTTTCCTTATGCTATGCTATCATGCACATGACCGGGAAGAAACTGAACCATGGTAGAAAGGGTACTTGAATGGAAATACAGTAACAAGGGGAGCAAAATAATGTTGAGCAAAGGAAGGAAGGATGGCACATGACTAGTAACGATAATATGGTTGTTAGATAACAGAGAGCACTTGTGAAAATATGGGTGAAGCTTGAAATGGGTCGAGGTCAAAAGGGAACAAAACAAACGTCGGAGCAAAGGAACGAAGGATGGCGCATGACTGGTAACGTAAATACAGTTGTTAATTTATAAAAAGAACTTGTGAAAATATGGGTGTAGCTTGAAGTGGGTTCAGGCCAAAAGGGATAATTTACCTGAAGGCTAAAAACATATTTCAACACCCAGGCAGCTACGCTACAATTGGAGCAAGGGGAAAAATAATAATCAGTCACAAAGACCAAAGAGCATTGGTAAATGTGAAGGTGTTCTTGTAACAAAGGTCTTGATAATTGGGAAATTTAGGTTTGAAGGGGGCAAAGTAGACAAGGACAAAATAACAAGAATGTAGGAACAGAGCTAGCCAGTGCATGCCAAAGTAGCCGTTCTTAGAAAACAAACAAGCTGTTGAAAAACGAACTAAAATCTGGCAAAGAATGTTGTAGAATGCATATATCCTATGCTCATAGTAGGAAAAGACCTTTATTTGGGAACGGGTACACAATAGAGCACTGAGAAATGTCAATTTTCGATGTGAGGCAGAGAAAAGCAGACACATATTACAAGAAGTTTGTTATCCAATAGTAGGAAAAGTAATTGGAGGGTTACAAGCTACACAAGAGCTTAATGGTATGATGATAGACAAAACTCTGATGCAATGTCATATCTTTGACACATTCAATAGTGATTCCCAATGTATGATTAGCAATCCCAAAGTAGGAAAGATTCACGAGCTGCATGAAGCTCCTCACGAAGGCATCAAAAGCAAGGGACTTTCTTGATAAGAAGTCGGGGGACAAGGTTAGGTTTTCTTGAATCATTTAGAGTAACTGTATCCCTACATGCATGAAGCGAAGAATAAAATGTTGAGGTTCAAAGATAGGGATAAAGATATGTGGTGCTTTCGAGGGATAAAAGCAAAAGGAACAACAAAGCTTAACGGGATTGTTGATCCCCGGTTTTCCCCATGCATTGGAGATGAAAAGAGCAACATTAATAGTAAAAAATCCACCAAGGACCACAAAATGGGTTGATCTCTGCAACAATAAATAATGGCAAAGAAAGCGAAGTAGAGGCTTAGAGACATGACAACTATTTCGGGAAAAAGAGGGCATGATGCAAACGGAGAGTTGGGGCTAAGGAGAAAATCAAAGAACTAAGACTCGGGAGCTCTAAATAATTTTACAATTATTGTTGGTGAGGATCTAGGAGGTACCAGGTGTTATCAATTTAGGAAATCCTACCATAGCAAGTAGCACTACCAAATACTGCAATGCTGAGGTACAATGTTGTTGGCATAGAGTAGGGGTCACCAAAGTGGCAAGTAGCACAACTTTGAGGGTGGGCGTTGCTGGTAGAGAGGAAGGGCTAAAGCTTTCCTTATCTCATGTTACTAGGTACAAGATCCAGAGATGCATGATGACACTAGAGTAATAGAATTTATTAGGATGGGGTGCAAAAGCTTTCCAAGGGCTGGGCTAAGATACATCACGGTTTAGAAGCTAGAAAAAGCTTGTACTCAATCAACAAGGATCATCCTGTATTTGGGTGGGCTGGAGTATGGTAATCATAAAGTGTAAAGAGGCCAACAAGAGTTGGAGGTTCTTTCTTCAACCAGAGGAGGTTACATGTCCATACCATCCCTAAGCTATTGTCGGCTAGCTTGAGGGAAAGGCCGCCTTCGAGGTGGAGTCAGTACAGGAGGCTCGTGCAGTTGAAATGGATAAAATTTCCCATAAAATTAGAACAACGGATAGACTTGTAGTTGGGTAGCGGCATACGAGTTTGACTTCTTCCACAAAGATGAACATGAAGTAGTTGGGTAAAGAGCAAACAACCGTGAAATATGAATAAGCTAATTCCGGAAGATGCCACACATAGACAATGGATGAGCAACATCAAGAGGGAGAATAATGCCTTTCGGGACTCTTGCCGGCTATTGTTAATCGAGATGAAGCCATGTCCTCAATTAGATAGCATCATCTGCAAAGGGTCGATAGCCTTCTTCTCCAAACGGATCCAGTGAGAGTGCTAAGTAGAGCTCAAGATCCAGTGACACAAATTGATGACACAAGGAAGTTGTGTGAAAGTAGACAAGATCTCATAAGAAGCAGGGCCAACCGAGTAAATGTACTAACGTAGATAGATGAAAGGAGAAACATGCGATGATAGTTTATAGACAACAAGAGAGGCCATGGCTTTTTCATACCTTGCAACCTCCGACTGCCACGAGGAGAGATAGCAGTTCATAAAAGCTGAATAAATCTGGCAGGTGGATGCAACAACACAGAAACATAAGCACATTGATGAAGAAGATAGGACCATTTAGAGGCTGAAGTGGAAGCAGTGTCATTTAGGTGAGCATATATGGTATAAAATAGAAAGACGTGGGAATTCTCACAGAGAAAATAAAATGAGATTAGAGAGAAAGGCGAGCAAGATCGTACAAATGGGATCGACGCGTTTCGACCTTACAGGTCTCATCAACGCTAAAATACAATCTCTTAAGGCTCAGCTTATAAAGATTGAGATGGGTAGTTGAAGTTTGAAGACTCTAGTTAAACGAAAGTTCAACTTTGGGGCTCCAAAAAGATGTCCACTAAAGGGGTCCAATGAGAGTTTAGTTTAACTATTAAATTACCTAAAGCTCTCACAAAAGGGGAAAGGGGGACACATGTCAGAAGGCTATCACTTATGCTGCTTAATTGTGATAGGCTAGCCCTGGGGAGGTCCAATGGGGAGCCTGCAAGAGCAAATAGCAAGAGGGCTCGCCCAAGAGAGAGAGGGGGCTGATTTTTGCAAGGCATTATCACACACACACACACACTCACACAATCTCATGTGTGAAGAAAGAGAAGACTATCTCTTCCCAAGCTTTGATGGAGAACTCATCACCTACTCCAAGCTTGTGAGATAGAAGCCTACATCAACACCCTCTTGGAATGTGGATGCAAATCCAACCAAGAGCCAAGCTTCAATGCATGCTCATCTCCTCTACCAAGCTAATTACTAAGCTAAGCTATGCTAATATGAGTGATTATGTGAGGAGATGTACATCTTTCTCGTAAGATACTCCTTCCTCTCAATCTACTCTCATACCCTGCTAGCTCTCACCATCTTCGAAGGTGTGTGAGGTCTTGGGTCTGAGACCCCGGGGACAATTAATGTTGTGTTTGCTAAGTGTTTTTAGTGCAATAAGCCTGTTTGTGGTTGAACATGAATGTTCAACAAGGGGGTGGGCAATGATGGTGCAACCAAAGTTGGTCTATGCTGAGAAGTGTGCAGTGCAGCGCTATGTATGCTGATAGGTGCATGGTAGAGGGCTAAAGCTAGTGTGGGAGACCTCAGCAGGAGAGTGTCATCGGAATTTTTCTTAGTGCATGAAGCTTTCATCTTCGGAACGAGAAAGAAGTGAGTCTCCCGCCACCTCGACGGAGATGGCTCCACGAAGACGGCGGGCTAAACGCTCTCCATCACCACCAAAGCGGAGAAGACCATCATACTCTTCTCCACGCCATAATTCAAAGAGGGATGATAAAAACCAAGAGAAGAAAAAGGCGAGAAAGAGAACACCCTCTTCTCCATCTTCTTCATCCTCTTCCTCTTATGAAAGTGATGGTGAAGATGACAAAGATCAAGACAAGAAAAAGGCGAGAAAGAGGTCACCCTCTTCTCCACCTTCTTCAAATTCTTCACCTTCTGAAGAAAGTGATGGTGAAACCTTTGAACCATCAAAAAGAAGAGGCCATAGGAAATCCTATGCCGCATGGAAGAGGTCGTCCAAGCTGAAGAAATTCAAAGAGGGAGGGAAGATCATCTCTTCCCTCACCTATGATGGCACCTTTGGTGCTACGGACAAAGTCTTGGCCTTTATCCAACAGTTCGATGCGGCGTTTGGAGATGAGGGCTCTAAGCTACGCCATGTAGCTATGCACTTTCAAAAGTCTGCCAGGCAATAGTGGTCCAACCTACTAACCATTGTGTTATGAAGGTTTTATCCCAAGGTGGTTTAAAGGTCCACCACCTATCCAAGCTAGTTCTATTGAATAGTCCTATCTCTATTGTTTGAAGGTTAATGTGTGAATGGAGTGTAGCTACTATGTTTACTACCAGGGATGGTCTGGGCAGAGGTCCACCACTTGTCCAACCTACTAACCATTGTGTTATGGAGGTTTTAGCCCAAGGTGGTTTTAAGGTACACCACTTGTCTCAACTATCTCTATTGTTTCAAGGTCAATAGCTGAATGGGGTGGAGCTACTATGTTACTACCATGGATGGTTTGGGGCAATGACTACTAGGACACTAGGAAGGGTCATGCACTAGTTCACCTTGGACGTTGAGCTTTAAAACTAGGTCCACCACTTGTCCAAGCTATGCCACTTAAATAGGGAGGGGGTTCTTGAGACAATATACACCACTTCTCAAACGTTGCTTCCATTGAAATAATTAAGGATTACTTGGACATTGAGATGCAAGTTCTATAGTCGTTTAGTGATGACATTAGAACTAGGTCCACCACTTTTCCAAGCTATATTGTAATATAGTAAGTGGGTCACCATTTATCCACTTTGATTGGAGCTCCTCAAATTGAAAGTCGTCGGACTATTAACATTTATAACCCTCATGTATTTTATAATGGAAATTATAAAATTTTGTTCAAAGAGAAGTACCTATGAGTATGAACTTGACAACGTATTTTTTTCAATTGCAGGATGGACTTCGAATATGGGGAGAAAGTACATTTGATTCTTGATAATGAAATTGTTGGTATTGGTTGTGTGCGTAGAACAAATCCAGAATCCACATGTGGTGGTACAAAGATAGGGCAAGGAAATGTATCTATACTAGTGGAGGAATGTATAAAGGATGTGGTGCTCCGTTTTTCTACAATGGATACTACATCTCTCCAAAGCTCATTATGGAGTGCCGTTCGATGGCCTAAGCTTCTTTTGCAGTCTTCCATGATAAATGACAACCCAATTGACACAAATAAAAGCTACAATGGTGATGAACAAGGGGATCAACCTCATCCTCTACTTACAGATGCAATACCTATAACAAGCCCAGAGTTTGAAACATTGATACGAGAATCTTGGAGAAATCAAAGGGTACTTTTAAAGGATGACACAATGATGCAAATTGTACATGAAGGGACCATCTTTTATGTATTTCCAAATGATTATGTTAACTTCCATGTACTTGGTGATGATTTTGTGGATGTGGGTATTGAAAGGGAGAATGAAATTAGTGAGAACATGCCTGATTTGGCTAGCATCACTTTGGTAAAGTGGCCCATCAAGCAGACAACCATGTTGGATGGGATTCCATTACAACACTTTGTTCCTATTAATGGGATGCATGCTAGATGTGTAGACTCGGATGTATCCAATGATGATACTGCTAAAAAACATGGTGATGGGAATACCGTTGCTACATTGTTAAGGAAGCGACGCTACACTTTTATCAACAAATCTCAAAAAACAAGAGTAGCACCAACTTCTTCTTTTTATCTTGCAACTAAGTCATTTCAAAGGGTTTCATGTAGTGATTATTGTGGATAAAAATGTTGTCAGTTTGTAGATTGGGATATGGTGACAAGGTTACGGCAAGAATTTTGGGGAGAGTCTCAGAAAGCACGCACTAATTATGTTTATGATGTCCTATCTATATGCTATGAGAAAGATGAAAAGATGCGATACCAATTCAAAATAAATGGCTCTATTGTTTGTTGTAGAGCATGGTATAAGCTACATGGAATACCAAAGACATGATTTTACTGCTACAAAGAAAAATTTGAAAATGGTGTGCTTCATCATGTGCATGATCACACATGCACATTGAGACGAGGACTTCAACATACTGATTTAGCAAGAGCATTTCTAAATGAGTTTGTGGATAACTCTAAGAAGATGCCACACAAAAGTAGAACACTACTAGATGGCTCAAGAGACACTCAATTAGTGATTCCATCAATGTACAAACAGGTTGACATTTTAAGCAAAATCAATACGACACTTGACCAAATGGGTTATGACAACACGCCATGCATAATATAGGCTCCTGCAACTCTTTTGTTGTGCCATGTGAACTTCTCTCTGTCTCAAGAGAAGAGATCTCTCATCAAGAGAATGTTTAGCTTCTAGCCTTGTCTTGATTGAACTGCAAACATTGCACTTAGGGAACTCACTTGTCTTTGTTAAAGTGACATGTGGATAGCCTTTGTTCCACATTCTACCAAAAGAAGACTGCAATTCTTACATTACGCGTTGTTCCTAAGGGTGTGGACTCTGGATACAATTTGCAAGTGGCATTGATAGGTATGATCACTCATGGACATGGAGAAGGTCATTATGGTCACTTTGTCTTGAACGGTTTGTGGCCAACTGATCCAAATATTTTAATTGGCTCAATTTCTAATTGTTTACATAACCTAGAGAGTATAGATAATCATCCTCTTGGTGATCTAGAAACCAACGGACTACCAAGGATCTCTATCTCACTACTAAATGTTTTAAACTCAAGGGATGCTTTGGACTACCACAACTTGAGTGATTGAAAAGAGCCCATTGTGCAGACATCAGAAACTATAGAAGAGGAATTGGGATCATCATTTTGCAAGTTACCGGAGAAATTGTTACTACAATTAGATAATTGTGCAGGGGAGAACAAAAATCAATACTTATTTGCCTATTTGTTCATGCTTGTTGCAAGGGGACATAGATGCAATGTTCAGTAAGTTTTGTTTCAACTAGCATTTTTGATGGTTGGGCATACACATGAGGACATAGATGCAATGTTCAGTAAGTTTTTAGAGAATTTGAGAGTTACACAAACTTATACTTTGCCTCATTTGATGGATACACTAAGGAATAGCTCATCTTCATCTCCAGCTCCATTTATGCTCACAAAGGTCCCTAATTTCAAGTAATATTGTGATGGCTATCTTTGTGATGGACAAGACATACTTATTGGCCATTCCAAACCTCTTCAACTTAGGTTTTTTATGCAAGATGAGACACCCATGATGCAATATGAGGCACATGTAGGTGTATCAAACTGGAGTGGAAGTATTCGCCTTTGGAAAACTAACATAGAAGGAAATCCAATGTTACCACATGGAGATCCACCTTTGGTACCAATGGCAGAGTATGTCAAGGCCCATGAAGAAGTGATTTTAGGGTTGAAGCAAAATTTAGGAAAATAGTTCAAGTGTGCCACGATATTATAGGCCCATGATAGATTACTGGACTAAGGTAATTGACAAGCTTGGAAGAGAAATCATATCAGAGGGAGTCTTTTACAAACAATTTTGGCCAAAAACGCAAGAATCTCGTCACAAACAATGCACCACAATGAGCTTACAACAAGGAGCTGAAAGATTTAGGTCTTGAAGAGCTAAATGATCATTTCTGTGGTCCTCAACAAGATAATAGACCAAGGGAAGAGTTTGACCCTCTATCTGATGTACACCAAGGTGACTTTGTTATGCTACTTCCAAGTGACATGGATATCTATCCAGTTTGGCTTGCAATGGCTTTATCAAACATTGACAACGAGTCTACATCACCAAACTATAGAAAATTTTGGATTCAATATTGGGCACCTTGTGCAAGAAAGAGTGGGATGACAAATACTGAAGCTTACACTAATTGTTGGAAGGGTTTTTGGGTTGTTAACTATAAGGACCCGCAAGTGTGGGAATCTGTAGATGCAATTGTTTGGTCTTGGAAAACAAGGTCCATTTTCAAGGATTAAGATTCGAGAAAGCATGCTCTAAAAGCTAAAACTGGCCTTGCTGTGCACATCATCAACCACACTTGGATCAAAGTTTGGACATGGCATCCAATTTGGAGTAGATTTTATGGAGCTTCTATTGTTACTATAATGGTTGTAAACAAGACCTTTGATTGTAGTGATCTTTCTTTCTTTTATTTCATTACTAGTATTTATTCAAATTCATGCTTTGGGCCTCCTCAAATTTTGGTGTTTATCAACACCATAATTCTTTCAGATTTCACTCTACCCATCACAAGTATATCAATATTTTTCCCATTTTAAATGGAAAATTTCCAATTTACATAAAATTAGTCAATTTGGAGATTTCCATAATGAGGGATTTTTACCATAATATGTCAAAATTATCATATTACGCTTGGATAGAGGGATTCTATGTCAAAAGTTAAAAGGATAATGTGGGAGGAAAAGGGATGGAGTTTAGGTCCAAGATAAGGGATTGGGAATCCTTGAGGTGTTGGGTTTTGGATAAGAGAATGGGGTACACTTGTGCATGGAGCCATTTAGATGCATTCTCTAAATGGTTATAACATTTGCATCACAAAAGAGGCGACCAACAAGGGAGGGTTTATGGATCTTAGTTAAGAAAAGAAAGAGGCAAGGTTTGTGGTTATCTATAGAGGAGGAGAGGTAAAGATTCACTCATTCTTAGGAACAAGGAGGTACTTTGAGACAAATGGAGGCGAGGAGGAAAGAAACAAGGGGTAGGGGCGGGGAAGGATTTTTGAGTAGGTAAGAGGGTCCATGAGGTGGCAGAGGTCTTTCTATTATACCCCTTGGAGAGGATATCAGTCCAAGATTTTTTAGAGGGTTTATAAATAATGTGGCACTAAGATCATTTTGATTGAATATAGTTATTATAATGTACTACCATGGAGGTTGAATAGTCATCTATTTCCAACCGTCTGATCCATTATCCTATCCAAACTGCTCTATTGGTATAGTCCTACTCGATTGTTTGAAGATCAATGTGTGAATGAGGCTACTATACTTACTACCATGGATGGTTTGGGATAAGGACTCACACACACCAACCCTACTTTTATCCAACCTAGCTAACCATTGGTTATAAGTTGAATATCCCAAAGGAAGTGGTTAAAAGGTCCCACTTTTCCAACCTACTAACCAAGCTATTTTCTAGGTGTTTGAATAGTCCTATCTATCTATTGTTTGAAGGTTAATTGTGAATGGAGTGTAGCTACTATGTTTACTAACCAGGATGGTCTGGGCAGAGTCCACCACTTGTCCAACCTACTAACCATTGTGTTATGGAGGTTTTAGCCCAAGGTGGTTTTAAGGTACACCACTTGTCTCAACTATCTCTATTGTTTCAAGGTCAATAGCTGAATGGGGTGGAGCTACTAATGTTACAACCATGGATGGTTTGGGGCAATGACTACTAGACACTAGAAGGGTCATGCACTAGTTCACCTTGGACGTTGAGCTTTAAAACTAGGTCCACCACTTGTCCAAGCTATGCCACTTAAATAGGGAGGGGGTTCTTGAGACAATATACACCACTCTCAAACGTTGCTTCCATTGAAAAATAATTAAGGATACTTGGACATTGAGATGCAAGTTCTATTGTCGTTTAGAGGTGATGACATTAGAACTAGGTCCACCACTTTTCAAGCTATATTGTAATATAGTAAGTGGGTCACCATTTATCCACTTTGATTGGAGCTCCTCAATTGAAAGTCGTCGGACTATTAAAAATTATAATAACCCTCATGTATTTTATAATGGAAATTATAAAATTTTGTTCAAGAGAAGTACCTATGAGTATGAACTTGACAACGTTTTTTTTTCAATTCAGGATGGACTTCGATATGGGGGAAAGTACATTTGATTCTTGATAATGAAATTGTTGGTATTGGTGTGTGTGATAGAACAAATCCAGAATCCACATGTGGTGGTACAAGATAGGGCAAGGAAATGTATCTATACTAGTGGAGGAATGTAATAAAGATGTGGTGCTCCGTTTTCTACAATGGATACTACATCTCTCCAAAGCCATTATGGAGTGCCGTTCGATGGCCTAAGCTTCTTTTGCAGTCTTCCATGATAAATGACAACCCAATTGACACAAATAAAAGCTACAATGGTGAGAACAAGGGGATCAACCTCATCCTCTACTTACAGATGCAATACCTATAACAAGCCCAGAGTTTGAAACATTGATACGAGAATCTTGGAGAAATCAAGGGTACTTTTAAAGGATGACACAATGATGCAAATTGTACATGAAGGGACCATCTTTTATGTATTTCCAAATGATTATGTTAACTTCCATGTACTTGGTGATGATTTGTGGATGTGGTATTGAAAGGGAGAATGAAATAGTGAGAACATGCCTGATTTGGCTAGCATCACTTTGGTAAAGTGGCCCATCAAGCAGACAACCATGTTGGATGGGATTCCATTACAACACTTTGTTCCTATTAAGGGATGCATGCTAGATGTGTAGACTACGATGTATCCAATGATGATACTGCTAAAAAACATGGTGATGTGGAAATACCGTTGCTACATTGTTAAGGAAGCGACGCTACACTTTTATCAACAAATCTCAAAAAACAAGAGTAGCACCAACTTCTTCTTTTTATCTGCACTACAACTAAGTCATTTCAAAGGGTTTCATGTAGTGATTATTGTGAAAAAATGTTGTCAGTTTGTACATTGGGCATATGGTGACAAGGTTACGGCAAGAATTTGACAAGGGGGCAGAGTTGGGTGTCTCTGAAAGCACGCACTAATTTGTTTATGATTGTCCTATCTATAGGCTTGAGAAGATGAAAAATGCGATACCAATTCAAAATAAATGGCTCTATTGTTTGTTGTAGAGCATGTATAAGCTACATGGAATACCAAAGACATGATTTACTGCTACAAAGAAAAATTTGAAATGGTGTGCTCCATCATGTGCATGATCACACATGCACATTGAGACGAGGACTTCAACATACTGATTTAGCAAGAGCTTTCTAAATGAGTTTGTGTTAACTCTAAGAAGATCCACAAAAAGTAGAACACTACTAGATGGCTCAAGAGACACTCAATTAGTGATTCCATCAATATCTTCCGGAATTAGCTTATTCATATTTCACGGTTGTTTGCTCTTTACCCAACTACTTCATGTTCATCTTTGTGGAAGAAGTCAAACTCGTATGCCGCTACCCAACTACAAGTCTATCCGTTGTTCTAATTTATGGGAAATTTATCCATTTCAACTGCACCAGCCTCCTGTACTGACTCCACCTCGAAGGCGGCCTTTCCTCAAGCTAGCCGACAATAGCTTAGGGATGGTATGGACATGTAACCTCCTCTGGTTGAAGAAAGAACCTCCAACTCTTGTTGGCCTCTTTACACTTTATGATTACCATACTCCAGCCCACCCAAATACAGGATGATCCTTGTTGATTGAGTACAAGCTTTTTCTAGCTTCTAAACCGTGATGTATCTTAGCCCAGCCCTTGGAAAGCTTTTGCACCCCATCCTAATAAATTCTATTACTCTAGTGTCATCATGCATCTCTGGATCTTGTACCTAGTAACATGAGATAAGGAAAGCTTTAGCCCTTCCTCTCTACCAGCGACGCCCGCCCTCAAAGTTGTGCTACTTGCCACTTTGGTGACCCCTACTCTATGCCAACAACATTGTACCTCAGCATTGCAGTATTTGGTAGTGCTACTTGCTAAATTGATAACACCTGGTAGCTCCTAGATCCTCACCAACAATAATTGTAAAATTATTTAGAGCTCCCGAGTCTTAGTTCTTTGATTTTCTCCTTAGCCCCAACTCTCCGTTTGCATCATGCCCTCTTTTTCCCAAAATAGTTGTCATGTCTCTAAGCCTCTACTTCGCTTTCTTTGCCATTATTTATTGTTGCAGAGATCAACCCATTTTGTGGTCCTTGGTGGATTTTTTACTATTAATGTTGCTCTTTTCATCTCCAATGCATGGAAAAAACCGGGGATCAACAATCCCGTTAAGCTTTGTTGTTCCTTTTGCTTTTATCCCTCGAAAGCACCAAATATTTTTATCCCTATCTTTGAACCTCAACATTTTATTCTTCGCTTCATGCATGTAGGGATATAGTTACTCTAAATGATTCAAGAAAACGTAACCTTGTCCCCCGACTTCTTATCAAGAAAGTCCCTTGCTTTTGATGCCTTCGTGAGGAGCTTCATGCAGCTCGTGAATCTTTCCTACTTTGGGATTGCTAATCATACATTGGGAATCACTATTGAATGTGTCAAAGATATGACATTGCATCAGAGTTTTGTCTATCATACCATTAAGCTCTTGTGTAGCTTGTAACCCTCCAATTACTTTTCCTACTATTGGATAATAAACTTCTTGTAATATGTGTCTGCTTTTCTCTGCCTCACATCGAAAATTGACATTTCTCAGTGCTCTATTGTGTACCCGTTCCCAAATAAAGGTCTTTTCCTACTATGAGCATAGGATATATGCATTCTACAACATTTTTTGCCAGATTTTAGTTCTTTTTTCAACAGCTTGTTTGTTTTCTAAGAACGGCTACTTTGGCATGCACTGGCTAGCTCTGTTCCTACATTCTTGTTATTTTGTCCTTGTCTACTTTGCCCCCTCAAACCTAAATTTCCCAATTATCAAGACCTTTGTTACAAGAACACCTTCACATTTACCAATGCTCTTTGGTCTTTGTGACTGATTATTATTTTGCCCCTTGCTCCAGTTGTAGCGTAGCTGCCTGGGTGTTGAAATATGTTTTTAGCCTTCAGGTAAATTATCCCTTTTGGCCTGAACCCACTTCAAGCTACACCCATATTTTCACAAGTGCTTTTTATAAATTAACAACTGTATTTACGTTACCAGTCATGCGCCATCCTTCGTTCCTTTGCTCCGACGTTTGTTTTGTTCCCTTTTGACCTCGACCCATTTCAAGCTTCACCCATATTTTCACAAGTGCTCTCTGTTATCTAACAACCATATTTTTGTTACTAGTCATGTGCCATCCTTCCTTCCTTTGCTCAACATTGTTTTGCTCCCCTCAACATGTCACCATGCTGCAAACATGAGTGTCTCTACTAAGGAGCTATTCCACATCAATATGGCATCACCGATAGAGCAAATGTCATATAGATTCTTCATGATACCAAAGGAAACTCAAAATGGTGTCGTATCAGCTTCGAATCAAAGGTAATCTCTTGAACTTTTCCACACACCATCCTTCTTGGGATAATCAATTTTTTTCTTGGGTTTACTTGTCAAGTGACTTCACTTGTATCCACATACCAATGAACTGGTGGGTTCAATTGCATTTCCATACATAGTGATTCTTGGGTTTGCATGTGACCATGATTATGTCCACTTATATTTGATATTTAATTATCCACAACTATAAACTCTCTATTTTTTTACATCAGAGTATGATTGGTTTGGCTTTTATTTGGTTTCAATGCTAAGGTTTTGGTCGAATTCATTGCTTTTGTTTAGGAAGGCTAAGAAGTGAGGATTGGTCTTCAATTTACAAAGAAGCATCGGAAATTCATGAGAAAATCATTTAGGAGAATTAGATATTGATTATTATGACATATGCAATGATGGGACCCCCAACATTTGACGCCATTGCCGGGGACAATGGCCTATGCTAGTGTAATTGTGGAATAATCGGATGTGTTTCCTTACTAATTTCACTACTAATTTTACTTGTGTGTGTATGTTTTTGTGGATTTTGGATGTGTGTGCATGAAGCAATGTGTTCATAATTCCCTAATTTGCCACCGTATCTTGTCAATTGTGTGTTTACACACTCTAATTTCACACTAACCCCTTGCTAATTTCACTAATTTTGCTAACATACACACTAATTTGCTACTACGGATTGGAGCTTTCAACCGTTATCGATCTTCAACGGAAAGGTAATCAAGGTGGTATTCTCAACCTTCCTAGAATCTCAAGATGTGTAGAATTGTGTAGAGATCCCACCATGATGCAATGCAATGATGATGCTATGTTGATGCAATGCAATGTTGATGCTATGTTGGATTGAAATTGATTGTTCGTTTTCATGCCGTTGTAATGCCGAAATTTTTAAGATTTGGTAGCGTATGAATTTGGCAAGTTTCAATTGCTACTTGATGAATGTCCGGGACGTTGCTAATTGTGTGCCTAATTGAGTTAATTGATGCTTAGGTAGTCATTGTAGGGTGTAACCATTAAATCAAGTGTGTGTACATTCTAATTGAGTGTGTGTATGCTTAATTAGGTGTGTGTGCACTATTTTTCCCATGTTGTGCACCTAAAAATCAATGTGTGCTTAATGATTTTTCAATTGTGATGGTTCGTTTGTGTTGTGCTCATGCCCAACTAATGATTTGTGAAGTCACATTGCAAATTCGACAAGTTTAACCCTTTTGTGTGCGCACCTAAAGATTGGTAAAAACTGCCAATTTTATTAGTGTGTGTGCATAAAAAGTGCTAATTTGCATGATTAATTCATTTTTTGATTGTATATTTGATGTGTGTAATGGTTAATTGATGCATTTTTTAGCTCAAAACATGGATTTACACACTTCAATTGCGTCAAATTTTGACATAATTTTGTCGGTAATTTTGCCGGTTTAATTGCCTACTCTTGATTTTATTGATAAAATTGTTTGGCAATTGAATTGATGTGATTTGTGTGATTTTTTTTGGATGCACTATTCTCCTATGCGTGGAAAATTTTTAGAAAATTTTTGGGTATTTTTTGGATAATTTTAATAAATTTTTGATAATTTCTTGCTAATTTTTGCATCAATATTTGCTTAATTCCATAAAAAATTCATAATTTTTTATCTTTACGAGTTGTTTTGAATGTGAGTTTAAGCTTGATTTTGAGCGCATTTGGGCTTTCGTTTGCCAAATTTTGAGCGATTCGCTACTTTTGGGGATTGTGTTGACGATTTTGTCGAATTTGGTGTTTTTGATATAATCTGCTATTTTTGGTGTGCTTTTGTGCAACAAAAATGTTTGGTTGTGAAGGATGATGATTTTTTAAGGTTTCTAAAATTTTCCATGAATTTTTTGGATTTTTCTGGTGATTTTTTGGATTTTCGGGTGATTTTTAGTGTTTCTGCTAATTTTCGGCCTATTTTTGGCATTTTTGGATGTTTGGAAATAAAAAAATAAAAAAAGGCGATTTTTGGCCTCGGCGCTTTGCCTTGTGGCACAGAAAAATTCTTTGCTGGTGGATATCTTTACGGTTCATCGACATTAAAAAAAAAGTACTTCTCTTCTTCTTCTTCCCGCTCCGTGTGAACCAACCCCACACCCTCACTCTCTCTCTAACTTTCTCTCTCCTCCCCAACCCCTCCCCAAGGCGATTATTTATAGTATCTCACTAATCTCCTCACTCTCTCTCTCTCTCTCTCTCTCTCTCTCTCTCTCTCTCTCTCCTCCCCACCCCTCCCAATCGCGATTAACTAACTGCCCCCTTTTTCTCTCTCTAACTCTCATTCTCTCTCCTCGCTTTGTTGCTACACGCCAAGCCGGACTTCCTCTTGCTCTCTCTTTTCTCATATGCCCAGCACGCTACCACTATCTCTCTCTCTCTCTCTCTCTCTCTCTCTCTCTCTCTCTCTCTCTCTCTCTCTCTCTCTCTCTCTCTCTCGACTGTGCCAACACACGCGTGAACGCCATTAACACACACACACACACCCTGCCCCGCTGCCTGCGCACCTGCCACGCTTGCACATTAACGCGCTGTATGTCTCTCATTGCCCCACTGTCGAACACTGCCTGCGCACCTGCCACATCAGCACTGTCCTCTCTCTGCTGCCTCCGAAATTAACGTGCTACGCGCTGCTGTTAGACACCCGAGGTCAACGGTGCCAGCGTGCCAGGTAAGCAGAACCCAAAACACGATTTTTTTTTTAAAGATTAATAAAAAATCACAAAAAAGAATAATAAATCAAATATATCACATACAAAAAACAACACACCAAAAATTTATAAAAAAAGAAAAAAACTCGTAAAAAATAAAAAAGGATTAAAATTTTACAAAAAAAAACCTCTAAGAAAATTTATAAAAATTATCAAAAAATCACAAAAAAAAAAGAAAATTAACCAAAAGATTCATTTAAATATAAAAAATTATAAGTAAATCCCAAAAATAGTGGAAAATCCATAAATCACAAAACAGATTCATTAAAAAGCAAAAAGTGATAAAAAAAATAAAAAAATCACAAAAATTTCATAAAAACTCAAAACAAATCTTCAAAAAATCCAAAATTCACAGAAAATATAAGAAAATCATAATAAAATCATCAAAATACTTTAAAAAATTCAAAATTCAAAATTTCACAAAAAATTTTAAAAATTTAAAACAAAAGTCACTGGAAGTGCCAGAAAAAGCCACGAAGAGGCAGAAAAGCAAAAAAACTCACCGTCGGAGAATCACACCAAACAAATCATGCAAAAGCAAACGAGTCAAAAGAAAGAAAAGCCGGGAAGTGTACCGCACACCGAACAAACCGCAAAAAGTGAACCAGAGATTAGTCGGAAGAAAAAGAGTGAAAAGATCGACTGGAAGCCGTGAGCGGTAGAAAATTTTTAAAGTTGTCAAAATCAAGCATTGCAAATTAGCATCTAGTTGGACGAACGGGGACAACTCATGGTGGATTGCAGATTAAGTTGTTCAAGGCCCGGGTTTTCATAGTTTAAAAGGTTGCACCGATTCTAAAACTTTCAAGCTAGAGTTAATCAACTCTTGTGAGTTTGAAGAGCAATCAACTACAAAAATTGCTTTGTCACAAGCAATTTAATCAAAATCGAGCAGCAAAAAGTCTGCTAATCAATATCAAAATCTGCTAGGATACAGTTTTTACAGAACAAGCCAACATGGACTCAAACTGAGCTGAGAGTTCAAGTGCAGCAGAGCAAGCCAGTAGCAGTGGCAACACAGGTACAACTACAATTGAGCAGATTCTACAACTATATGGCTACAATGGGGATAAATTTTTATACACAGATACAATAGGCCATAGACATTAGGGAATTTCGGAGGTCATTTGGAGGGCCTTCTAAGAAAATGTATTTTTTGCACTCTCTCTCTAGAAAAAATGGCAAATGATAGAGCTGGGTCTTTCATAATAAAAGTTCAAAAAGTGTACTTTAAGTAGATTCCTTACTCTTCTGAACATTCGTTCGTAGTGATTGAGGGATAATCCTCTTTTCAGTTGCATTGAATGAACCTCGTCAATATGGAGGGAATGAGGCTAACATGGAGGGACGAAGGCGCAGCCGCTATTCACTTTCCATTAAACGTGCACATTTGGCTAATGGCGCACTCCTCAAATGGCACAAATGTTACCCAGAAACGAGCCAAATATCACCTTCACATTGATTTGGACAATGAGTACCAACCATTGATTAAGCACAGTAAAACAAACACACATATACCTCCCGCTTCCATAGACACGCTCAGAGCTCAGGGAGCTAAACACATAGATATCTGGACGAGAGGCTCTCTCTACCCTAAGAATCCAATGACTAATGCGTCCCCACCGTTTGTCAATCCTACAAGCTTGTTGACCTTTGCTGGTGATGGGGAAAAGGGCCTTCTGGGTTATTGTAAATCTCTTACAAGAGAAGCTGAAACTTACAAGGGCATTCTCCAAGCTCAACAATGTGAAATTGTTCGCCTTTCACATTTACATTCTACAGATCAGGTTACCATTTTGCAACATAAAACAGAGGTACAAGAACTGAAAGGAAAGGTGCGAAGTTGTCAAATGAAGGACACCATCTTGGGTGGTCGTATCCGAAAGAAGAAATTGCGCAATCTTGAAACATTGCAGGTTGCATCACGAGGTCTCAAGAAAAGAATCCGAGCATTAAGGTGATGCTTCTTGGTTGGCTACATTGTCTTAGTTAAGTAATCTTTTTGTTTTTTCTTGTTATGCATTGTTTTCATGTGCCTAAATAGTGTTAGTGAAGCAAATTTTCTGTTATTTACTTATGCATTGTCTTCATGTAGAGATTCAATCTATCCTGACAAGGAAAACATTGACCCCAAAGCCAATATAGGAAAGAGATTGAAGCCACTTATAAGTAGAAGCCTGACAGCAGATATAGTACATGACAAGAAGTTTAAGGTCCTACAACGAAATGTAGTGGACCGCTTTATTTCAGAGAACTCAGTGCCTGCAAAAGAGATACAAGGCACACTTGATTCACTTGGTGTAAGCAAAAGAGGATATTCGGCTATCCAAAAGTCTGTCTCATCCATCTTTGTTAAGAAGGGTATAAAATCCAAACTTCTACCATCAGCCTCAAGTGTTTGGAAAGAAAGGCTTCCAGCTTAACGAGGCACAGGGAGACTATCTTGGACAACCCTTTCATATTAAAGCAACTTACAGTGGCCATGGAGCAAACATGGCATATGATGAGTTCAATAATATTTTTATGGACCTGCGGATATTACAGAAGAGAATGGTGGAGTTTTACAACATCACATTTGAAGAGTCACGAGGGGTATTACATTTTGTGTTAAAACTGGATGAGTGTGATCTTGTTAAAGAGAAAAAGCTAGAGCATGTTACTATTACTTTAATGAATAGAGCCCTCTCAAAGTGTCCCAGTGATGATCCTTTATATTTTAGTGTTCAATCAGAATCTAACATATGGTGGCTTGGTGCGTTTGAGGTAAGCGAGATTCTCAGGTAAGCTCAAATGTTCACATCTACTTAAGTCTCATTTATTTTGTGTTGCAGGTAAAGAAATAAGATCATGAGATTCTATATTGGGTGTTCCATCGAACTAATATTCCGGAGATGATTGATCGACAGACTAACAAGGGAGAGGTACTACGTCTAGATGGAAGGGGAGACTTTCAAGTTCAGTGGCATCTTGTAGGTGACCTCAAAACATTAAAGTGCATGTATAATTGTGGAATGGGTGCAATGGAAAAGTCGCCGTGTTTGTTCTGCATGGAGCCTGCAAAGGTCATGGACCCAAAGTGGTGGAGAAAAGCTCCAACACGTCACATTGAGGATCCTGCTTTTCGACCGGTTTTGAAAATACCACTTGTGAATGTCCACATTTGTACAATGCATGCTCTTTGTAGAATTGTGGAGAAATTGGTCTACTTATATATCGGGTTTGCTTGGAAGATTAAGAACTCGGCAGAACGACAAGTAGCCATGCAGTGCTTAGAAATGGTACTGTCGGATATGGGGCTTCATGGTGGCAATGTGAAAATCCAACGGGATGAAAAGAGATCAACTCCTGAGAAGGATGTCCCATGCAAACCATCCATCTGTGGGGTGAAGGCACGGAGGTTTTTATCTAAACCCCAAGGTACAAGAGATCCGAAGCTAACAAAACATGGAAAAATATATAACACATCTTATGTTAGCAAGGTAGAGTATCAGAGCTGGAAAAAGCTACATATTGCAGTCAAAGACCAAGAACCAACTACTCGTAACGCGAAGGCTGAGGTTTGGCGATCAATAGACATCCTATTTTTGATGTGCGACAAAGATGACTGGTCACAAGGTGATATGAACAAGTTCAAGGAGAATCTCAACCTTTTGAAAAAATCATTCAAGACATCATGGACAGACACCCAGATTACTCACTACATGGTATTATCGTGTATTTCATTCTCTCTTATGTGCAAATATGTGAGTGTAAAACATTCTAACTAATCTGTTTTCATATCCAGCACATCATCTTCAATCATTTACCATATTTTATACAAAAGTATGGGAACCCGGCAATATGGAATACCCAAGGGATGGAAAAGTCTCATTACATGGCGAGAAATGCTTATTTCAGGCACACACGACATGGTGGCTCTCGAATCAAGGCTAACGGTTTGAGAGAACTATTTAAATGGTTCTATCGTAGAATCATTCATCGAATGCAGGCAAAAGAAGTCTTGGCAAATTCAGCAACAGCACAAGCCATCAGACATTTACAACAACAAAAAGTTAAAAGATCAATGGCATACAACAACTCCGGAGCTCGTGAAAGTCAACGAAGGTGGAGAGAGACAATGGTGTATGTGAATCACAAGTGGAGAAAGATACTCTGAGTGGATGACATTGTACAAAATTTATGTAATACATGATCTTATACAATTGCTACTTGAAGTGTATCAAGATTTTGAAGGTTCAATTTTGTTTTTTGGCACGTCACCCTTGTAACGAATCATGAGATGTTTGCCATACTCTAAAAGTTCATCTAGGTTTTGTCTACCAAGAGCTAGTGCCATTGTTGTGTAGGTGTAGTAATACGCTGCCCGACCACCTGTATAGCCCGGGCAATAACCAAAACAATCTCTAGCAAACACTTTGTCCACAAGAATGACTTTATCTGCACTTTTGGGCAGCACGGGTCTACCCAAGAAGCGTGATAGTGTCTTGAATGTGTAAGTTGCTATTGAACCCTCTTGTGACATGGAATTGTGAAAAACTACTATCGGCGACTCGCAAAGCTTTGAAAGGTACTACGCTAGGGCCACATCCCTTCCACGATACTCTCGAGTCCACCGCCGAATGAAGTCATCCTTGTCAGCAATCCAAGACTGCACATATCATGTCAGAAGTGACAGAGAGAGAGAGAGAGAGAGAGAGAGAGAGAGAGAGAGAGAGAGAGAGAGAGAGTTACCATGAAGCTTTCATCCTGCAGAAAGAGGTTTTCCTGCCACAGGTCTACAGATGTAGTTGACCCCTGACCTGAATGGTTAAACCAATCCTCCACTTCTTTGTTACTTGTTGATGGTCTTAGGCTTTGTCTTATTGCTTGGAAGGTGGCTTCATCAGGTAGTGTCTCCTTGTATTTTTCAGCTTTCTCAAAGCATCTTCGGAGGCATTCCATTGGATTGCTGGATGTTTTCATTGCCTCATCATCACTACTATCCTCTGAAACAAATCCACTCCTCTCCTCTTGGACTCTGGAAATAATAGCGAGGGAGAAATCCTCCCTTAAATAAAAGACGCTTTGCACATCATGTAAGAAGATATAGGTCTTGTCTCCAATCCTGAAGTCAGGCACAGCAGGCAACATCATCTGAGCATGCTTCTCAGTGAAGTTACTGACATCCAATGGAAGTTTGATTTTTGTGGTTTTCACAGAGAGCATCTTACTTCTTTGTACTTCAATTGCCTCAACCTCAAGGTCGACTGTATCTTCAACCTCCTCGACTTCTTGTATATGAGTTGTCTCCTCGCATTCTTCATCTGGTGCTGCATCCTGCTCCTCTAACACCTCATCAGGATTCTGCATGAAGAATCCAAACATGCTGTTCAGGTAAATCATAAAGCCAAAGGCTTCCTGAATGAGTTTGCATTCTTTTTGGTGCAAAGGGCAGGCTGAATGTCGGCAAGAAGGTGGTAATTCCCTATACTTCTTCAGTCCCTGTCCCTTTCCACCACAGTCATTTAAATGCACAAGAGTCATAGTGGGCAGAACAACCCTCCCTACCTGCACCATCACTTCAAACTTATCTCTGTAGGACTGCAAGAAATTACTGTGCTGAGCTAACAGGTCTTCAATGTCAAACTTTGGATTAAACATAGAATGAACTAGATCAAACTTGTCCCCAGCACCACAAGATGCTGCAAAATCAAACAGCCTCTCATCAGTTGCAGCTGGGTCTTCCAGAGAAGACACATCCTCTTTGGCTTTACATTTAGTTGCACAGGGACTACTTTCTAGCACATCTGCATCATCTGAGAAGTCTATATTCCTCTTTCTTGACAAGTACTGTACAGGGTGAGGGAGCCTTGTAGGGTGAGGGATCCTCTTGCCCTGGTGACCTCTCTGATTGATCTTCACCAATTGACTTTTCTTCAGATATGTCCTGACAAAAGTCAACAGTTCTTTTGGCAGAAACATTAAGCAATTGAGCGTGCAAAGGTTGAAATCCTGGCACAAGCTCTGGGTCTGGTTTCAGCCTCTTCTACCTACTGGACCTTAATCCTATTCATCAGGAAACATGACAAGTCTCACTCTCTCTCTCTCTCTCTCTCTCTCTCTCTCTATATATATATATATATATATATATATATATATATATATATCTGTCTCTCTCCAAAGCACAAACAAAAACACACATAGTCTCTCTCTCTCTCTCTCTCTCTCTCTCTCTCTCCCCAAAGAACATTGAAAAAATACACATAGACTCTCTCTCTCTCTCTCTCTCTCTCTCTCTCTCTCTCTCTCTCTCTCTCTGTATGTGTCTCTTTGTACTAAAGGCGTGCAAGGACGACAACATAGTTTTTGCAACTCTCTACGCGCGCCTTAAGTACAATTGAGAGAAAGAGAGAGAGAGAGAGAGAGTCATAACTATACTATAGGTGCGCGGAGAGAGCTGTAGCCAGTGTTTGCTTGGCTCTACGCGCCGTTAGTAACGGGGACAGAGAGGGAAGGGAGAGAGAGAGTGTGTATGTCTCTGTGTGTGTGTCTTTGTGTATGTGTGTGTGTGTCTCTGTCTATGGAAGTATGTGTTGAGGTGTGTGTGTGTTGAACAACAGTCTGGGTTTTTCTTTGTTTACACACACACACACACACACACAATTTGTACCAACTGTTGGAAATACAGAGAGAAAGAGTGAGAGATCACCTTTTGTTGGTGGGGTTTGCAGAAACTCCAAGGGAGGTGTCTCCTCCATTGCTTTTTGTCTGTCAAAGTGACTCTGTCTCTCTCCCTCTCTCTCTCTGAGAGTAAGGAGTCCCTCTCTCAATCTGTCTCTCTCTCTCTCTCCTTCTCTCTTTCTATGGTTCTCTATCACTCTCTCTCTCTATCACTCTCAAGATCCTCCTAGAGCTTCCTTGGTTGAAATCCAAGAGGAGGAGACTCACCAACTCACCACAAAGGATCTCCTCTATGCCATGCTTAGGGAAAGGTAAGAGAACATGATGCTTTTATTCTCTTTGACCCTGGTTCTACTCACAATTTTATATCTATAGAGTTGGCCACCAAACTAGGCATACAATCCTACGAGATGGGAGATGTCCTACCCGCACACAGTGCCTTCAAGGGGCAAGAAGATTCAGTCACTCCCTTAATCGGAAAATTGAGGCTTCATGTCCAAGGATATGTGGACAAAGAGGACTTCTTTATCTCTCCTCTCAAGCATGAGGATGTAATCCTAGGGGCACCATGGTTTGACCGCCTGGCTGCCGATGTTAAATTTCCTAAAAGGAAATCTCCTTTAAGTTCAGGGAAAAAGACATGTATATAGATGCTAAGGAAATGGGTAACACTATCCCCATTGTACATACACCAACTTTCAACAAGTCAATAAAGAGCTCTATTTCCATGTACATGATTTTTGTTAAAGATTCTCAAAATGAACCTAATGCTTTAGCAAAAGAAAATAAAAGCAACCAAAAGAAATTAGAGTTATCCAATTTTCTCAAGGGGTTTCAAGATGTTTTTATTGACGAAATCCCTTGTGAGCTACCTCCTAAACGAGGTAATGATGACCATGCAATTGAACTTCTTCCAGGAAGTTCACCGCCTAACAAACCTCCTTATAGAGTTTCTCAAGCTCAACAAGAGGAGATTATGCGGCAAGTGCATGAGTTAGTTGAGAAGGGCATGGTTAGGCCTAGCTCATCTCCATTTTGCTCACCTGTGCTATTAGTGCAAAAGAAAGACGGCACATATCGTATGTGTGTCGACTATAGAGCATTAAATAGGATCACTATCAAGAATAGGTTTCTCGTTCCACGGGTTGAAGACCTATTTGATAAGCTACAAGGATCAACCTACTTCAGTAGGATTGACCTAAAAAGTGGCTATCATCAAATAAGGATAGTTGATCAAGACATTGTAAAGACCGCATTTCGCACCACATTTGGTCTTTACGAATATATCATCATGCCTTTTGGCTTCACCAATGCACTAGCCACATTCAACCGCTTGATGGAGAAGCTGTTCAGGCCTCATCGAACCTTCACTGGAGTGTTCTTTGATGATGTTATCATCTACTCTAATTCATTAGACGAACACAAGCAACACCTCCAGGTAATATTTCAAGTTTTAAGAGAGAATAAACTTTATGTTAATCGAAAGAAAATTGAATTTTTCTTGCAAGAGATTTAGTGTTTAGGTCACATTATCTCTCAAGATGGCATCCAAATGGATCCATCAAAGTTAGAGGTAGTAAAAGGATGGCCTAAACCCAAGAATCTTCATGAACTAAGAAGTTTTATAGGTATGTGTGCATGCTATAGACGCTTCATAGAAAAGTTCTCACAAATTGCGGGACCATTACATGACCTAACAAAGAAAAGCGTTAGGTATACATGGTCTGCTAAGGAGAACAATGCTTTCGAAAAACTTAAAGAAAAGCTTATCTCTCAACCTGTGCTTACACTACCGGATCTCTCAAAACCATGTGAGGTCCAATGTGATGCTTGTGGTGATTGCCTTGGAGCTGTTTTGCTCCAAGATGGGCACACCATAGGCTATGAGAGTCGAAGGCTCGACCCTGTTGAGCAAGCTCTAGGCATATATGAAAAGGAACTCCTTGCAGTTCTACATGCCTTAGACTCATGGAAGCACTATTTATTGGGGACTCCTTTCATTCTACGAATGGATCACCAAAGTCTTAAGTACTTCATGACGCAGACCAAGCTCTCCGACAAACAAATGAGGTGGACAAATTTCCTTTCACAATTTCATTTTCATATTGCTCACATTGTTGGCAAGCATAATCAAGTAGCTGATGCACTCTCAAGACGGCCAAGAGTGAATGCGGTTTCCATAGCAACTCACAATGATCTATCTTCAATGATAGATGAGTATGCTATTGATCCCAATTTTAGAGATGTGATTTCAGCCCTTGCATTAGGGAAGAAAGAAGAACCATTTACTTTACAAGATGGTTATCTTCTCTATGGCAATAGACTATGTGTTACTAACTCACTAAGTGAGAAAGTAATGTATGAATCTCATGCTCCACCGTATGCGGGGCATAGAGGGATTTGGTCTACCTTAAAGGGAATTGAAACATATTTCTATTGGCCCACCATGAAAGTGAACGTACAAGAGTATGTTTCTAAATGTGTTGTATGCCAAAAGACAAAATTTGATAGAGGGAAGCAACTTGGATTGCTTCAACCCTTGCCAATCCCTAATTCACCATGGGAGAGCATATCCATGGATTTTATCTTTGGATTGCCAAAGTCTATCCATGGGAGGAATATGGACGATAGTAGACAGGTTCAGTAAACAAGCTCATTTTATACCTGGCAAAAAGACTATCAAAGCCCATCAAATGGCAACCCTCTTCATTTCACAAATTTTCAAGTACCATGGCTTGCCCATGTCCATAGTGTCGGATAGAGATTCCAGGATGACCAGTAATTTTTGGAAGGGTCTCTTTGAGAATTTAGGGACAAGGCTAAACTTCTCTTTGGCCTATCATCCACAAACGGATGGCCAAAGTGAAATAGCTAACCTAACAATTCTCGATCTACTAAAAGCCTATGTAATGGAAGTAGATCAAAGATCCCAATGGGAGAAGTACTTACCCTTAGTGGAGTATGCTTACAATAACACTGTACATACTTCCACGGGAAAAGTACCTTTCGAGGTAATTGAGGGAAGATCAAAAAGTCCCTTGCTACTTAAGGTAAATGGGAAGATCTTCGCTACAGATGAGTATAGCCGAGACCTACAAGAATCTTTTCAAAAGATTAGGGATGATATCTCTATCTCACAGCAAAGGCAAAAGGCTGTTGCTGACAAGCACAAAAGAGCCCAAGCCTTTAAAGATAATGATTGGGTCTTGTTAAAGTTTCCCAAGGTTCGATTGAAGCACACGACCGGCAAGAATCCTACGGGCCACCAAAAGTACTATGCTAAACCAGCAAAAAGGTACTATGGTCCCTTCCAGATTCTTAGGCCAATCAATGAGATGGCCTATCAACTCAAGTTGCCCAATCATTGGCTCATACACAATGCTTTCCATGTGAGCCTATTAAAGCCTTACAAAGGAGAGCCACCTCAAGAACCAACTATTGAAGACCCACCGGAGATCGAGGACCAAGAGGAGGTGCTGTAGCCCGAGTCCATTATCCGACATGAAGACAAGGTACTAAGAGGCGGTAAGACTATCTGACGATATCTTATTAAGTTTAAGAATTATCCTTTTGAAGATGCTAGATGGATGCAAGGCATACAATTAAAGGATAACCTAAACCTTGTCAATGCTTACAATGCTTCCCAAGAGTAAGCAAATGTACAAAATGTTAAAAATGAACAAAGTTTTTTTGTCTTATAAGACTCTCTTTTTCTTTATTGTGCACAAAAATAAAGTAGTATGCATGCTTAGATCAAGTTTGCGGAGACGACGTCTCCCAAAGACCAAGTAGAGCTTGTCACTCTACTATGAAAGACTGATAGGACTAATGTGCAGACATGCTTGCGGGCAGCCTCAGGCTCTCAAGCGCCAAATCGACTAGTCATCCATTGTGGAATGATGTTGTAGGGTAACATAGGGATCCTCTACCCGCTAATAAAAGGACTCATGAATATGCTTTATCTTCTCTACACCATAGTCGAGGACGACTATGATTTCAAGAGAGAGGTAATGTCATAATAATCAATATCTAATTCTCCCAAATGATTTTCTCATGTTAAACTGCTCATTTAATATGGGGAAGTGCCAAGGGAGAAAAAGCTAGAATATTGGTTAAGCTAGCAGACCAGCCACAGTAGGGATCCAAAGGAGGGAAAATAGGGATCCAAAGGGGGGGCCATCTGCAAAAGAGCCATGTGCAACAATGGGCTAAAAAGACCTTAAGGTTCAGCCCATTAAGACTTCCAAAATGCTAAGGTTCCAAAATTCAAAGGTTATGTCCAAAGGTCAACCCTAGGGGAATTGGATGCTTTGTGTGTGTTAAAAAAGTCTTTGCATATCCCTACATGGGAGGGGGCGAGCCTTTCTTCTAGGGGATGAGAGAGAAAGCCACACACACACACACACACACACACACACACAAGCTCCCTTTACACAAAGGGAATGAGGGACACATGTCAGCTCCCTAGGCCAGATGCCCACAAGGTGTACCCAATTCCTATTAGATGGCCTTAGAGGTGGACCAATGAGAATTAGGCTAGAGTAAATCTAGTTTAATTAATTTAAAAACACTTAATAAAAGAACCAATGAAAATTAAGTCTCCTAGAAGACTATTGGACAGTCTACCAAGGGGTCCAATGAGCATTCAGGAGCCCAATGGCTTGCCTGATTCCTATTGGCCAGGAGTCAAAGGGGTCCAATGAGAGTTTAGTTTAACTATTAAATTACCTAAAGCACTCACAAAAGGGGAAAGGGGGACACATGTCAGAAGGCTATCGCTTATGCTGCTTAATTGTGATAGGCTAGCCCTGGGGAGGTCCAATGGGGAGCCTGCAAGAGCAAATAGCAAGAGGGCTCGCCCAAGAGAGAGAGGGGGCTGATTTTTGCAAGGCATTATCACACACACACACACACTCACACAATCTCATGTGTGAAGAAAGAGAAGACTATCTCTTCCCAAGCTTTAATGGAGAACTCATCACTTACTCCAAGCTTGTGAGATAGAAGCCTACATCAACACCCTCTTGGAATGTGGATGCAAATCCAACCAAGAGCCAAGCTTCAATGCATGCTCATCTCCTCTACCAAGCTAATTACTAAGCTAAGCTATGCTAATATGAGTGATTATGTGAGGAGATGCACATCTTTCTTGTAACATACTCCTTCTTCCTCTCAATCTACTCTCATACCCTGCTAGCTCTCACCATCTTCGAAGGTGTGTGAGGTCTTGGGTCTGAGACCCCGGGGACAATTAATGTTGTGTTTGCTAAGTGTTTTGCTTAGTGCATGAAGCTTTCATCTTCATTGCACTAGCTAGTCTTGAAGGATATTAGGAGAAATATGAACCTTGCATGGGCCTTGTAAGGAATCCTAATTTTTAGGGATTAAGGATAATGTTGTGTGGAGTTTAGGGGGCAAGGGCATTGAAGAAGGTAGTTTTGAGTACACTTTTCTAGCCTTTCTTTTAGACAAATGTAAAATGTGGACCTAAAGGATTGCTTTCTCTCTCTAGCTTTTTTTAAAGTGAAGGAAGCATAGGGGTGTGTCCACATTAGCAATTCCGTGGGTCAAAAAGAGTCAAAATTTGACTTTTTTTTAAAATTTTCATTTTTATTTGTTTTTTATTTAAAACTCCCTCCCAACATATATACATATCCAAAAATCATTTTTTGACCCATTTTTTAACCCAGAAGCTTAAAAAGTCTATTTTTTCAAAAATATTTTTTCTCAAAAAGTAATAAACATTTTGTTCTCTCCTCCTCCTCCCTCCTCTCTCCCTCTCCCTCTCCTCTCCCTCTCTGTCCCTACCTTCCTCCTCCTCCCCAATCTCTCCCTCCCCCCCCTCCCTCCTTCTCTCCTCCCATCCTGCTCGGCCTCTCTACCCTTCCCCCTCTATCTTTTCATCATTTGCTTCCTCACGCAACAGCTTCCATGGTGCTCATGGACATCACAAATGGTTTGCTTCCACCACCACATACTCCGCACACTAAAAGCATACATATTCGTTTACCCACGGCATTTGCACCGAAGACCACTAGTGAGGGTGATCAAAGGTCATCACAGGAACGTCGCACCGCTTGTGAGACCAATGTTGACATTTGGGTGGATGGCCATTTGTACCCTTACGATCCTATAAGCCACTTCCATCCACCGTTTAATAGCCTTTCCGCATTTCTTCAATTTCTTGGAAGGGGAGAAGGAGGCTTGTTAGGCTATTGCAAGCGGCTGTGTATGGGTGCAGGTGCTTCTTTGCATATGTGGATGCACGAATGTCAAGCTCTTCACCTCAAGACGACGGCATTACAAGAGAGTGTTGCCTCTTCGGAGAGGGTAGTTAAAAGTCTTGAACAACAAATGCAAGAAAAGGAGTCCCACATCCAGAAGCTTACCAACACCATCACATACTTGAAAGAAACACCCCTTGGTGCAAGGGAACGCAAACGCCCGTATTCATCCATTGAAACTCTTGCACATTCTGAAGGAGCACGCAAACGACGAGTTACAACCACAAGGTGATTTGGTCTTTACTTGCATGATGCATTCTTACTTCACACTATTTTCTAACATTTATGTTTATTTGTTGCCAAAAACTTCATCTAGGAGGCATGCGGTGGAACAAGACAAGATAATCGAGTCAACCTTCTCACTAGTTGCCTCAATATCGAGGACGTGATTTATATCTTACAATCACCTGGAGGTAAGCACATTAAGGATGCAGTCACCAAGGACCTTATGCGTAAATTAAGAAATGTGGTTAGTGATGATGATGTTCAACAAGCTTGTGATGAGGCTGGAATCAGCACCAAAGCCTATCAGGCTATTTTTCAACTCGTAAAGGATACCCTCAAAGAACATGGCATTGTGGAAAACCTATTTCCCGTTCCTCACAAGGTCAAGCTCGCAAAGAAGGCCACAAACGAAGATGTGTTCTCCCGCATTGGGACATACCTACACATCGAGGACACAATGCCAACTTCCCTTTATGCTTCGTGCGCAACAAAGACAAGGGGAAAAGGTAAGAAACAATCCTTAAGACCTTCGGAGAAGGGCTTTCCTTACACAATGTGGAACAATATTTTTGTGGATCTTAGAAGGCTTCAAGAAGCCATGCTTAGATTTTACGAGTTACCTGAAGAAGGTGACACACTTTACTTTTTTTCTTTGGTATTATTCTTATCATAGACGTTGAAGTTTAAGGTCTTAGCACTATTTATTTTGTAGTGCTTGGCACAAAAGTCGCTTTTGTGCTGAAACTCGATGAGTGTCAAATAGTGAAAGGCCGAAGGTTAGAGAGGCTAAGTGTCACTCTAATGAACGAGGCCCTTCTGCAAACCAAGCGAAGGGATTCAGTCGAGCCATATCCCACCCTATCTTTTAGCGTGCAATTAGAGAAATACATTTGGTGGTTGGGTGCTATTGAGGTGCCCAAAGAGACCAATGGAGTACTTTCATGGATTTTTGAGAGAACTCCATGGATCACAGAAGTAATACACTCCCAAATTGCAGGTCAGAAGTTGGAGATTGAGGGCTTTGGTAGTTATGATGTGGAGTGGCACTTAGGTGGGGATTTGAAGACCATAAAGTGTTTGCTTGGATGCAAACAAGGGGCTTCTTCTCTCATGCCTCGTCCATTTTGCACTTGAGGGTACAAACCTAATGGACAAAAATCACATAAGAGCACTGCAAAGGCCGGTTACATGCATCCATGGCAAGGGCATGGAAAACAAGGGTTAGATTGTCGTGATGTCGGAGATGAAGGTAGAGAATGGGAAGCATCTATTTTGAGATGTCCCATGCTCAATGCCCCAGACCGTGATCAAAAGGACCACGCTTGGAATCCAATCTTTCGATTTCCTCTATCGAATGTACATTTTTGTACATTACACGCATTCATGCGCATTTTTGATAGGCTATTGAAGCTCCACATTGACTATGCTTTCACAATGAAACCGTTGGAAAAGTCCAAGGAAGCGATCGAAAGAGTGGAGGTACTCTTGAATTCCATTGGCTGTCACGGTGGAAATGTGTCTATAGTTGCTGCAAAGAACACAGGGGAGGCCCATGAAATTGCTCAACAAGTGTCAATGAGTGGACAAAAAGCTAAACACTTTTTGAAGAGAGTTTCCCAAGGAAAGCCAAGTCAATATGATGCTCAAAACAGCTCCAACCAGCAGGCAGGTAACCTTTGGGAGCTTTGGAAGGAGTTATGCAAAGCTACTACTGACAATGATTCAAATGGCGAGCTTGCAAACAAACGCAAGCAAGTTTGGGCCCATTTTGATAAAATGGTCAAGCTTATGGGCCTTAATTGCACAACAAAAGAACAACGTCAATCATTTCAAGAAGCTTTGGCGGATTTTACCAAGGTCTTCACCCTTTCTTGGGGTGAAAATAACATCACACATTACATGGTAAGTCATTCATGGTGTATTCATTACAAGGGATTGTTTTTATTTAATAATGTGGATCGTTTACTCATGTGAATAGCATATCTTGTTTGCGCATGGTGCATTTTTTATGCACAAGTATGGATCGCTTGAAATTTTTAGCACTCAAGGCATGGAGAAGTCCCATTATCGACCAAGGGGAGTGTACTTCAAAAATACTCGACATAGTGGTGGACTGGTGCAATCCAATTATTTGGAGGAGATGTTCAACTGGTTTTTTCGCACAACATTTGCTCGTAAGCTCACAATGGAGCGTGCGCGACAATCCAAGATTGCTATTGAAGTGCGCAAATGGAGTCGTCAAGAGCATAGCAACAAGTGGCAAATGTCGCAAGGTCCCACCAAGCATGCTGCATGGCGGCGATGCAGAGTGCGACAAGGATCAAAGTGGATATTGCGCGAGTCACTAAACGTGAACGCAGGGTCCAACTCTTAGCGACATGTTTATTTAAAAAATAATAATTCTTTTAAAAAAATTACTGTGAACAGGGCCCTTTTTAAATGGGCCCTTATAAATATTGCATGCTCTCATAAATCACTCATTTCTTAAGAACAGGTGAGCTCTTACCAACGAAATGGTGCGCACCAAACAAACCGCGAAAGAGCATTCGCCTGCCAACAAAAACACCCTCCAAGGATGTGAGAAGCCGTCATGGCTTAAAGGCACAAGAAAACAGCCACGAACACCTGGCCGTTCCAGGAACTCTTCTGGTAGTGGGCATGGTGGTAGGACACGAGAGTCATCAAGGACCGTTGAATCTCCACCTCCTCAAGATATAACACCTAGAAAGAGAATGAAGCAACGTGCCCAGTGCTGGAGAGAAGCAGAAGGCTAGCAAACATCAGAGTCCGATAGGGAGCAGCCGTCGCGTCCCCAATCACAAGCAGGACCATCCAGGACTCGGGTGGTCCATACAGACACCGAATCAGAGAGTGAGCCACCATGGCTGCGAGAAAAAATACCGCGCACACACCGGGTGGCCGTTGGGGGGAAGACATTGCCTCAAGGCCAGGGAGCTCTCCCCACATGACAAGATCGGCAACCAAGGGAAGAAGAAGAATCAGAAGAGGCTGTAGAACCAACCCCTAAGCATGTAAATAGGCACAAGTCTAAGTTTTTCAAGAAGCCTAAACGCCGCCCGCCAGCAAATGTGTAAGTGCCTCCAAGACAATCGCAGCGGCGCCAAAAAATAGCAAGGGCATTTGCAAAAATCCGCCACTACCAGAAGACGACGGAGCTCTTGATTCGACGCGCCCCCTTTGCTCGCATTGTGAAGGAGGTGCTTCAAAGCTATGGAAATCAGTATAGAATGCAAGCAATAGCGCTAGAGGCTATTCAAGAAGCTGCAGAGGCCCACATCATTTCGGTGTTGGAAGATACCAACCTATGCGCCATTCATGCAAAGCGAGTGACAATACAGCCAAAAGATATGCAGCTTGCACGTCGATTGCGATGAGACTTCGAGCATTAGCCGAAGTTACCCCTCTTTTTGTATTGCACACCCTTATCTTTGTAATGATTTGACTTTCCAATGACAATATGATCAACAGTTGTGTTTACTCTGTCTATTATCTTTGTAATTTCAAGTTTTATATGTAATTGCAGTCAATTTCAGTAAATTTGTGCATTTTAAGTACCCTTGGGGGTAGATAAGCCTATAAGGGGCCAAAAAAATCCTAGCCACAAGGGCGCGCAAATGGCCCATCCAAAACTGATGGATGGGCCATTTGCGCGCACTTCTGGCCAGGCCTTTTTCTGCCCCTTTTAGGCTTTTCTACCCCCAAGGGTACTTAAAATGCACAAATTTACTAAAAACTATTGGTTTTGCATCAATATTTTATATGGATCATTGTGGACACCTTTTTTTGGTCATTTCAAGCTTTGAATTCCTTATAGGATATCAAAACAAATAACATATTGTGATACCAAGTGTCTATGCAACATTAATTTAGATTTTTCAAATGTCCAATGTAATTGGACTTTTTGGTGGAGGGGTGTACTAGGTAGAGCTAAAGCAGGTGATAGTGTGCTGGAAAATTCATTTCATAATTGATTTCAGCTTTTCTAGTGTCCTTGAGTCTGAACATATAATGGAATTGCCATAAAAAGGGTGCATTTAAATGAATGATGCAAAACCAATCCATTGCAGTATATTTGTGCTTTTTAAGTACCCTAGGGGGTAGATTGGCTTATAAAGGGCAAAAAAATGCCTAGCCACAAGGGCGCCCAAATAGCCCATCCAAAACTGATGGATGGGCCATTTGTACGCCCTTGTGGCCAGGCCTTTTTCTGCCCCTTTTAGGCTTATCTACCCCCAAGGGTACTTAAAATGCACAAATTTACTAAAACCTATTGGTTTTGCATCAATATTTTACATGGATCCTTGTGGACACATTTTTTTGGTCATTTCAAGCTTTGAATTCCTTATAGGATATCAAAACAAATAACATATTGTGAAACCAAGTGTCTATGCAACATTAATTTGGATTTTTCAAATGTCCAATGCAATTGGACTTTTTGGTGGAGGGGTGTACTAGGTAGAGCTAAAGCAGGTGATAGTGTGCTGGAAAATTCATTTCATAATTGATTTCAGCTTTTCTAGTGTCCTTGAGTCTGAACATATGCTGGAATTGCCATAAAAAGGGTGCATTTAAATGAATGATGCAAAACCAATCCATTGCAGTATATTTGTGCTTTTTAAGTACCCTAGGGAGTAGATTGGCTTATAAGGGGCAAAAAAATGCCTGGCCACAAGGGTGCGCAAATGGCCCATCCAAAACTGATGGATGGGCCATTTGCGCGCCCTTGTGGCTAGGCATTTTTTTGCCCCTTATAGGCTAATCTACCCCCTAGGGTACTTAAAAAGCACAAATATACTGCAATGGACTGCAATTACATACAAAACTTGAAATAACAAAGTCACCAATCAAAAAACAATTCATATCACCAATTGAAACAATTTTCAAGATTGACAAATCAGATTCAAAAGAATTTGCAATATAGAGAGACAATTTCAAATATTTTTTATTCCTTCCAGCACGGTGATTTTACATCATGTATCTGAGGAGTTCATAATTTTTTTTACCATTTCCTTGCGCTTTTTTTTGCACGTAAGGCAACTCCCCAGTCAAGAGGGACTGCGCTATGGCATTTGGGTCAGTTGAGCCAATGGAAGCATGTATCCCTATCTGGGCAAGCACTTTACCACGAAAGCCAGTGCCAAACGTTGTGCATACAGGGGATCTACGCACTAGGAACACTTGATGCGCAGTTTGAGCAATGGTGCTCAAACACAAAAAACTTGCTCAAAGCTTTTAACGACCAAGTCATAAAATGGGCTTGGGGAGTAAATTCATTATGGATAATGGCCACATCGCCAGGGGGGAGTTGTCCTAGGTAATGCACAAGGGAAGCTTGAGGTCCAAAGCCTGTCCGCTTGCCACCCGTCCTTGCAGCAAAATCATCAACCTCCACAACATCCTGTCATAAACCGATGAAGGTAAAGAAAAAAGACAATGAAGGATAAAATAGTAACATGAAAATTAGGATACAGTTTACCTCCTGCTCCTTGTCATCCTCCTCCTTGTTGCCCTTTGCATCCAAGTCAATGCTCCCATGCACCACAGATACAAGCTTTGGATCATCAGATGGGAGGTCGCATAATGGCATAGGCATCCTAGCAGCCTTAACCTTGGCTTGCGTGGCTTGGAAATCTTCATCAGCCACAAGCAACTGCTCTACTGCCAGGACCTCTGTACATACAACTGCAATAGTGTCAGCAACAGAGTCCCCATCTGGCAAGAGCTTGCTTTCTAGGGCATCTGGCGTATTGTCTAAGGGACATTTGCTGCTGTTGCATAGCACGCTCAAGCATTCATCCATGTGCAGGCCAACTGCTTTTTCCAAATCATGAAAGAACACATACTCCTTCCCATCCACTAACACTGAGGAGAAGCGGCTAACTTCTACCTCTGGGATTGCCACATCTGTCAGTGGTAGTGGCACTGGAGTGTCACTAGGGCCAGCCGCAACTATGGATTTCGCAACCACTTCCTCAAGACCCCTAGGGTACTCGAGCCGGTGTGCTTTTCCTTCCGCTGCTCCTTGGTGTCCTTGATAAAGGACACAACTTGAAGGTGTGGTAAGCGAAGCTCCTCCAAATCACGTTCCTCGCTCACCAAGAAGATAAATGTTGCGAGCCGAGAAAGGTACTCCACCCCCAACTTGTGCTTCTTGAGCGCTGACACCCCAGGGGCTTGTTCATCCAAGTAATGGCCTGCATCGGTTGCAATTTCTTGGAATCGTTGCAACCGCTTGGAGAACGGGCGATCACCTTTGTGTATATAGCGCAAAAGATCGCAAGGCACCCAGATCCTGCATGTGGGGGGATAGATACATAATATTTTATGATGTGCTCCTCCATGAACGCAGAAATCTCCTCAAATGCATCCATGTGAAGGGCAACTGTGGCGTCAAGGTCAGGGAGACGAGTAAAAAAGGTGTCCTCAAGGAAGAGGATGAAGCGTGACAAAGGGGTGGATGTGGGTGCAAATGCAGAGGCTGTGGCAGCATCCATGTCTATCCTGGGGTGTGGATAGAGAGTGGAGGAGCTCAAGAGTTGCAAAAGTGAAAATAGTGAATGAATTAGGTGGCCCCCCTTTTATAATGGACCCTTTTTTTAAAACATTAAAAAAAAAGGCACTTTCACCAAAAAATGATTTCTCATCCCAATGCAAAAAATTATATTCAAAGGCATGATTTTCCAAAGCAAATCATGTTGATTACAGCGGGGATCAATATGAAAATTGCAAGAGTTACAAAGTTATAAGATCGATAGCATAGTTCCATCTATCTCCCAGTCCTCCTCGACCTTCAATTTGTCTTCCATTCTCTTCCCAATCTGCGGACATTCATTACAATAAGCATCTAATGATCGACAAACCATGATGTATTGAAAATGTGGTGGAAGGATTCTCACCTTGTGACCTTGTAAATGAAATTGTGCTTGTTGAAGGGCCTCAAAACCCATAATAACCAAATGTTCTCGAATATTACTGAGAGTCCAATGCTTCTTCACTTGGACTGCCTCCAAAGAATCGTTGGGCATCTTCACTGCAATGTCAAAGCTTGCAATAGCGCCGTCTACACTCTGTAAGGGAGTCCACACTCCAAGCTTGCACATCCAACAATCATAGTGAAATCGTATGTACAAGGAGGTGCGGGATTTCAAATAGCGCATTCCAATACCTGAAGCTCCAACCTTACAACGGTACCGGTCCCCGTTGTGTGTGCCCTCCACAAAACCCCAGTCCTCTTCTAAAAGCCTTCCTAATTCCTCGTAATGCGCATCTTTACATACAAGCATTGTGGTAGTCTCCACAAATCCAAACTCTTTAAAAATGTGCACAAAACAATGAATAGGCAAACACCAACTCTAGCCCACAGACCTAGAAGCTTTAGAGTATTTCAAAGAGTTTTGGATATCCATTATCATCTTTTGCTTGAAAGATGCTACCGACCACAAATCTGGGACCGGCCACTCCATACTTAATAAGGAAGTTACTTTGATGGGTTCAAGTGTTCCAAATGCTTGTGTAGAAGTAGAGACAATGTAGGAGTGAGAATAGAAGAAAATCATTCTTTGAACCAGTTTGGTTGGTCAAAGATGTGGGAACATTATTGCTCCAATATCTGCATGTATAGCATTGAATGTGCCGGAGAGACTATGTAGTGGCTGCTCCTCCACCAATGTTGATGGAAATATGACTATAAATGCATGACAAATGTTAAGTATGAATCCATAATAACATTACACTGTGATTTCACACCTAGCTTTGTATTCTCAAAACATGTACTTACAATGTGTTGAAAATCGAGGTGGTTGTTGCAAGTGCATGGTTGACATTGAGAAAACATGTTGCACAATGGCTACGGTCCCCTTGTCTTTGCGGTTCTTGAAGCCAAGGAGCTTTCCTTTCCAATGAAGATCTTAGTTTGCACGATTCCGCACACGATGAGGGCCAACAGCAGATGGTTGCATGTATACCCAAGCACCTTTGGTGAACTCTTGTGGCACCCACTCATCATCTACACCTCTAGTGTTGTGGCATGCAAGTGCTGTGACCTCATCCTTTGGCCGCCTTTGCGAAGTAGAGTTGGCCATGGTTGAGCAAAGCAAACTAGGAGGAGGAGAAGAACCTTGCTTGTTGCTACAATGTAGGTGGGATAAAGTGATATGAGAAAGTGGTTAACCCTTGCGGAAATGGGAGGAGAAGGTGGACAACCCTTGCTTGGTGTGGCACTGGGAGGAGAAGGTGGATAACCCTTGCTTGGTGTGGCAACGGAAGGTGGTAGGAGAGGAGAGAGGAGCTTCCTTGCTGCAGCAATGGAGATGGTGTAGAGAGAGAGAGTGTTGGAGTAGAGGATGAGTGTGATGGTTGCAACCAAGGAGGGGTTGGAAAAGGGGTTCTAGAGAGAGAAAATCACTTTTTTCCTAATAACTACTTTTGGGGGAGCTATGGATAGCAAAAAAGGATTTTTTAAAAGTTTTTTTAAAAAATTGAATTTTAGGGTTTTTGGATGCACGTTTTGACTTTTTGAGATCAAAAAATGCGTTTTAGACCATAAAATAGTTTTAGGGGGGTTTTCAGAAGATGAAATTTGAGTTTTGAAATGTTTGAAAATTTTCAAATTTTTGGCATTTTTTCAAAACCGGATCAAAAAGGAGGGAAGTTGGAGGTTCCATATGGCCCACCCCCCCCTCACCCCACCTTTTCACTAGGTAAGAGCCATTTAAGAAGTGTAAGACTACTTTGTCCCCCTACATTATTGAAGGCATAGAGTGTGTCCACCACCCTCTTCTCATTGGCTGGCCTTTAATTAACCTTAATCCCAAAGGGCCCCTAGAGGGTTCATATTTTTCCTAATGAACACAAAGAATTGTATTGTACAATGTCTCTCTTTATGGGAGAACCCATAATACAAAGCCTTCTGGAGGGGGGACCGGCTCCATGAAAATCTGGTCCTCAACTATTGTCAATAGCTTAATTTCTCTCTCTTTTGAAAGTATTGTTGATGCTATCTAACTAGGTGTTATGCTTTTTGTTGCTCTCTCCACCCAAGCACTCTTGTAATTCTCACTAGGAATCTATTCTAATGAAATTCCCACTATGTTCATGCTAATTTCCGTTACACATAAGTTTTTAGACCATTAAATGTTACAGCATAGCTCCAATGACCAACAAAATTATCAATCCGAAGGCATGAGCTACCCGACTAGGGCATGGAAACACTTACACAATTAGTGAGCTAATCATGGCAACATGAATGGTTAACTTTATGAGGTGAGCTTCTCGGCCTATGGAGGAGCTAAGCCGCAATGAAGGGCAATCTCCACATCCATTTCTCTTCACCTCTAATCAACCCAATCACACACACTAACGATTGCAAGACACACACAACACTAATTCTATCATGCAAACACACTAATCGCAATCACACAGACATAGATCTATCAAGCATCACACTCCAATCAAACCTACATGCATATACAAGCAAGAGAGGGCAATCACACAAGATTAGAGAGGGATTAACCACTAATTAGTTTTGATCTAACTAATCTAAGCATCATAGGCAATCATAAGAAGCATGAGAGAGGCAGTGAAAGAGAATTAAGCATTGATTAGTGTTAACCAAGTCACATAAGGAAGGAGAAGCTCAAAGACTCCATAGCCACACACTTCAAGAGATCTCACCAAAGAGCGCTCTCAACCAATGAGCTTGAGAACCCCAATTTCCTTTACACGCTGCCTTATATACCTATGGTAAAATATGCAATGTCCGGACGGCCAAGGCCTTTAGGGCTCCACCACTTACTGAATCTGCTACCTAGGCACACTAACTGACCTATTCTTTACATCTTGGAACTCCCATTGAGCCCGTACCACATTGAAATATTACAATGTCTTGAAATAAATCGAGAATTTACAATACATGACCATTTTGGAAAAACATGGAAAATGTGTACCTCCAATCTTTACTGCTTCTTCACTTTGATCTTCGATGTGCATTCGTACGTCATCGGTCTTTAGCAGCTTCTATTAACTGACATTGACTCAGTTAACACACAAGCACAAATATATCTTAGGAGATGATTGAAAAACATTATTTGCAAGTTATTGTGCTTGGATGCAAGGTTTTTAATTTTTTAATGAGAGAGAGAGAGAGAGAGAGAGAGAGAGAGAGAGAGAAAATTCCTTCGAATTTTGTGAAGCTCCTATTCATCGGGGTGAAGCCACTTGTATCACAAAAGAAAATCGTCTTTTTTTTACTATTATTGCTCGAGGAAGCGTTTTGGAGTTTGTCTTGAGAAGCCTCTTCCTTTGATGTTTGAAGATAAGCCTTTGATGCTCTTTACCTTCAGACTTTGAAGTTCTAAAAAAAAAACTCCTTTGGATGTTTGATGAAGCTCTCCTTTCATGCTTTGGGTTTGCTACAGGTTGCCACCCTATGGGAGCAGACCCTTACAGGTGGTTGTACTATGCTGCAAGTGGGAACATCATCCTAAGGGGAGTGTGAGCCAACCTTAAGATAGGAGGCCCTTTGGGCATGGGAATGAGGGCTTGGTTAGGGGACAATCCTTGCTTTGAATACTTGTGGTGTCACGAGATCAAGGGCTTATGGAGCCGGGCAGCAGATAGGGTTCTGGGCAAGCATGGGCAGGGTTTCGAGCATAAACAAGAGAGATGTAATGCAAAAGAGATTTGGTTTATTCATTCATGAAATGAGCTTTAAGTAGCTCTATAGCCTAGCACCACTGCATGTGGGATAATTCCACCTTTCCTCTCCTTGACTAATACTCTTGTACTCTAGCAAAAGCTCGCACTTTACACTACATAGCAATTGTGGTAGGCATTCTAGCCCCATGCACTAGATGGAGAGGTAGTAGGGATTTTGGCTACAATACTTTCATGCGAGACTCTATGCAACAACAACGTGGGCAAGAGAACTCACTAAACAAAATCTAGGCTGATTGTGATAACTAACAATACAACACCATGGCATCATAATCGGTAGCAGTGGGCTACCTTGACAATAGCGTAGGTGTTGATTGAGGGTAGCTAGGAATGCAAAAAAAAACTTTTGAATAAATTTTCATATGGAGCAAAGCTTGTTTTTAGGAAAGGCAAAGGAGAGAGAGAGAGAGAGAGAGAGAGAGAGAGAGAGGGAGGGAGGGGGAGACACAATGCTTACATCAAACGAGTTCTGCTATATTAGCTCATCAGTGGTGCAAAAAAATGGAAAAAGGAAGGGGTATATATAAATAAGGGGACAAGATTCAAAAAACTGTACAAAGTATTATTTCAAGGGAGGGGAGGGATAGTTTAAAGGTGAGTTACTAATCAAAACTTAAGGAGGAGAGGATAAAGATTTTCTCATTGCTAGGAACAAGGAGGTAATTGAGACAATGGAGGGGAGGAGGAACGAAAGAAAGGGTAGGGGCGGAGAAGAGATTTTTGAGTAGGTAAGAGGGTCCATGAGGTGGCAAAGAGCTTTCTTATTAAACCAAGCCATGGACAGGATGACAGGTCCTAGATTCTTATCGGCCGGTTTGATAACAATGTTATGGTCATTTCTTAAGGAGGATATAGCTTCAATCAAGAAGTTCTTTGAGTGGAAGAGAGGAAAGAAAGAGAGAAGGGGTTTAAGGAGGGTGAAGATATACTTGAAGGCAAGGTTAAGGGTTGAGGAAGGAGAAGGAAGATTCCAAGAGGGATTAGGGATAGACAAAGAGAGGGGAGAAGAGGGGGAAGTATCTTTAAAAAACATTTTAAGTTGAAGAGTTCTTTTTAGATTAGATTAAGCTTCAAGGATTGTAGCCGATGAGAGTGGAGGAGAGGGAGGAATAATTTGTGTCAACTGCTTCTAGTCTATGCTTTCTTCAATGTGCATCCCAAACTAGTTTGTCGTTGGAAGTATTTGGACTCACTACATATCCCCATGCATCATCATCTTTGGATAAATTCCATGGTTGTGTGGTTGTTGTAGAGGAGATACCATTGTGTATGATGGGAGGATGCTTCTCTTTGCTCATCTTTGACTCTCTCAATTCTTTGATGCTCTTGAATGTTTGTGGTTTTTTGTCTTTGTAGACTCTCGGTAGCAAAACTGACAGTGGATCCTAATGGTCTTCCTTCCTTTTTGTTTGATATTCTTCCTCATGTGGTTGAGTTGTGGTAGAGGAGGAAAAGGTGGTGATCAATTCCAATGTTTCTCTTTAGTCCTCTTCTTTTCTTGTTCTTTCTTGCTTTGCTCCTCTTCTCTTTCCTGGAAAACTTGCTCTGTCAGTTATTGCTACTTGTCTTTGTGCTTCTAATCCCGTTATTTTATGGAGGCTTTAGCCCTAGGTCGTTTTAAGGTCCACCACCACCTCTCCAAGCTAGCTCTATTGAAAGAAGCTATCTCTATTGTTGCAAGGTCAATGGAGTGTAGCTACTATGTTTACTACCATGGATGGTTTGGAGTAGAGGTCCACCACTTGTCCAACCTACTACCCCATTGTCTCATGGAGGCTTTAGCATAAGGTGGTTTGAAGTTCAAACACTTGTCCAACCTAGCTCTACTGAAACAAGCTATCTCTATTGTTTCAAGATCAATGTGTGAATGTAGTATACCTACTATGTTTACTACCATGGATGGTTTGAAGCAGCGGTCCACTACTTTTGTCCAACCTACTATCCACTATGTCATGGATGCTTTAGCCCAAGATGGTTTGAAGGTCCACCACTTGTCCAATCTAGTTGTACTGAAACAAGCTATCTCTATTGTTTCAAGGTCAATTTGTAAATGGAGTGTAGCTACTATGTCTATTAGCATGGAAGGTTTTAGACAGAGGTCCACCACTTCTTCAACCTACTATCCATTTTGTTATGGAGTATTTAATCCAAGGTGATTTATTGAAGGTCCACCACATGTCCAAGCTAGATATATTGAAAGAAGCCATCTCTATTATTTCAGCATCAGTGAAAGAATGGAGGGGAGCTACTATGTTTACTACCATGGATGGTTTGGAGTAGAGGTCCACCACTTGTCCAACCTACTAAACACTGTATTATGGAGGTTTTAGCCCAAGGTGGTTTGAAGGTCCCCCATCTATCTATTGCAAGAAGGTATCTCTATTGTTCAAGATCAATGTGTGAATGGAGCCGAGCTACTATGTTTACTACCATGGATGGTTAGGGGTAGAGGTCCACCACTTGCCCAACCTACTAATCATTGTGTTATGAAGATTTTAGCCCATGGTGGTTTGAAGGTTCACCACCTGTCCAAGCTAGTTCTATTGAATAGTCCTATCTCTATTGTCTAAAGATCAAAGTTTGAATGGAGTGTAGCTACTATACTTACTACCATGGAGGGTTTGGGAAAGAGGTTCATCACTTGTCCAACCTACTATCCATTCCTATCCAAACTAGCTCTATTGGTAAGTCCTACCTCGATTGTTTGAATATCAATGTGTGAATGGAGGGTAGCTACTATGTTTATTACCATGGATGGTTTGGGATAGAGGTCCACCACTTTTCCAACCTACTAACCATTGTGTTATGAAGGTTTTATCCCAAGGTGGTTTAAAGGTCCACCACCTATCCAAGCTAGTTCTATTGAATAGTCCTATCTCTATTGTTTGAAGGTTAATGTGTGAATGGAGTGTAGCTACTATGTTTACTACCAGGGATGGTCTGGGCAGAGGTCCACCACTTGTCCAACCTACTAACCATTGTGTTATGGAGGTTTTAGCCCAAGGTGGTTTTAAGGTACACCACTTGTCTCAACTATCTCTATTGTTTCAAGGTCAATAGCTGAATGGGTGGAGCTACTATGTTACTACCATGGATGGTTTGGGGCAATGACTACTGGGACACTAGGAAGGGTCATGCACTAGTTCACCTTGGACGTTGAGCTTTAAAACTAGGTCCACCACTTGTCCAAGCTATGCCACTTAAATAGGGAGGGGGTTCTTGAGACAATATACACCACTTCTCAAACGTTGCTTCCATTGAAATAATTAAGGATTACTTGGACATTGAGATGCAAGTTCTATAGTCGTTTAGTGATGACATTAGAACTAGGTCCACCACTTTTCCAAGCTATATTGTAATATAGTAAGTGGGTCACCATTTATCCACTTTGATTGGAGCTCCTCAAATTGAAAGTCGTCGGACTATTAACATTTATAACCCTCATGTCTTTTATAATGGAAATTATAAAATTTTGTTCAAAGAGAAGTACCTATGAGTATGAACTTGACAACGTATTTTTTTCAATTGCAGGATGGACTTCGAATATGGGGAGAAAGTACATTTGATTCTTGATAATGAAATTGTTGGTATTGGTTGTGTGCGTAGAACAAATCCAGAATCCACATGTGGTGGTACAAAGATAGGGCAAGGAAATGTATCTATACTAGTGGAGGAATGTATAAAGGATGTGGTGCTCCGTTTTTCTACAATGGATACTACATCTCTCCAAAGCTCATTATGGAGTGTCGTTCGATGGCCTAAGCTTCTTTTGCAGTCTTCCATGATAAATGACAACCCAATTGACACAAATAAAAGCTACAATGGTGATGAACAAGGGGATCAACCTCATCCTCTACTTACAGATGCAATACCTATAACAAGCCCAGAGTTTGAAACATTGATACGAGAATCTTGGAGAAATCAAAGGGTACTTTTAAAGGATGACACAATGATGCAAATTGTACATGAAGGGACCATCTTTTATGTATTTCCAAATGATTATGTTAACTTCCATGTACTTGGTGATGATTTTGTGGATGTGTGTATTGAAAGGGAGAATGAAATTAGTGAGAACATGCCTGATTTGGCTAGCATCACTTTGGTAAAGTGGCCCATCAAGCAGACAACCATGTTGGATGGGATTCCATTACAACACTTTGTTCCTATTAATGGGATGCATGCTAGATGTGTAGACTCGGATGTATCCAATGATGATACTGCTAAAAAACATGGTGATGGGAATACCGTTGCTACATTGTTAAGGAAGCGACGCTACACTTTTATCAACAAATCTCAAAAAACAAGAGTAGCACCAACTTCTTCTTTTTATCTTGCAACTAAGTCATTTCAAAGGGTTTCATGTAGTGATTATTGTGGATAAAAATGTTGTCAGTTTGTAGATTGGGATATGGTGACAAGGTTACGGCAAGAATTTTGGGGAGAGTCTCAGAAAGCACGCACTAATTATGTTTATGATGTCCTATCTATATGCTATGAGAAAGATGAAAAGATGCGATACCAATTCAAAATAAATGGCTCTATTGTTTGTTGTAGAGCATGGTATAAGCTACATGGAATACCAAAGACATGATTTTACTGCTACAAAGAAAAATTTGAAAATGGTGTGCTTCATCATGTGCATGATCACACATGCACATTGAGACGAGGACTTCAACATACTGATTTAGCAAGAGCATTTCTAAATGAGTTTGTGGATAACTCTAAGAAGATGCCACACAAAAGTAGAACACTACTAGATGGCTCAAGAGACACTCAATTAGTGATTCCATCAATGTACAAACAGGTTGACATTTTAAGCAAAATCAATACGACACTTGACCAAATGGGTTATGACAACACGCCATGCATAATATAGGCTCCTGCAACTCTTTTGTTGTGCCATGTGAACTTCTCTCTGTCTCAAGAGAAGAGATCTCTCATCAAGAGAATGTTTAGCTTCTAACCTTGTCTTGATTGAACTGCAAACATTGCACTTAGGGAACTCACTTGTCTTTGTTAAAGTGACATGTGGATAGCCTTTGTTCCACATTCTACCAAAAGAAGACTGCAATTCTTACATTACGCGTTGTTCCTAAGGGTGTGGACTCTGGATACAATTTGCAAGTGGCATTGATAGGTATGATCACTCATGGACATGGAGAAGGTCATTATGGTCACTTTGTCTTGAACGGTTTGTGGCCAACTGATCCAAATATTTTAATTGGCTCAATTTCTAATTGTTTACATAACCTAGAGAGTATAGATAATCATCCTCTTGGTGATCTAGAAACCAACGGACTACCAAGGATCTCTATCTCACTACTAAATGTTTTAAACTCAAGGGATGCTTTGGACTACCACAACTTGAGTGATTGAAAAGAGCCCATTGTGCAGACATCAGAAACTATAGAAGAGGAATTGGGATCATCATTTTGCAAGTTACCGGAGAAATTGTTACTACAATTAGATAATTGTGCAGGGGAGAACAAAAATCAATACTTATTTTCCTATTTGTTCATGCTTGTTGCAAGGGGACATAGATGCAATGTTCAGTAAGTTTTGTTTCAACTAGCATTTTTGATGGTTGGGCATACACATGAGGACATAGATGCAATGTTCAGTAAGTTTTTAGAGAATTTGAGAGTTACACAAACTTATACTTTGCCTCATTTGATGGATACACTAAGGAATAGCTCATCTTCATCTCCAGCTCCATTTATGCTCACAAAGGTCCCTAATTTCAAGTAATATTGTGATGGCTATCTTTGTGATGGACAAGACATACTTATTGGCCATTCCAAACCTCTTCAACTTAGGTTTTTTATGCAAGATGAGACACCCATGATGCAATATGAGGCACATGTAGGTGTATCAAACTGGAGTGGAAGTATTCGCCTTTGGAAAACTAACATAGAAGAAAATCCAATGTTACCACATGGAGATCCACCTTTGGTACCAATGGCAGAGTATGTCAAGGCCCATGAAGAAGTGATTTTAGGGTTGAAGCAAAATTTAGGAAAATAGTTCAAGTGTGCCACGATATTATAGGCCCATGATAGATTACTGGACTAAGGTAATTGACAAGCTTGGAAGAGAAATCATATCAGAGGGAGTCTTTTACAAACAATTTTGGCCAAAAACGCAAGAATCTCGTCACAAACAATGCACCACAATGAGCTTACAACAAGGAGCTGAAAGATTTAGGTCTTGAAGAGCTAAATGATCATTTCTGTGGTCCTCAACAAGATAATAGACCAAGGGAAGAGTTTGACCCTCTATCTGATGTACACCAAGGTGACTTTGTTATGCTACTTCCAAGTGACATGGATATCTATCCAGTTTGGCTTGCAATGGCTTTATCAAACATTGACAACGAGTCTACATCACCAAACTATAGAAAATTTTGGATTCAATATTGGGCACCTTGTGCAAGAAAGAGTGGGATGACAAATACTGAAGCTTACACTAATTGTTGGAAGGGTTTTTGGGTTGTTAACTATAAGGACCCGCAAGTGTGGGAATCTGTAGATGCAATTGTTTGGTCTTGGAAAACAAGGTCCATTTTCAAGGATTAAGATTCGAGAAAGGCATGCTCTAAAAGCTAAAACTGGCCTTGCTGTGCACATCATCAACCACACTTGGATCAAAGTTTGGACATGGCATCCAATTTGGAGTAGATTTTATGGAGCTTCTATTGTTACTATAATGGTTGTAAACAAGACCTTTGATTGTAGTGATCTTTCTTTCTTTTATTTCATTACTAGTATTTATTCAAATTCATGCTTTGGGCCTCCTCAAATTTTGGTGTTTATCAACACCATAATTCTTTCAGATTTCACTCTACCCATCAGCAAGTATATCAATATTTTTCCCATTTTAAATGGAAAATTTCCAATTTACATAAAATTAGTCAATTTGGAGATTTCCATAATGAGGGATTTTTACCATAATATGTCAAAATTATCATATTACGCTTGGATAGAGGGATTCTATGTCAAAAGTTAAAAGGATAATGTGGGAGGAAAAGGGATGGAGTTTAGGTCCAAGATAAGGGATTGGGAATCCTTGAGGTGTTGGGTTTTGGATAAGAGAATGGGGTACACTTGTGCATGGAGCCATTTAGATGCATTCTCTAAATGGTTATAACATTTGCATCACAAAAGAGGCGACCAACAAGGGAGGGTTTATGGATCTTAGTTAAGAAAAGAAAGAGGCAAGGTTTGTGGTTATCTATAGAGGAGGAGAGGTTAAAGATTCACTCATTCTTAGGAACAAGGAGGTACTTTGAGACAAATGGAGGCGAGGAGGAAAGAAACAAGGGGTAGGGGTGGGGAAGAGATTTTTGAGTAGGTAAGAGGGTCCATGAGGTGGCAGAGGTCTTTCTTATTATACCAGGCCTTGGAGAGGATGATCAGTCCTAGATTTTTATTGGACGGTTTGATATAATAATGTTATGGTTATTTCTTAAGGAGGATATGGCTTCAATCAAGAAGGGCTTTTGAGTGGAAGGGAGAAAAGAAAGAGAGAAGGGCTTTAAGGAGGATGAACATATACTTGAAGGCAAGGTTAAGGGTCAAGGAAGGAGAGCAAGGATTCCAAGAGGGATTAGGGATAGGCAAAGGGAGGGGAGAAGAGAGGGAAGTATCTTTAAAAAACATTTTAAGTTGAAGAGTTCTTTTTAGGTTAGAGTAAGCTTCAAGGATTGTAGCCGGTGAGGGTGGAGAAGAGGGAGGAATAAATTGTGTGTCAATGGCTTTTAGTCTATGCTTTCTTCAATGTGCATCCCATAGTAGTTTGTCAATGGAAGTCTTTGGACTCACTACATATCCCCATGGATCATTGTCTTCATATAAATTCCATGGTTGTGTGGTTGTTGTAGACGGGAGACCATTGTGAATGATGGGAGGATGCTTCTCTTTGCTCATCTTTGACTCTCTCAATTTTTTGAGGCTCTTGAGTGTTTGTGGTTTTTTGTCTTTGTAGACTCTTGGTAGCAAAAGCGACAGTGGAGCCTAATGGTCTTCTATCCTTTTTGTTTGATATTCTTCCTCATGTGGTTTTGTGCTAGGCGAGGCAAAGCTGGTGATCAATTATGATGCTGCTCTTTAGTCCTCCTCTATTCTTCTTCTTTCCTTCTTTGCTCCTCTTCTCTTTCTTGGCAACTTGCTCCGACAGTTATTGCTACTTGTCATTGTGCTTGTTGCTGTATTTCTTCCTCCATCTTTCTCATTTATTCATCTTCTCTTTTGTGCATCTTTGGCTGCGTACTTAGGCGATAATCTTGCTTAGCTCTGTTTTAATCCTCATATAATAACCTTGGAGCTTATAGCCATGTGTAGCATCCATGGGAATAGAGGCTTGTTAAATTAATGAGGCTATGAGATTGGATTTTTGAGAAGCTTCTCTTAGAAGCTGGATGGATTTTATCAGGTTATATGATATGACAGATCGTGTTGAGCAGCTAATAGGAGCATGACAAATAGTTGACGCAAAGGACTGCAACTAGACCTATGCTAGTGGGGCCATGCTAGATGAGACTTGGTGCAAGGCACGTGGGGCTCCGTCATTGGTGCAATGGGTGAATGCCATAGACTTTGAACATCGATGCTACATGGCTCTTGATAGATGAAATAACTCTTGACGGCTACCTGATGTGAATGGGATAGTACTAGCTAGGGTGAATGAAAGAGAAACATCGTGCATACAAGTAAGTGTGTGTTGGCAAAATTATCACTCAAGTGAATTAGGTTCCAAGATCAATTAACTTGGACTCATAAACACGATCTTGAGTTTTTGCTAAGCCATCACAAGTTCGCCATAAACAAGAGAGATGTAATGCAAAATATACATTAAACCTTTAACCTGTCTTAACTCCCATCTTTTTCTCATGAAGGATTTCAAACATGTACCATCATCCAAGTGGAAGACTTTAAAACCTTTCAAATCAACCCTTAACTCCGATCTCTTTTGTGTAGAAATCCCTCTTTAGTACGAATCCAACTTTAGTGGACATCTTTTTGGAGCCCCAAAGTTGAACTTTCGTTTAACTAGAGTCTTCAAACTTCAACTACCCATCTCAATCTTTATAAGCTGAGCCTTAAGAGATTGTATTTTAGCGTTGATGAGACCTGTAAGGTCGAAACGCGTCGATCCCATTTGTACGATCTTGCTCGCCTTTCTCTCTAATCTCATTTTATTTTCTCTGTGAGAATTCTCACGTCTTTCTATTTTATACCATATATGCTCACCTAAATGACACTGCTTCCACTTCAGCCTCTAAATGGTCCTATCTTCTTCATCAATGTGCTTATGTTTCTGTGTTGTTGCATCCACCTGCCAGATTTATTCACCTTTTATGAAGTGCTATCTCTCCTCGTGGCAGTCGGAGGTTGCAAGGTATGAAAAAGCCATGTCCTCCCTTGTTGTCTATAAACTATCATCGCATGTTTCTCCTTTCATCTACGTTAGTACATTTACTCGGTTGGCCCTGCTTCTTATGAGATCTTGTCTACTTTCACACAACTTCCTTGTGTCATCAATTTGTGTCACTGGATCTTGAGCTCTACTTAGCACTCTCACTGGATTCGTTTGGAGAAGAAGGCTATCGACCCTTTGCAGATGATGCTATCTAATTGAGGACATGGCTTCATCTCGATTAACAATAGCCGGCAAGAGTCCCGAAAGGCATTATTCTCCCTCTTGATGTTGCTCATCCATTGTCTATGTGTGGCATCTTCCGGAATTAGCTTATTCATATTTCACGGTTGTTTGCTCTTTACCCAACTACTTCATGTTCATCTTTGTGGAAGAAGTCAAACTCGTATGCCGCTACCCAACTACAAGTCTATCTGTTGCTCTAATTTTATGGGAAATTTTATCCATTTCAACTGCACCAGCCTCCTGTACTGACTCCACCTCGAAGGCGGCCTTTCCCTCAAGCTAGCCGACAATAGCTTAGGGATGGTATGGACATGTAACCTCCTCTGGTTGAAGAAAGAACCTCCAACTCTTGTTGGCCTCTTTACACTTTATGATTACCATACTCCAGCCCACCCAAATACAGGATGATCCTTGTTGATTGAGTACAAGCTTTTTCTAGCTTCTAAACCGTGATGTATCTTAGCCCAGCCCTTGGAAAGCTTTTGCACCCCATCCTAATAAATTCTATTACTCTAGTGTCATCATGCATCTCTGGATCTTGTACCTAGTAACATGAGATAAGGAAAGCTTTAGCCCTTCCTCTCTACCAGCAACGCCCGCCCTCAAAGTTGTGCTACTTGCCACTTTGGTGACCCCTACTCTATGCCAACAACATTGTACCTCAGCATTGCAGTATTTGGTAGTGCTACTTGCTATGGTAGGATTTCCTAAATTGATAACACCTGGTAGCTCCTAGATCCTCACCAACAATAATTGTAAAATTATTTAGAGCTCCCGAGTCTTAGTTCTTTGATTTTCTCCTTAGCCCCAACTCTCCGTTTGCATCATGCCCTCTTTTTCCCGAAATAGTTGTCATGTCTCTAAGCCTCTACTTCGCTTTCTTTGCCATTATTTATTGTTGCAAAGATCAACCCATTTTGTGGTCCTTGGTGGATTTTTTACTATTAATGTTGCTCTTTTCATCTCCAATGCATGGAAAAAACCGGGGATCAACAATCCCGTTAAGCTTTGTTGTTCCTTTTGCTTTTATCCCTCGAAAGCACCAAATATTTTTATCCCTATCTTTGAACCTCAACATTTTATTCTTCGCTTCATGCATGTAGGGATATAGTTACTCTAAATGATTCAAGAAAACCTAACCTTGTCCCCCGACTTCTTATCAAGAAAGTCCCTTGCTTTTGATGCCTTCGTGAGGAGCTTCATGCAGCTCGTGAATCTTTCCTACTTTGGGATTGCTAATCATACATTGGGAATCACTATTGAATGTGTCAAAGATATGACATTGCATCAGAGTTTTGTCTATCATACCATTAAGCTCTTGTGTAGCTTGTAACCCTCCAATTACTTTTCCTACTATTGGATAACAAACTTCTTGTAATATGTGTCTGCTTTTCTCTGCCTCACATCGAAAATTGACATTTCTCAGTGCTCTATTGTGTACCCGTTCCCAAATAAAGGTCTTTTCCTACTCTGAGCATAGGATATATGCATTCTACAACATTCTTTGCCAGATTTTAGTTCTTTTTTCAACAGCTTGTTTGTTTTCTAAGAACGGCTACTTTGGCATGCACTGGCTAGCTCTGTTCCTACATTCTTGTTATTTTGTCCTTGTCTACTTTGCCCCCTTCAAACCTAAATTTCCCAATTATCAAGACCTTTGTTACAAGAACACCTTCACATTTACCAATGCTCTTTGGTCTTTGTGACTGATTATTATTTTGCCCCTTGCTCCAGTTGTAGCGTAGCTGCCTGGGTGTTGAAATATGTTTTTAGCCTTTAGGTAAATTATCCCTTTTGGCCTGAACCCACTTCAAGCTACACCCATATTTTCACAAGTGCTTTTTATAAATTAACAACTGTATTTACGTTACCAGTCATGCGCCATCCTTCGTTCCTTTGCTCCGACGTTTGTTTTGTTCCCTTTTGACCTCGACCCATTTCAAGCTTCACCCATATTTTCACAAGTGCTCTCTGTTATCTAACAACCATATTTTCGTTACTAGTCATGTGCCATCCTTCCTTCCTTTGCTCAACATTATTTTGCTCCCCTCAACATGTCACCATGCTGCAAACATGAGTGTCTCTACTAAGGAGCTATTCCACATCAATATGGCATCACCGATAGAGCAAATGTCATATAGATTCTTCATGATACCAAAGGAAACTCAAAATGGTGTCGTATCAGCTTCGAATCAAAGGTAATCTCTTGAACTTTTCCACACACCATCCTTCTTGGGATAATCAATTTTTTTCTTGGGTTTACTTGACAAGTGACTTCACTTGTATCCACATACCAATGAACTGGTGGGTTCAATTGCATTTCCATACATAGTGATTCTTGGGTTTGCATGTGACCATGATTATGTCCACTTATATTTGATATTTAATTATCCACAACTATAAACTCTCTATTTTTTTACATCAGAGTATGATTGGTTTGGCTTTTATTTGGTTTCAATGCTAAGGTTTTGGTCGAATTCATTGCTTTTGTTTAGGAAGGCTAAGAAGTGAGGATTGGTCTTCAATTTACAAAGAAGCATCGGAAATTCATGAGAAAATCATTTAGGAGAATTAGATATTGATTATTATGACATATGCAATGATGGGACCCCCAACATTTGACGCCATTGCCGGGGACAATGGCCTATGCTAGTGTAATTGTGGAATAATCGGATGTGTTTCCTTACTAATTTCACTACTAATTTTACTTGTGTGTGTATGTTTTTGTGGATTTTGGATGTGTGTGCATGAAGCAATGTGTTCATAATTCCCTAATTTGCCACCGTATCTTGCCAATTGTGTGTTTACACACTCTAATTTCACACTAACCCCTTGCTAATTTCACTAATTTTGCTAACATACACACTAATTTGCTACTACGGATTGGAGCTTTCAACCGTTATCGATCTTCAACGGAAAGGTAATCAAGGTGGTATTCTCAACCTTCCTAGAATCTCAAGATGTGTAGAATTGTGTAGAGATCCCACCATGATGCAATGCAATGATGATGCTATGTTGATGCAATGCAATGTTGATGCTATGTTGGATTGAAATTGATTGTTCGTTTTCATGCCGTTGTAATGCCGAAATTTTTAAGATTTGGTAGCGTATGAATTTGGCAAGTTTCAATTGCTACTTGATGAATGTCCGGGACGTTGCTAATTGTGTGCCTAATTGAGTTAATTGCATGCTTGGATAGTCAATTGCAAGCGTGTGTACACTAAAATCAAGTGTGTGTACATTCTAATTGAGTGTGTGTATGCTTAATTTTAGGTGTGTGTGCACTATTTTTCCCATGTTTGTGCACCTAAAATCAATGTGTGCTTAATGATTTTTCAATTGTGATGGTTCATTTGTGTTGTGCTCATGCCCAACTAATGATTTGTGAAGTCACATTGCAAATTCGACAAGTTTAACCCTTTTGTGTGCGCACCTAAAGATTGGTAAAAACTGTCAATTTTATTAGTGTGTGTGCATAAAAAGTGCTAATTTGCATGATTAATTCATTTTTTGATTGTATATTTGATGTGTGTAATGGTTAATTGATGCATTTTTTAGCTCAAAACATGGATTTACACACTTCAATTGCGTCAAATTTTGACCTAATTTTGTCGGTAATTTTGCCGGTTTAATTGCCTACTCTTGATTTTATTGATAAAATTGTTTGGCAATTGAATTGATGTGATTTGTGTGATTTTTTTTGGATGCACTATTCTCCTATGCGTGGAAAATTTTTAGAAAATTTTTGGATATTTTTTGGATAATTTTAATAAATTTTTGATAATTTCTTGCTAATTTTTGCATCAATATTTGCTTAATTCCATAAAAAATTCATAATTTTTTATCTTTACGAGTTGTTTTGAATGTGAGTTTAAGCTTGATTTTGAGCGCATTTGGGCTTTCGTTTGCCAAATTTTGAGCGATTCGCTACTTTTGGGGATTGTGTTGACGATTTTGTCGAATTTGGTGTTTTTGATATAATCTGCTATTTTTGGTGTGCTTTTGTGCAACAAAAATGTTTGGTTGTGAAGGATGATGATTTTTTAAGGTTTCTAAAATTTTCCATGAATTTTTTGGATTTTTCTGGTGATTTTTTGGATTTTCGGGTGATTTTTAGTGTTTCTGCTAATTTTCGGCCTATTTTTGGGCATTTTTGGATGTTTGGAAATAAAAAAATAAAAAAGGCGATTTTTGGCCTCGGCGCTTTGCCTTGTGGCACATAAAAATTCTTTGCCGGTGGATATCTTTACGGTTCATCGACATTAAAAAAAAAGTACTTCTCTTCTTCTTCTTCCCGCTCCGTGTGAACCAACCCCACACCCTCACTCTCTCTCTAACTTTCTCTCTCCTCCCCAACCCCTCCCCAAGGCGATTATTTATAGTATCTCACTAATCTCCTCTCTCTCTCTCTCTCTCTCTCTCTCTCTCTCTCTCTCTCTCTCTCCTCCCCACCCCTCCCAATCGCGATTAACTAACTGCCCCCTTTTTCTCTCTCTAACTCTCATTCTCTCTCCTCGCTTTGTTGCTACACGCCAAGCCGGACTTCCTCTTGCTCTCTCTTTTCTCATATGCCCAGCACGCTACCACTATCTCTCTCTCTCTCTCTCTCTCTCTCTCTCTCTCTCTCTCTCTCTCTCTCTCTCTCTCTCTCTCTCTCGACTGTGCCAACACACGCGTGAACGCCATTAACACACACACACACACCCTGCCCCGCTGCCTGCGCACCTGCCACGCTTGCACATTAACGCGCTGTATGTCTCTCATTGCCCCACTGTCGAACACTGCCTGCGCACCTGCCACATCAGCACTGTCCTCTCTCTGCTGCCTCCGAAATTAACGTGCTACGCGCTGCTGTTAGACACCCGAGGTCAACGGTGCCAGCGTGCCAGGTAAGCAGAACCCAAAACACGATTTTTTTTTTAAAGATTAATAAAAAATCACAAAAAAGAATAATAAATCAAATATATCACATACAAAAAACAACACACCAAAAATTTATAAAAAAAGAAAAAAACTCGTAAAAAATAAAAAAGGATTAAAATTTTACAAAAAAAAACCTCTAAGAAAATTTATAAAAATTATCAAAAAATCACCAAAAAAAAAGAAAATTAACCAAAAGATTCATTTAAATATAAAAAATTATAAGTAAATCCCAAAAATAGTGGAAAATCCATAAATCACAAAACAGATTCATTAAAAAGCAAAAAGTGATCAAAAAAATAAAAAAATCACAAAAATTTCATAAAAACTCAAAACAAATCTTCAAAAAATCCAAAATTCACAGAAAATCATAATAAAATCATCAAAATACTTTAAAAAATTCAAAATTCAAAATTTCACAAAAAATTTTAAAAATTTAAAACAAAAGTCACTGGAAGTGCCAGAAAAAGCCACGAAGAGGCAGAAAAGCAAAAAAACTCACCGTCGGAGAATCACACCAAACAAATCATGCAAAAGCAAACGAGTCAAAAGAAAGAAAAGCCGGGAAGTGTACCGCACACCGAACAAACCGCAAAAAGTGAACCAGAGATTAGTCGGAAGAAAAAGAGTGAAAAGATCGACTGGAAGCCGTGAGCGGTAGAAAATTTTTAAAGTTGTCAAAATCAAGCATTGCAAATTAGCATCTAGTTGGACGAACGGGGACAACTCATGGTGGATTGCAGATTAAGTTGTTCAAGGCCCGGGTTTTCATAGTTTAAAAGGTTGCACCGATTCTAAAACTTTCAAGCTAGAGTTAATCAACTCTTGTGAGTTTGAAGAGCAATCAACTACAAAAATTGCTTTGTCACAAGCAATTTAATCAAAATCGAGCAGCAAAAAGTCTGCTAATCAATATCAAAATCTGCTAGGATACAGTTTTTACAGAACAAGCCAACATGGACTCAAACTGAGCTGAGAGTTCAAGTGCAGCAGAGCAAGCCAGTAGCAGTGGCAACACAGGTACAACTACAATTGAGCAGATTCTACAACTATATGGCTACAATGGGGATAAATTTTTATACACAGATACAATAGGCCATAGACATTAGGGAATTTCGGAGGTCATTTGGAGGGCCTTCTAAGAAAATGTATTTTTTGCACTCTCTCTCTGGAAAAAATGGCAAATGATAGAGCTGGGTCTTTCATAATAAAAGTTCAAAAAGTGTACTTTAAGTAGATTCCTTACTCTTCTGAACATTCGTTCGTAGTGATTGAGGGATAATCCTCTTTTCAGTTGCATTGAATGAACCTCGTCAATATGGAGGGAATGAGGCTAACATGGAGGGACGAAGGCGCAGCCGCTATTCACTTTCCATTAAACGTGCACATTTGGCTAATGGCGCACTCCTCAAATGGCACAAATGTTACCCAGAAACGAGCCAAATATCACCTTCACATTGATTTGGACAATGAGTACCAACCATTGATTAAGCACAGTAAAACAAACACACATATACCTCCCGCTTCCATAGACACGCTCAGAGCTCAGGGAGCTAAACACATAGATATCTGGACGAGAGGCTCTCTCTACCCTAAGAATCCAATGACTAATGCGTCCCCACCGTTTGTCAATCCTACAAGCTTGTTGACCTTTGCTGGTGATGGGGAAAAGGGCCTTCTGGGTTATTGTAAATCTCTTACAAGAGAAGCTGAAACTTACAAGGGCATTCTCCAAGCTCAACAATGTGAGATTGTTCGCCTTTCACATTTACATTCTACAGATCAGGTTACCATTTTGCAACATAAAACAGAGGTACAAGAACTGAAAGGAAAGGTGCGAAGTTGTCAAATGAAGGACACCATCTTGGGTGGTCGTATCCGAAAGAAGAAATTGCGCAATCTTGAAACATTGCAGGTTGCATCACGAGGTCTCAAGAAAAGAATCCGAGCATTAAGGTGATGCTTCTTGGTTGGCTACATTGTCTTAGTTAAGTAATCTTTTTGTTTTTTCTTGTTATGCATTGTTTTCATGTGCCTAAATAGTGTTAGTGAAGCAAATTTTCTGTTATTTACTTATGCATTGTCTTCATGTAGAGATTCAATCTATCCTGACAAGGAAAACATTGACCCCAAAGCCAATATAGGAAAGAGATTGAAGCCACTTATAAGTAGAAGCCTGACAGCAGATATAGTACATGACAAGAAGTTTAAGGTCCTACAACGAAATGTAGTGGACCGCTTTATTTCAGAGAACTCAGTGCCTGCAAAAGAGATACAAGGCACACTTGATTCACTTGGTGTAAGCAAAAGAGGATATTCGGCTATCCAAAAGTCTGTCTCATCCATCTTTGTTAAGAAGGGTATAAAATCCAAACTTCTACCATCAGCCTCAAGTGTCTGGAAAGAAAGGCTTCCAGCTTAACGAGGCACAGGGAGACTATCTTGGACAACCCTTTCATATTAAAGCAACTTACAGTGGCCATGGAGCAAACATGGCATATGATGAGTTCAATAATATTTTTATGGACCTGCGGATATTACAGAAGAGAATGGTGGAGTTTTACAACATCACATTTGAAGAGTCACGAGGGGTATTACATTTTGTGTTAAAACTGGATGAGTGTGATCTTGTTAAAGAGAAAAAGCTAGAGCATGTTACTATTACTTTAATGAATAGAGCCCTCTCAAAGTGTCCCAGTGATGATCCTTTATATTTTAGTGTTCAATCAGAATCTAACATATGGTGGCTTGGTGCGTTTGAGGTAAGCGAGATTCTCAGGTAAGCTCAAATGTTCACATCTACTTAAGTCTCATTTATTTTGTGTTGCAGGTAAAGAAATAAGATCATGAGATTCTATATTGGGTGTTCCATCGAACTAATATTCCGGAGATGATTGATCGACAGACTAACAAGGGAGAGGTACTACGTCTAGATGGAAGGGGAGACTTTCAAGTTCAGTGGCATCTTGTAGGTGACCTCAAAACATTAAAGTGCATGTATAATTGTGGAATGGGTGCAATGGAAAGTCGCCGTGTTTGTTCTGCATGGAGCCTGCAAAGGTCATGGACCCAAAGTGGTGGAGAAAAGCTCCAACACGTCACATTGAGGATCCTGCTTTTCGACCGGTTTTGAAAATACCACTTGTGAATGTCCACATTTGTACAATGCATGCTCTTTGTAGAATTGTGGAGAAATTGGTCTACTTATATATCGGGTTTGCTTGGAAGATTAAGAACTCGGCAGAACGACAAGTAGCCATGCAGTGCTTAGAAATGGTACTGTCGGATATGGGGCTTCATGGTGGCAATGTGAAAATCCAACGGGATGAAAAGAGATCAACTCCTGAGAAGGATGTCCCATGCAAACCATCCATCTGTGGGGTGAAGGCACGGAGGTTTTTATCTAAACCCCAAGGTACAAGAGATCCGAAGCTAACAAAACATGGAAAAATATATAACACATCTTATGTTAGCAAGGTAGAGTATCAGAGCTGGAAAAAGCTACATATTGCAGTCAAAGACCAAGAACCAACTACTCGTAACGCGAAGGCTGAGGTTTGGCGATCAATAGACATCCTATTTTTGATGTGCGACAAAGATGACTGGTCACAAGGTGATATGAACAAGTTCAAGGAGAATCTCAACCTTTTGAAAAAATCATTCAAGACATCATGGACAGACACCCAGATTACTCACTACATGGTATTATCGTGTATTTCATTCTCTCTTATGTGCAAATATGTGAGTGTAAAACATTCTAACTAATCTGTTTTCATATCCAGCACATCATCTTCAATCATTTACCATATTTTATACAAAAGTATGGGAACCCGGCAATATGGAATACCCAAGGGATGGAAAAGTCTCATTACATGGCGAGAAATGCTTATTTCAGGCACACACGACATGGTGGCTCTCGAATCAAGGCTAACGGTTTGAGAGAACTATTTAATGGTTCTATCGTAGAATCATTCATCGAATGCAGGCAAAAGAAGTCTTGGCAAATTCAGCAACAGCACAAGCCATCAGACATTTACAACAACAAAAAGTTAAAAGATCAATGGCATACAACAACTCCGGAGCTCGTGAAAGTCAACGAAGGTGGAGAGAGACAATGGTGTATGTGAATCACAAGTGGAGAAAGATACTCTGAGTGGATGACATTGTACAAAATTTATGTAATACATGATCTTATACAATTGCTACTTGAAGTGTATCAAGATTTTGAAGGTTCAATTTTGTTTTTTGGCACGTCACCCTTGTAACGAATCATGAGATGTTTGCCATACTCTAAAAGTTCATCTAGGTTTTGTCTACCAAGAGCTAGTGCCATTGTTGTGTAGGTGTAGTAATACGCTGCCCGACCACCTGTATAGCCCGGGCAATAACCAAAACAATCTCTAGCAAACACTTTGTCCACAAGAATGACTTTATCTGCACTTTTGGGCAGCACGGGTCTACCCAAGAAGCGTGATAGTGTCTTGAATGTGTAAGTTGCTATTGAACCCTCTTGTGACATGGAATTGTGAAAAACTACTATCGGCGACTCGCAAAGCTTTGAAAGGTACTACGCTAGGGCACATCCCTTCCACGATACTCTCGAGTCCACCGCCGAATGAAGTCATCCTTGTCAGCAATCCAAGACTGCACATATCATGTCAGAAGTGACAGAGAGAGAGAGAGAGAGAGAGAGAGAGAGAGAGAGAGAGAGAGAGAGAGAGAGAGTTACCATGAAGCTTTCATCCTGCAGAAAGAGGTTTTCCTGCCACAGGTCTACAGATGTAGTTGACCCCTGACCTGAATGGTTAAACCAATCCTCCACCTCTTTGTTACTTGTTGATGGTCTTAGGCTTTGTCTTATTGCTTGGAAGGTGGCTTCATCAGGTAGTGTCTCCTTGTATTTTTCAGCTTTCTCAAAGCATCTTCGGAGGCATTCCATTGGATTGCTGGATGTTTCCATTGCCTCATCATCACTACTATCCTCTGAAACAAATCCACTCCTCTCCTCTTGGACTCTGGAAATAATAGCGAGGGAGAAATCCTCCCTTAAATAAAAGACGCTTTGCACATCATGTAAGAAGATATAGGTCTTGTCTCCAATCATGAAGTCAGACACAGCAGGCAACATCATCTGAGCATGCTTCTCAGTGAAGTTACTGACATCCAATGGAAGTTTGATTTTTGTGGTTTTCACAGAGAGCATCTTACTTCTTTGTACTTCAATTGCCTCAACCTCAAGGTCGACTGTATCTTCAACCTCCTCGACTTCTTGTATATGAGTTGTCTTCTCGCATTCTTCATCTGGTGCTGCATCCTGCTCCTCTAACACCTCATCAGGATTCTGCATGAAGAATCCAAACATGCTGTTCAGGTAAATCATAAAGCCAAAGGCTTCCTGAATGAGTTTGCATTCTTTTTGGTGCAAAGGGCAGGCTGAATGTCGGCAAGAAGGTGGTAATTCCCTATACTTCTTCAGTCCCTGTCCCTTTCCACCACAGTCATTTAAATGCACAAGAGTCATAGTGGGCAGAACAACCCTCCCTACCTGCACCATCACTTCAAACTTATATCTCTGTAGGACTGCAAGAAATTACTGTGCTGAGCTAACAGGTCTTCAATGTCAAACTTTGGATTAAACATAGAATGAACTAGATCAAACTTGTCCCCAGCACCACAAGATGCTGCAAAATCAAACAGCCTCTCATCAGTTGCAGCTGGGTCTTCCAGAGAAGACACATCCTCTTTGGCTTTACATTTAGTTGCACAGGGACTACTTTCTAGCACATCTGCATCATCTGAGAAGTCTATATTCCTCTTTCTTGACAAGTACTGTACAGGGTGAGGGAGCTTGTAGGGTGAGGGATCCTCTTGCCCTGGTGACCTCTCTGATTGATCTTCACCAATTGACTTTTCTTCAGATATGTCCTGACAAAAGTCAACAGTTCTTTTGGCAGAAACATTAAGCAATTGAGCGTGCAAAGGTTGAAATCCTGGCACAAGCTCTGGGTCTGGTTTCAGCCTCTTCTACCTACTGGACCTTAATCCTATTCATCAGGAAACATGACAAGTCTCACTCTCTCTCTCTCTCTCTCTCTCTCTCTCTCTCTCTCTCTCTCTCTATCTCTATATATAATATATATATATATATATATAATATCTGTCTCTCTCCAAAGCACAAACAAAAACACACATAGTCTCTCTCTCTCTCTCTCTCTCTCTCTCTCTCTCTCCCCAAAGAACATTGAAAAAATACACATAGACTCTCTCTCTCTCTCTCTCTCTCTCTCTCTCTCTCTCTCTCTCTCTCTCTCTCTCTCTCTCTCTGTATGTGTCTCTTTGTACTAAAGGCGTGCAAGGACGACAACATAGTTTTTGCAACTCTCTACGCGCGCCTTAAGTACAATTGAGAGAAAGAGAGAGAGAGAGAGAGTCATAACTATACTATAGGTGCGCGGAGAGAGCTGTAGCCAGTGTTTGCTTGGCTCTACGCGCCGTTAGTAACGGGGACAGAGAGGAAGGGAGAGAGAGAGTGTGTATGTCTCTGTGTGTGTGTCTTTGTGTATGTGTGTGTGTGTCTCTGTCTATGGAAGTATGTGTTGAGGTGTGTGTGTGTTGAACAACAGTCTGGGTTTTTCTTTGTTTACACACACACACACACACACACAATTTGTACCAACTGTTGGAATACAGAGAGAAAGAGTGAGAGATCACCTTTTGTTGGTGGGGTTTGCAGAAACTCCAAGGGAGGTGTCTCCTCCATTGCTTTTTGTCTGTCAAAGTGACTCTGTCTCTCTCCCTCTCTCTCTCTGAGAGTAAGGAGTCCCTCTCTCAATCTGTCTCTCTCTCTCTCTCCTTCTCTCTTTCTATGGTTCTCTATCACTCTCTCTCTCTATCACTCTCAAGATCCTCCTAGAGCTTCCTTGGTTGAAATCCAAGAGGAGGAGACTCACCAACTCACCACAAAGGATCTCCTCTATGCCATGCTTAGGGAAAGGTAAGAGAACATGATGCTTTTATTCTCTTTGACCCTGGTTCTACTCACAATTTTATATCTATAGAGTTGGCCACCAAACTAGGCATACAATCCTACGAGATGGGAGATGTCCTACCCGCACACAGTGCCTTCAAGGGGCAAGAAGATTCAGTCACTCCCTTAATCGGAAAATTGAGGCTTCATGTCCAAGGATATGTGGACAAAGAGGACTTCTTTATCTCTCCTCTCAAGCATGAGGATGTAATCCTAGGGGCACCATGGTTTGACCGCCTGGCTGCCGATGTTAAATTTCCTAAAAGGAAATCTCCTTTAAGTTCAGGGAAAAAGACATGTATATAGATGCTAAGGAAATGGGTAACACTATCCCCATTGTACATACACCAACTTTCAACAAGTCAATAAAGAGCTCTATTTCCATGTACATGATTTTTGTTAAAGATTCTCAAAATGAACCTAATGCTTTAGCAAAAGAAAATAAAAGCAACCAAAAGAAATTAGAGTTATCCAATTTTCTCAAGGGGTTTCAAGATGTTTTTATTGACGAAATCCCTTGTGAGCTACCTCCTAAACGAGGTAATGATGACCATGCAATTGAACTTCTTCCAGGAAGTTCACCGCCTAACAAACCTCCTTATAGAGTTTCTCAAGCTCAACAAGAGGAGATTATGCGGCAAGTGCATGAGTTAGTTGAGAAGGGCATGGTTAGGCCTAGCTCATCTCCATTTTGCTCACCTGTGCTATTAGTGCAAAAGAAAGACGGCACATATCGTATGTGTGTCGACTATAGAGCATTAAATAGGATCACTATCAAGAATAGGTTTCTCGTTCCACGGGTTGAAGACCTATTTGATAAGCTACAAGGATCAACCTACTTCAGTAGGATTGACCTAAAAAGTGGCTATCATCAAATAAGGATAGTTGATCAAGACATTGTAAAGACCGCATTTCGCACCACATTTGGTCTTTACGAATATATCATCATGCCTTTTGGCTTCACCAATGCACTAGCCACATTCAACCGCTTGATGGAGAAGCTGTTCAGGCCTCATCGAACCTTCACTGGAGTGTTCTTTGATGATGTTATCATCTACTCTAATTCATTAGACGAACACAAGCAACACCTCCAGGTAATATTTCAAGTTTTAAGAGAGAATAAACTTTATGTTAATCGAAAGAAAATTGAATTTTTCTTGCAAGAGATTTAGTGTTTAGGTCACATTATCTCTCAAGATGGCATCCAAATGGATCCATCAAAGTTAGAGGTAGTAAAAGGATGGCCTAAACCCAAGAATCTTCATGAACTAAGAAGTTTTATAGGTATGTGTGCATACTATAGACGCTTCATAGAAAAGTTCTCACAAATTGCGGGACCATTACATGACCTAACAAAGAAAAGCGTTAGGTATACATGGTCTGCTAAGGAGAACAATGCTTTCGAAAAACTTAAAGAAAAGCTTATCTCTCAACCTGTGCTTACACTACCGGATCTCTCAAAACCATGTGAGGTCCAATGTGATGCTTGTGGTGATTGCCTTGGAGCTGTTTTGCTCCAAGATGGGCACACCATAGGCTATGAGAGTCGAAGGCTCGACCCTGTTGAGCAAGCTTTAGGCATATATGAAAAGGAACTCCTTGCAGTTCTACATGCCTTAGACTCATGGAAGCACTATTTATTGGGGACTCCTTTCATTCTACGAATGGATCACCAAAGTCTTAAGTACTTCATGACGCAGACCAAGCTCTCCGACAAACAAATGAGGTGGACAAATTTCCTTTCACAATTTCATTTTCATATTGCTCACATTGTTGGCAAGCATAATCAAGTAGCTGATGCACTCTCAAGACGGCCAAGAGTGAATGCGGTTTCCATAGCAACTCACAATGATCTATCTTCAATGATAGATGAGTATGCTATTGATCCCAATTTTAGAGATGTGATTTCAGCCCTTGCATTAGGGAAGAAAGAAGAACCATTTACTTTACAAGATGGTTATCTTCTCTATGGCAATAGACTATGTGTTACTAACTCACTAAGTGAGAAAGTAATGTATGAATCTCATGCTCCACCGTATGCGGGGCATAGAGGGATTTGGTCTACCTTAAAGGGAATTGAAACATATTTCTATTGGCCCACCATGAAAGTGAACGTACAAGAGTATGTTTCTAAATGTGTTGTATGCCAAAAGACAAAATTTGATAGAGGGAAGCAACTTGGATTGCTTCAACCCTTGCCAATCCCTAATTCACCATGGGAGAGCATATCCATGGATTTTATCTTTGGATTGCCAAAGTCTATCCATGGGAGGAATATGGACGATAGTAGACAGGTTCAGTAAACAAGCTCATTTTATACCTGGCAAAAAGACTATCAAAGCCCATCAAATGGCAACCCTCTTCATTTCACAAATTTTCAAGTACCATGGCTTGCCCATGTCCATAGTGTCGGATAGAGATTCCAGGATGACCAGTAATTTTTGGAAGGGTCTCTTTGAGAATTTAGGGACAAGGCTAAACTTCTCTTTGGCCTATCATCCACAAACGGATGGCCAAAGTGAAATAGCTAACCTAACAATTCTCGATCTACTAAAAGCCTATGTAATGGAAGTAGATCAAAGATCCCAATGGGAGAAGTACTTACCCTTAGTGGAGTATGCTTACAATAACACTGTACATACTTCCACGGGAAAAGTACCTTTCGAGGTAATTGAGGGAAGATCAAAAAGTCCCTTGCTACTTAAGGTAAATGGGAAGATCTTCGCTACAGATGAGTATAGCCGAGACCTACAAGAATCTTTTCAAAAGATTAGGGATGATATCTCTATCTCACAGCAAAGGCAAAAGGCTGTTGCTGACAAGCACAAAAGAGCCCAAGCCTTTAAAGATAATGATTGGGTCTTGTTAAAGTTTCCCAAGGTTCGATTGAAGCACACGACCGGCAAGAATCCTACGGGCCACCAAAAGTACTATGCTAAACCAGCAAAAAGGTACTATGGTCCCTTCCAGATTCTTAGGCCAATCAATGAGATGGCCTATCAACTCAAGTTGCCCAATCATTGGCTCATACACAATGCTTTCCATGTGAGCCTATTAAAGCCTTACAAAGGAGAGCCACCTCAAGAACCAACTATTGAAGACCCACCGGAGATCGAGGACCAAGAGGAGGTGCTGTAGCCCGAGTCCATTATCCGACATGAAGACAAGGTACTAAGAGGCGGTAAGACTATCTGACGATATCTTATTAAGTTTAAGAATTATCCTTTTGAAGATGCTAGATGGATGCAAGGCATACAATTAAAGGATAACCTAAACCTTGTCAATGCTTACAATGCTTCCCAAGAGTAAGCAAATGTACAAAATGTTAAAAATGAACAAAGTTTTTTTGTCTTATAAGACTCTCTTTTTCTTTATTGTGCACAAAAATAAAGTAGTATGCATGCTTAGATCAAGTTTGCGGAGACGACGTCTCCCAAAGACCAAGTAGAGCTTGTCACTCTACTATGAAAGACTGATAGGACTAATGTGCAGACATGCTTGCGGGCAGCCTCAGGCTCTCAAGCGCCAAATCGACTAGTCATCCATTGTGGAATGATGTTGTAGGGTAACATAGGGATCCTCTACCCGCTAATAAAAGGACTCATGAATATGCTTTATCTTCTCTACACCATAGTCGAGGACGACTATGATTTCAAGAGAGAGGTAATGTCATAATAATCAATATCTAATTCTCCCAAATGATTTTCTCATGTTAAACTGCTCATTTAATATGGGGAAGTGCCAAGGGAGAAAAAAGCTAGAATATTGGTTAAGCTAGCAGACCAGCCACAGTAGGGATCCAAAGGAGGGAAAATAGGGATCCAAAGGGGGGGCCATCTGCAAAAGAGCCATGTGCAACAATGGGCTAAAAAGACCTTAAGGTTCAGCCCATTAAGACTTCCAAAATGCTAAGGTTCCAAAATTCAAAGGTTATGTCCAAAGGTCAACCCTAGGGGAATTGGATGCTTTGTGTGTGTTAAAAAAGTCTTTGTATATCCCTACATGGGAGGGGGCGAGCCTTTCTTCTAGGGGATGAGAGAGAAAGCCACACACACACACACACACACAAGCTCCCTTTACACAAAGGGAATGAGGGACACATGTCAGCTCCCTAGGCCAGATGCCCACAAGGTGTACCCAATTCCTATTAGATGGCCTTAGAGGTGGACCAATGAGAATTAGGCTAGAGTAAATCTAGTTTAATTAATTTAAAAACACTTAATAAAAGAACCAATGAAAATTAAGTCTCCTAGAAGACTATTGGACAGTCTACCAAGGGGTCCAATGAGCATTCAGGAGCCCAATGGCTTGCCTGATTCCTATTGGCCAGGAGTCAAAGGGGTCCAATGAGAGTTTAGTTTAACTATTAAATTACCTAAAGCACTCACAAAAGGGGAAAGGGGGACACATGTCAGAAGGCTATCGCTTATGCTGCTTAATTGTGATAGGCTAGCCCTGGGGAGGTCCAATGGGGAGCCTGCAAGAGCAAATAGCAAGAGGGCTCGCCCAAGAGAGAGAGGGGCTGATTTTTGCAAGGCATTATCACACACACACACACACTCACACAATCTCATGTGTGAAGAAAGAGAAGACTATCTCTTCCCAAGCTTTAATGGAGAACTCATCACTTACTCCAAGCTTGTGAGATAGAAGCCTACATCAACACCCTCTTGGAATGTGGATGCAAATCCAACCAAGAGCCAAGCTTCAATGCATGCTCATCTCCTCTACCAAGCTAATTACTAAGCTAAGCTATGCTAATATGAGTGATTATGTGAGGAGATGCACATCTTTCTTGTAACATACTCCTTCTTCCTCTCAATCTACTCTCATACCCTGCTAGCTCTCACCATCTTCGAAGGTGTGTGAGGTCTTGGGTCTGAGACCCCGGGGACAATTAATGTTGTGTTTGCTAAGTGTTTTGCTTAGTGCATGAAGCTTTCATCTTCATTGCACTAGCTAGTCTTGAAGGATATTAGGAGAAATATGAACCTTGCATGGGCCTTGTAAGGAATCCTAATTTTTAGGGATTAAGGATAATGTTGTGTGGAGTTTAGGGGGCAAGGGCATTGAAGAAGGTAGTTTTGAGTACACTTTTCTAGCCTTTCTTTTAGACAAATGTAAAATGTGGACCTAAAGGATTGCTTTCTCTCTCTAGCTTTTTTTAAAGTGAAGGAAGCATAGGGGTGTGTCCACATTAGCAATTCCGTGGGTCAAAAAGAGTCAAAATTTGACTTTTTTTTAAAATTTTCATTTTTATTTGTTTTTTATTTAAAACTCCCTCCCAACATATATACATATCCAAAAATCATTTTTTTGACCCATTTTTTAACCCAGAAGCTTAAAAAGTCTATTTTTTCAAAAATATTTTTTCTCAAAAAGTAATAAACATTTTGTTCTCTCCTCCTCCTCCTCCTCTCCCTCTCCCTCTCCCTCTCCTCTCCCTCTCTGTCCCTACCTTCCTCCTCCTCCCCAATCTCTCCCTCCCCCCCCTCCCTCCTTCTCTCCTCCCATCCTGCTCGGCCTCTCTACCCTTCCCCCTCTATCTTTTCATCATTTGCTTCCTCACGCAACAGCTTCCATGGTGCTCATGGACATCACAAATGGTTTGCTTCCACCACCACATACTCCGCACACTAAAAGCATACATATTCGTTTACCCACGGCATTTGCACCGAAGACCACTAGTGAGGGTGATCAAAGGTCATCACAGGAACGTCGCACCGCTTGTGAGACCAATGTTGACATTTGGGTGGATGGCCATTTGTACCCTTACGATCCTATAAGCCACTTCCATCCACCGTTTAATAGCCTTTCCGCATTTCTTCAATTTCTTGGAAGGGGAGAAGGAGGCTTGTTAGGCTATTGCAAGCGGCTGTGTATGGGTGCAGGTGCTTCTTTGCATATGTGGATGCACGAATGTCAAGCTCTTCACCTCAAGACGACGGCATTACAAGAGAGTGTTGCCTCTTCGGAGAGGGTAGTTAAAAGTCTTGAACAACAAATGCAAAAAAAGGAGTCCCACATCCAGAAGCTTACCAACACCATCACATACTTGAAAGAAACACCCCTTGGTGCAAGGGAACGCAAACGCCCGTATTCATCCATTGAAACTCTTGCACATTCTGAAGGAGCACGCAAACGACGAGTTACAACCACAAGGTGATTTGGTCTTTACTTGCATGATGCATTCTTACTTCACACTATTTTCTAACATTTATGTTTATTTGTTGCCAAAAACTTCATCTAGGAGGCATGCGGTGGAACAAGACAAGATAATCGAGTCAACCTTCTCACTAGTTGCCTCAATATCGAGGACGTGATTTATATCTTACAATCACCTGGAGGTAAGCACATTAAGGATGCAGTCACCAAGGACCTTATGCGTAAATTAAGAAATGTGGTTAGTGATGATGATGTTCAACAAGCTTGTGATGAGGCTGGAATCAGCACCAAAGCCTATCAGGCTATTTTTCAACTCGTAAAGGATACCCTCAAAGAACATGGCATTGTGGAAAACCTATTTCCCGTTCCTCACAAGGTCAAGCTCGCAAAGAAGGCCACAAACGAAGATGTGTTCTCCCGCATTGGGACATACCTACACATCGAGGACACAATGCCAACTTCCCTTTATGCTTCGTGCGCAACAAAGACAAGGGGAAAAGGTAAGAAACAATCCTTAAGACCTTCGGAGAAGGGCTTTCCTTACACAATGTGGAACAATATTTTTGTGGATCTTAGAAGGCTTCAAGAAGCCATGCTTAGATTTTACGAGTTACCTGAAGAAGGTGACACACTTTACTTTTTTTCTTTGGTATTATTCTTATCATAGACGTTGAAGTTTAAGGTCTTAGCACTATTTATTTTGTAGTGCTTGGCACAAAAGTCGCTTTTGTGCTGAAACTCGATGAGTGTCAAATAGTGAAAGGCCGAAGGTTAGAGAGGCTAAGTGTCACTCTAATGAACGAGGCCCTTCTGCAAACCAAGCGAAGGGATTCAGTCGAGCCATATCCCACCCTATCTTTTAGCGTGCAATTAGAGAAATACATTTGGTGGTTGGGTGCTATTGAGGTGCCCAAAGAGACCAATGGAGTACTTTCATGGATTTTTGAGAGAACTCCATGGATCACAGAAGTAATACACTCCCAAATTGCAGGTCAGAAGTTGGAGATTGAGGGCTTTGGTAGTTATGATGTGGGACAGAGAGAGAGAGAGAGAACTATCGCGCTAGAGGCTATTCAAGAAGCTGCAGAGGCCCACATCATTTCGGTGTTGGAAGATACCAACCTATGCGCCATTCATGCAAAGCGAGTGACAATACAGCCAAAAGATATGCAGCTTGCACGTCGATTGCGATGAGACTTCGAGCATTAGCCGAAGTTACCCCTCTTTTTGTATTGCACACCCTTATCTTTGTAATGATTTGACTTTCCAATGACAATATGATCAACAGTTGTGTTTACTCTGTCTATTATCTTTGTAATTTCAAGTTTTATATGTAATTGCAGTCAATTTCAGTAAATTTGTGCATTTTAAGTACCCTTGGGGGTAGATAAGCCTATAAGGGGCCAAAAAAATCCTAGCCACAAGGGCGCGCAAATGGCCCATCCAAAACTGATGGATGGGCCATTTGCGCGCACTTCTGGCCAGGCCTTTTTCTGCCCCTTTTAGGCTTTTCTACCCCCAAGGGTACTTAAAATGCACAAATTTACTAAAAACTATTGGTTTTGCATCAATATTTTATATGGATCATTGTGGACACCTTTTTTTGGTCATTTCAAGCTTTGAATTCCTTATAGGATATCAAAACAAATAACATATTGTGATACCAAGTGTCTATGCAACATTAATTTAGATTTTTCAAATGTCCAATGTAATTGGACTTTTTGGTGGAGGGGTGTACTAGGTAGAGCTAAAGCAGGTGATAGTGTGCTGGAAAATTCATTTCATAATTGATTTCAGCTTTTCTAGTGTCCTTGAGTCTGAACATATAATGGAATTGCCATAAAAAGGGTGCATTTAAATGAATGATGCAAAACCAATCCATTGCAGTATATTTGTGCTTTTTAAGTACCCTAGGGGGTAGATTGGCTTATAAAGGGCAAAAAAATGCCTAGCCACAAGGGCGCCCAAATAGCCCATCCAAAACTGATGGATGGGCCATTTGTACGCCCTTGTGGCCAGGCCTTTTTCTGCCCCTTTTAGGCTTATCTACCCCCAAGGGTACTTAAAATGCACAAATTTACTAAAACCTATTGGTTTTGCATCAATATTTTACATGGATCCTTGTGGACACATTTTTTTGGTCATTTCAAGCTTTGAATTCCTTATAGGATATCAAAACAAATAACATATTGTGAAACCAAGTGTCTATGCAACATTAATTTGGATTTTTCAAATGTCCAATGCAATTGGACTTTTTGGTGGAGGGGTGTACTAGGTAGAGCTAAAGCAGGTGATAGTGTGCTGGAAAATTCATTTCATAATTGATTTCAGCTTTTCTAGTGTCCTTGAGTCTGAACATATGCTGGAATTGCCATAAAAAGGGTGCATTTAAATGAATGATGCAAAACCAATCCATTGCAGTATATTTGTGCTTTTTAAGTACCCTAGGGAGTAGATTGGCTTATAAGGGGCAAAAAAATGCCTGGCCACAAGGGTGCGCAAATGGCCCATCCAAAACTGATGGATGGGCCATTTGCGCGCCCTTGTGGCTAGGCATTTTTTTGCCCCTTATAGGCTAATCTACCCCCTAGGGTACTTAAAAAGCACAAATATACTGCAATGGACTGCAATTACATACAAAACTTGAAATAACAAAGTCACCAATCAAAAAACAATTCATATCACCAATTGAAACAATTTTCAAGATTGACAAATCAGATTCAAAAGAATTTGCAATATAGAGAGACAATTTCAAATATTTTTTATTCCTTCCAGCACGGTGATTTTACATCATGTATCTGAGGAGTTCATAATTTTTTTACCATTTCCTTGCGCTTTTTTTTGCACGTAAGGCAACTCCCCAGTCAAGAGGGACTGCGCTATGGCATTTGGGTCAGTTGAGCCAATGGAAGCATGTATCCCTATCTGGGCAAGCACTTTACCACGAAAGCCAGTGCCAAACGTTGTGCATACAGGGGATCTACGCACTAGGAACACTTGATGCGCAGTTTGAGCAATGGTGCTCAAACACAAAAAACTTGCTCAAAGCTTTTAACGACCAAGTCATAAAATGGGCTTGGGGAGTAAATTCATTATGGATAATGGCCACATCGCCAGGGGGGAGTTGTCCTAGGTAATGCACAAGGGAAGCTTGAGGTCCAAAGCCTGTCCGCTTGCCACCCGTCCTTGCAGCAAAATCATCAACCTCCACAACATCCTGTCATAAACCGATGAAGGTAAAGAAAAAAGACAATGAAGGATAAAATAGTAACATGAAAATTAGGATACAGTTTACCTCCTGCTCCTTGTCATCCTCCTCCTTGTTGCCCTTTGCATCCAAGTCAATGCTCCCATGCACCACAGATACAAGCTTTGGATCATCAGATGGGAGGTCGCATAATGGCATAGGCATCCTAGCAGCCTTAACCTTGGCTTGCGTGGCTTGGAAATCTTCATCAGCCACAAGCAACTGCTCTACTGCCAGGACCTCTGTACATACAACTGCAATAGTGTCAGCAACAGAGTCCCCATCTGGCAAGAGCTTGCTTTCTAGGGCATCTGGCGTATTGTCTAAGGGACATTTGCTGCTGTTGCATAGCACGCTCAAGCATTCATCCATGTGCAGGCCAACTGCTTTTTCCAAATCATGAAAGAACACATACTCCTTCCCATCCACTAACACTGAGGAGAAGCGGCTAACTTCTACCTCTGGGATTGCCACATCTGTCAGTGGTAGTGGCACTGGAGTGTCACTAGGGCCAGCCGCAACTATGGATTTCGCAACCACTTCCTCAAGACCCCTAGGGTACTCGAGCCGGTGTGCTTTTCCTTCCGCTGCTCCTTGGTGTCCTTGATAAAGGACACAACTTGAAGGTGTGGTAAGCGAAGCTCCTCCAAATCACGTTCCTCGCTCACCAAGAAGATAAATGTTGCGAGCCGAGAAAGGTACTCCACCCCCAACTTGTGCTTCTTGAGCGCTGACACCCCAGGGGCTTGTTCATCCAAGTAATGGCCTGCATCGGTTGCAATTTCTTGGAATCGTTGCAACCGCTTGGAGAACGGGCGATCACCTTTGTGTATATAGCGCAAAAGATCGCAAGGCACCCAGATCCTGCATGTGGGGGGATAGATACATAATATTTTATGATGTGCTCCTCCATGAACGCAGAAATCTCCTCAAATGCATCCATGTGAAGGGCAACTGTGGCGTCAAGGTCAGGGAGACGAGTAAAAAAGGTGTCCTCAAGGAAGAGGATGAAGCGTGACAAAGGGGTGGATGTGGGTGCAAATGCAGAGGCTGTGGCAGCATCCATGTCTATCCTGGGGTGTGGATAGAGAGTGGAGGAGCTCAAGAGTTGCAAAAGTGAAAATAGTGAATGAATTAGGTGGCCCCCCTTTTATAATGGACCCTTTTTTTAAAACATTAAAAAAAAAGGCACTTTCACCAAAAAATGATTTCTCATCCCAATGCAAAAAATTATATTCAAAGGCATGATTTTCCAAAGCAAATCATGTTGATTACAGCGGGGATCAATATGAAAATTGCAAGAGTTACAAAGTTATAAGATCGATAGCATAGTTCCATCTATCTCCCAGTCCTCCTCGACCTTCAATTTGTCTTCCATTCTCTTCCCAATCTGCGGACATTCATTACAATAAGCATCTAATGATCGACAAACCATGATGTATTGAAAATGTGGTGGAAGGATTCTCACCTTGTGACCTTGTAAACAAAATTGTGCTTGTTGAAGGGCCTCAAAACCCATAATAACCAAATGTTCTCGAATATTACTGAGAGTCCAATGCTTCTTCACTTGGACTACCTCCAAAGAATCGTTGGGCATCTTCACTGCAATGTCAAAGCTTGCAATAGCGCCGTCTACACTCTGTAAGGGAGTCCACACTCCAAGCTTGCACATCCAACGATCATAGTGAAATCGTATGTACAAGGAGGTGCGGGATTTCAAATAGCGCATTCCAATACCTGAAGCTCCAACCTTACAACGGTACCGATCCCCGTTGTGTGTGCCCTCCACAAAACCCTAGTCCTCTTCTAAAAGCCTTCCTAATTCCTCGTAATGCGCATCTTTACATACAAGCATTGTGGTAGTCTCCACAAATCCAAACTCTTTAAAAATGTGCACAAAACAATGAATAGGCAAACACCAACTCAAGCCCACAGACCTAGAAGCTTGAGAGTATTTCAAAGAGTTTTGGACATCCATTATCATCTTTTGCTTGAAAGATGCTACCGACCACAAATCTGGGACCGGCCACTCCATACTTAATAAGGAAGTTACTTTGATGGGTTCAAGTGTTCCAAATGCTTGTGTAGAAGTAGAGACAATGTAGGAGTGAGAATAGAAGAAAATCATTCTTTGAACCAGTTTGGTTGGTCAAAGATGTGGGAACATTATTGCTCCAATATCTGCATGTATAGCATTGAATGTGCCGGAGAGACTATGTAGTGGCTGCTCCTCCACCAATGTTGATGGAAATATGACTATAAATGCATGACAAATGTTAAGTATGAATCCATAATAACATTACACTGTGATTTCACACCTAGCTTTGTATTCTCAAAACATGTACTTACAATGTGTTGAAAATCGAGGTGGTTGTTGCAAGTGCATGGTTGACATTGAGAAAACATGTTGCACAATGGCTACGGTCCCCTTGTCTTTGCGGTTCTTGAAGCCAAGGAGCTTTCCTTTCCAATGAAGATCTTAGTTTGCACGATTCCGCACACGATGAGGGCCAACAGCAGATGGTTGCATGTATACCCAAGCACCTTTGGTGAACTCTTGTGGCACCCACTCATCATCTACACCTCTAGTGTTGTGGCATGCAAGTGCTGTGACCTCATCCTTTGGCCGCCTTTGCGAAGTAGAGTTGGCCATGGTTGAGCAAAGCAAACTAGGAGGAGGAGAAGAACCTTGCTTGTTGCTACAATGTAGGTGGGATAAAGTGATATGAGAAAGTGGTTAACCCTTGCGGAAATGGGAGGAGAAGGTGGACAACCCTTGCTTGGTGTGGCACTGGGAGGAGAAGGTGGATAACCCTTGCTTGGTGTGGCAACGGAAGGTGGTAGGAGAGGAGAGAGGAGCTTCCTTGCTGCAGCAATGGAGATGGTGTAGAGAGAGAGAGTGTTGGAGTAGAGGATGAGTGTGATGGTTGCAACCAAGGAGGGGTTGGAAAAGGGGTTCTAGAGAGAGAAAATCACTTTTTTCCTAATAACTACTTTTGGGGGAGCTATGGATAGCAAAAAAGGATTTTTTAAAAGTTTTTTTAAAAAATTGAATTTTAGGGTTTTTGGATGCACGTTTTGACTTTTTGAGATCAAAAAATGCGTTTTTGACCATAAAATAGTTTTAGGGGGGTTTTCAGAAGATGAAATTTGAGTTTTGAAATGTTTGAAAATTTTCAAATTTTTGGCATTTTTTCAAAACCGGATCAAAAAGGAGGGAAGTTGGAGGTTCCATATGGCCCACCCCCCCCTCACCCCACCTTTTCACTAGGTAAGAGCCATTTAAGAAGTGTAAGACTACTTTGTCCCCCTACATTATTGAAGGCATAGAGTGTGTCCACCACCCTCTTCTCATTGGCTGGCCTTTAATTAACCTTAATCCCAAAGGGCCCCTAGAGGGTTCATATTTTTCCTAATGAACACAAAGAATTGTATTGTACAATGTCTCTCTTTATGGGAGAACCCATAATACAAAGCCTTCTGGAGGGGGGACCGGCTCCATGAAAATCTGGTCCTCAACTATTGTCAATAGCTTAATTTCTCTCTCTTTTGAAAGTATTGTTGATGCTATCTAACTAGGTGTTATGCTTTTTGTTGCTCTCTCCACCCAAGCACTCTTGTAATTCTCACTAGGAATCTATTCTAATGAAATTCCCACTATGTTCATGCTAATTTCCGTTACACATAAGTTTTTAGACCATTAAATGTTACAGCATAGCTCCAATGACCAACAAAATTATCAATCCGAAGGCATGAGCTACCCGACTAGGGCATGGAAACACTTACACAATTAGTGAGCTAATCATGGCAACATGAATGGTTAACTTTATGAGGTGAGCTTCTCGGCCTATGGAGGAGCTAAGCCGCAATGAAGGGCAATCTCCACATCCATTTCTCTTCACCTCTAATCAACCCAATCACACACACTAACGATTGCAAGACACACACAACACTAATTCTATCATGCAAACACACTAATCGCAATCACACAGACATAGATCTATCAAGCATCACACTCCAATCAAACCTACATGCATATACAAGCAAGAGAGGGCAATCACACAAGATTAGAGAGGGATTAACCACTAATTAGTTTTGATCTAACTAATCTAAGCATCATAGGCAATCATAAGAAGCATGAGAGAGGCAGTGAAAGAGAATTAAGCATTGATTAGTGTTAACCAAGTCACATAAGGAAGGAGAAGCTCAAAGACTCCATAGCCACACACTTCAAGAGATCTCACCAAAGAGCGCTCTCAACCAATGAGCTTGAGAACCCCAATTTCCTTTACACGCTGCCTTATATACCTATGGTAAAATATGCAATGTCCGGACGGCCAAGGCCTTTAGGGCTCCACCACTTACTGAATCTGCTACCTAGGCACACTAACTGACCTATTCTTTACATCTTGGAACTCCCATTGAGCCCGTACCACATTGAAATATTACAATGTTTTGAAATAAATCGAGAATTTACAATACATGACCATTTTGGAAAAACATGGAAAATGTGTACCTCCAATCTTTACTGCTTCTTCACTTTGATCTTCGATGTGCATTCGTACGTCATCGGTCTTTAGCAGCTTCTATTAACTGACATTGACTCAGTTAACACACAAGCACAAATATATCTTAGGAGATGATTGAAAAACATTATTTGCAAGTTATTGTGCTTGGATGCAAGGTTTTTAATTTTTTAATGAGAGAGAGAGAGAGAGAGAGAGAGAGAGAGAGAGAAAATTCCTTCGAATTTTGTGAAGCTCCTATTCATCGGGGTGAAGCCACTTGTATCACAAAAGAAAATCGTCTTTTTTTTACTATTATTGCTCGAGGAAGCGTTTTGGAGTTTGTCTTGAGAAGCCTCTTCCTTTGATGTTTGAAGATAAGCCTTTGATGCTCTTTACCTTCAGACTTTGAAGTTCTAAAAAAAAAACTCCTTTGGATGTTTGATGAAGCTCTCCTTTCATGCTTTGGGTTTGCTACAGGTTGCCACCCTATGGGAGCAGACCCTTACAGGTGGTTGTACTATGCTGCAAGTGGGAACATCATCCTAAGGGGAGTGTGAGCCAACCTTAAGATAGGAGGCCCTTTGGGCATGGGAATGAGGGCTTGGTTAGGGGACAATCCTTGCTTTGAATACTTGTGGTGTCACGAGATCAAGGGCTTATGGAGCCGGGCAGCAGATAGGGTTCTGGGCAAGCATGGGCAGGGTTTCGAGCATAAACAAGAGAGATGTAATGCAAAAGAGATTTGGTTTATTCATTCATGAAATGAGCTTTAAGTAGCTCTATAGCCTAGCACCACTGCATGTGGGATAATTCCACCTTTCCTCTCCTTGACTAATACTCTTGTACTCTAGCAAAAGCTCGCACTTTACACTACATAGCAATTGTGGTAGGCATTCTAGCCCCATGCACTAGATGGAGAGGTAGTAGGGATTTTGGCTACAATACTTTCATGCGAGACTCTATGCAACAACAACGTGGGCAAGAGAACTCACTAAACAAAATCTAGGCTGATTGTGATAACTAACAATACAACACCATGGCATCATAATCGGTAGCAGTGGGCTACCTTGACAATAGCGTAGGTGTTGATTGAGGGTAGCTAGGAATGCAAAAAAAAACTTTTGAATAAATTTTCATATGGAGCAAAGCTTGTTTTTAGGAAAGGCAAAGGAAGGGAGAGGGAAAAAAGGGGGAGGGGAGGGGAGGGGGAGAGAGAGAGAGAGAGAGAGAGAGAGAGAGAGAGAGGGAGGGAGGGGGAGACACAATGCTTACATCAAACGAGTTCTGCTATATTAGCTCATCAGTGGTGCAAAAAAATGGAAAAAGGAAGGGGTATATATAAATAAGGGGACAAGATTCAAAAAACTGTACAAAGTATTATTTCAAGGGAGGGGAGGGATAGTTTAAAGGTGAGTTACTAATCAAAACTTAAGGAGGAGAGGATAAAGATTTTCTCATTGCTAGGAACAAGGAGGTAATTGAGACAATGGAGGGGAGGAGGAACGAAAGAAAGGGTAGGGGCGGAGAAGAGATTTTTGAGTAGGTAAGAGGGTCCATGAGGTGGCAAAGAGCTTTCTTATTAAACCAAGCCATGGACAGGATGACAGGTCCTAGATTCTTATCGGCCGGTTTGATAACAATGTTATGGTCATTTCTTAAGGAGGATATAGCTTCAATCAAGAAGTTCTTTGAGTGGAAGAGAGGAAAGAAAGAGAGAAGGGGTTTAAGGAGGGTGAAGATATACTTGAAGGCAAGGTTAAGGGTTGAGGAAGGAGAAGGAAGATTCCAAGAGGGATTAGGGATAGACAAAGAGAGGGGAGAAGAGGGGGAAGTATCTTTAAAAAACATTTTAAGTTGAAGAGTTCTTTTTAGATTAGATTAAGCTTCAAGGATTGTAGCCGATGAGAGTGGAGGAGAGGGAGGAATAATTTGTGTCAACTGCTTCTAGTCTATGCTTTCTTCAATGTGCATCCCAAACTAGTTTGTCGTTGGAAGTATTTGGACTCACTACATATCCCCATGCATCATCATCTTTGGATAAATTCCATGGTTGTGTGGTTGTTGTAGAGGAGATACCATTGTGTATGATGGGAGGATGCTTCTCTTTGCTCATCTTTGACTCTCTCAATTCTTTGATGCTCTTGAATGTTTGTGGTTTTTTGTCTTTGTAGACTCTCGGTAGCAAAACTGACAGTGGATCCTAATGGTCTTCCTTCCTTTTTGTTTGATATTCTTCCTCATGTGGTTGAGTTGTGGTAGAGGAGGAAAAGGTGGTGATCAATTCCAATGTTTCTCTTTAGTCCTCTTCTTTTCTTGTTCTTTCTTGCTTTGCTCCTCTTCTCTTTCCTGGAAACTTGCTCTGTCAGTTATTGCTACTTGTCTTTGTGCTTCTAATCCCGTTATTTTATGGAGGCTTTAGCCCTAGGTCGTTTTAAGGTCCACCACCACCTCTCCAAGCTAGCTCTATTGAAAGAAGCTATCTCTATTGTTGCAAGGTCAATGGAGTGTAGCTACTATGTTTACTACCATGGATGGTTTGGAGTAGAGGTCCACCACTTGTCCAACCTACTACCCATTGTCTCATGGAGGCTTTAGCATAAGGTGGTTTGAAGTTCAAACACTTGTCCAACCTAGCTCTACTGAAACAAGCTATCTCTATTGTTTCAAGATCAATGTGTGAATGTAGTATACCTACTATGTTTACTACCATGGATGGTTTGAAGCAGCGGTCCACTACTTTTGTCCAACCTACTATCCACTATGTCATGGATGCTTTAGCCCAAGATGGTTTGAAGGTCCACCACTTGTCCAATCTAGTTGTACTGAAACAAGCTATCTCTATTGTTTCAAGGTCAATTTGTAAATGGAGTGTAGCTACTATGTCTATTAGCATGGAAGGTTTTAGACAGAGGTCCACCACTTCTCCAACCTACTATCCATTTTGTTATGGAGTATTTAATCCAAGGTGATTTATTGAAGGTCCACCACATGTCCAAGCTAGATATATTGAAAGAAGCCATCTCTATTATTTCAGCATCAGTGAAAGAATGGAGGGGAGCTACTATGTTTACTACCATGGATGGTTTGGAGTAGAGGTCCACCACTTGTCCAACCTACTAAACACTGTATTATGGAGGTTTTAGCCCAAGGTGGTTTGAAGGTCCCCCATCTATCTATTGCAAGAAGGTATCTCTATTGTTCAAGATCAATGTGTGAATGGAGCCGAGCTACTATGTTTACTACCATGGATGGTTAGGGGTAGAGGTCCACCACTTGCCCAACCTACTAATCATTGTGTTATGAAGATTTTAGCCCATGGTGGTTTGAAGGTTCACCACCTGTCCAAGCTAGTTCTATTGAATAGTCCTATCTCTATTGTCTAAAGATCAAAGTTTGAATGGAGTGTAGCTACTATACTTACTACCATGGAGGGTTTGGGAAAGAGGTTCATCACTTGTCCAACCTACTATCCATTCCTATCCAAACTAGCTCTATTGGTAAGTCCTACCTCGATTGTTTGAATATCAATGTGTGAATGGAGGGTAGCTACTATGTTTATTACCATGGATGGTTTGGGATAGAGGTCCACCACTTTTCCAACCTACTAACCATTGTGTTATGAAGGTTTTATCCCAAGGTGGTTTAAAGGTCCACCACCTATCCAAGCTAGTTCTATTGAATAGTCCTATCTCTATTGTTTGAAGGTTAATGTGTGAATGGAGTGTAGCTACTATGTTTACTACCAGGGATGGTCTGGGCAGAGGTCCACCACTTGTCCAACCTACTAACCATTGTGTTATGGAGGTTTTAGCCCAAGGTGGTTTAAAGGTACACCACTTGTCTCAACTATCTCTATTGTTTCAAGGTCAATAGCTGAATGGGGTGGAGCTACTATGTTACTACCATGGATGGTTTGGGGCAATGACTACTGGGACACTAGGAAGGGTCATGCACTAGTTCACCTTGGACGTTGAGCTTTAAAACTAGGTCCACCACTTGTCCAAGCTATGCCACTTAAATAGGGAGGGGGTTCTTGAGACAATATACACCACTTCTCAAACGTTGCTTCCATTGAAATAATTAAGGATTACTTGGACATTGAGATGCAAGTTCTATAGTCGTTTAGTGATGACATTAGAACTAGGTCCACCACTTTTCCAAGCTATATTGTAATATAGTAAGTGGGTCACCATTTATCCACTTTGATTGGAGCTCCTCAAATTGAAAGTCGTCGGACTATTAACATTTATAACCCTCATGTCTTTTATAATGGAAATTATAAAATTTTGTTCAAAGAGAAGTACCTATGAGTATGAACTTGACAACGTATTTTTTTCAATTGCAGGATGGACTTCGAATATGGGGAGAAAGTACATTTGATTCTTGATAATGAAATTGTTGGTATTGGTTGTGTGCGTAGAACAAATCCAGAATCCACATGTGGTGGTACAAAGATAGGGCAAGGAAATGTATCTATACTAGTGGAGGAATGTATAAAGGATGTGGTGCTCCGTTTTTCTACAATGGATACTACATCTCTCCAAAGCTCATTATGGAGTGTCGTTCGATGGCCTAAGCTTCTTTTGCAGTCTTCCATGATAAATGACAACCCAATTGACACAAATAAAAGCTACAATGGTGATGAACAAGGGGATCAACCTCATCCTCTACTTACAGATGCAATACCTATAACAAGCCCAGAGTTTGAAACATTGATACGAGAATCTTGGAGAAATCAAAGGGTACTTTTAAAGGATGACACAATGATGCAAATTGTACATGAAGGGACCATCTTTTATGTATTTCCAAATGATTATGTTAACTTCCATGTACTTGGTGATGATTTTGTGGATGTGTGTATTGAAAGGGAGAATGAAATTAGTGAGAACATGCCTGATTTGGCTAGCATCACTTTGGTAAAGTGGCCCATCAAGCAGACAACCATGTTGGATGGGATTCCATTACAACACTTTGTTCCTATTAATGGGATGCATGCTAGATGTGTAGACTCGGATGTATCCAATGATGATACTGCTAAAAAACATGGTGATGGGAATACCGTTGCTACATTGTTAAGGAAGCGACGCTACACTTTTATCAACAAATCTCAAAAAACAAGAGTAGCACCAACTTCTTCTTTTTATCTTGCAACTAAGTCATTTCAAAGGGTTTCATGTAGTGATTATTGTGGATAAAAATGTTGTCAGTTTGTAGATTGGGATATGGTGACAAGGTTACGGCAAGAATTTTGGGGAGAGTCTCAGAAAGCACGCACTAATTATGTTTATGATGTCCTATCTATATGCTATGAGAAAGATGAAAAGATGCGATACCAATTCAAAATAAATGGCTCTATTGTTTGTTGTAGAGCATGGTATAAGCTACATGGAATACCAAAGACATGATTTTACTGCTACAAAGAAAAATTTGAAAATGGTGTGCTTCATCATGTGCATGATCACACATGCACATTGAGACGAGGACTTCAACATACTGATTTAGCAAGAGCATTTCTAAATGAGTTTGTGGATAACTCTAAGAAGATGCCACACAAAAGTAGAACACTACTAGATGGCTCAAGAGACACTCAATTAGTGATTCCATCAATGTACAAACAGGTTGACATTTTAAGCAAAATCAATACGACACTTGACCAAATGGGTTATGACAACACGCCATGCATAATATAGGCTCCTGCAACTCTTTTGTTGTGCCATGTGAACTTCTCTCTGTCTCAAGAGAAGAGATCTCTCATCAAGAGAATGTTTAGCTTCTAACCTTGTCTTGATTGAACTGCAAACATTGCACTTAGGGAACTCACTTGTCTTTGTTAAAGTGACATGTGGATAGCTTTTGTTCCACATTCTACCAAAAGAAGACTGCAATTCTTACATTACGCGTTGTTCCTAAGGGTGTGGACTCTGGATACAATTTGCAAGTGGCATTGATAGGTATGATCACTCATGGACATGGAGAAGGTCATTATGGTCACTTTGTCTTGAACGGTTTGTGGCCAACTGATCCAAATATTTTAATTGGCTCAATTTCTAATTGTTTACATAACCTAGAGAGTATAGATAATCATCCTCTTGGTGATCTAGAAACCAACGGACTACCAAGGATCTCTATCTCACTACTAAATGTTTTAAACTCAAGGGATGCTTTGGACTACCACAACTTGAGTGATTGAAAAGAGCCCATTGTGCAGACATCAGAAACTATAGAAGAGGAATTGGGATCATCATTTTGCAAGTTACCGGAGAAATTGTTACTACAATTAGATAATTGTGCAGGGGAGAACAAAAATCAATACTTATTTTCCTATTTGTTCATGCTTGTTGCAAGGGGACATAGATGCAATGTTCAGTAAGTTTTGTTTCAACTAGCATTTTTGATGGTTGGGCATACACATGAGGACATAGATGCAATGTTCAGTAAGTTTTTAGAGAATTTGAGAGTTACACAAACTTATACTTTGCCTCATTTGATGGATACACTAAGGAATAGCTCATCTTCATCTCCAGCTCCATTTATGCTCACAAAGGTCCCTAATTTCAAGTAATATTGTGATGGCTATCTTTGTGATGGACAAGACATACTTATTGGCCATTCCAAACCTCTTCAACTTAGGTTTTTTATGCAAGATGAGACACCCATGATGCAATATGAGGCACATGTAGGTGTATCAAACTGGAGTGGAAGTATTCGCCTTTGGAAAACTAACATAGAAGAAAATCCAATGTTACCACATGGAGATCCACCTTTGGTACCAATGGCAGAGTATGTCAAGGCCCATGAAGAAGTGATTTTAGGGTTGAAGCAAAATTTAGGAAAATAGTTCAAGTGTGCCACGATATTATAGGCCCATGATAGATTACTGGACTAAGGTAATTGACAAGCTTGGAAGAGAAATCATATCAGAGGGAGTCTTTTACAAACAATTTTGGCCAAAAACGCAAGAATCTCGTCACAAACAATGCACCACAATGAGCTTACAACAAGGAGCTGAAAGATTTAGGTCTTGAAGAGCTAAATGATCATTTCTGTGGTCCTCAACAAGATAATAGACCAAGGGAAGAGTTTGACCCTCTATCTGATGTACACCAAGGTGACTTTGTTATGCTACTTCCAAGTGACATGGATATCTATCCAGTTTGGCTTGCAATGGCTTTATCAAACATTGACAACGAGTCTACATCACCAAACTATAGAAAATTTTGGATTCAATATTGGGCACCTTGTGCAAGAAAGAGTGGGATGACAAATACTGAAGCTTACACTAATTGTTGGAAGGGTTTTTGGGTTGTTAACTATAAGGACCCGCAAGTGTGGGAATCTGTAGATGCAATTGTTTGGTCTTGGAAAACAAGGTCCATTTTCAAGGATTAAGATTCGAGAAAGGCATGCTCTAAAAGCTAAAACTGGCCTTGCTGTGCACATCATCAACCACACTTGGATCAAAGTTTGGACATGGCATCCAATTTGGAGTAGATTTTATGGAGCTTCTATTGTTACTATAATGGTTGTAAACAAGACCTTTGATTGTAGTGATCTTTCTTTCTTTTATTTCATTACTAGTATTTATTCAAATTCATGCTTTGGGCCTCCTCAAATTTTGGTGTTTATCAACACCATAATTCTTTCAGATTTCACTCTACCCATCAGCAAGTATATCAATATTTTTCCCATTTTAAATGGAAAATTTCCAATTTACATAAAATTAGTCAATTTGGAGATTTCCATAATGAGGGATTTTTACCATAATATGTCAAAATTATCATATTACGCTTGGATAGAGGGATTCTATGTCAAAAGTTAAAAGGATAATGTGGGAGGAAAAGGGATGGAGTTTAGGTCCAAGATAAGGGATTGGGAATCCTTGAGGTGTTGGGTTTTGGATAAGAGAATGGGGTACACTTGTGCATGGAGCCATTTAGATGCATTCTCTAAATGGTTATAACATTTGCATCACAAAAGAGGCGACCAACAAGGGAGGGTTTATGGATCTTAGTTAAGAAAAGAAAGAGGCAAGGTTTGTGGTTATCTATAGAGGAGGAGAGGTTAAAGATTCACTCATTCTTAGGAACAAGGAGGTACTTTGAGACAAATGGAGGCGAGGAGGAAAGAAACAAGGGGTAGGGGTGGGGAAGAGATTTTTGAGTAGGTAAGAGGGTCCATGAGGTGGCAGAGGTCTTTCTTATTATACCAGGCCTTGGAGAGGATGATCAGTCCTAGATTTTTATTGGACGGTTTGATATAATAATGTTATGGTTATTTCTTAAGGAGGATATGGCTTCAATCAAGAAGGGCTTTTGAGTGGAAGGGAGAAAAGAAAGAGAGAAGGGCTTTAAGGAGGATGAACATATACTTGAAGGCAAGGTTAAGGGTCAAGGAAGGAGAGCAAGGATTCCAAGAGGGATTAGGGATAGGCAAAGGGAGGGGAGAAGAGAGGGAAGTATCTTTAAAAAACATTTTAAGTTGAAGAGTTCTTTTTAGGTTAGAGTAAGCTTCAAGGATTGTAGCCGGTGAGGGTGGAGAAGAGGGAGGAATAAATTGTGTGTCAATGGCTTTTAGTCTATGCTTTCTTCAATGTGCATCCCATAGTAGTTTGTCAATGGAAGTCTTTGGACTCACTACATATCCCCATGGATCATTGTCTTCATATAAATTCCATGGTTGTGTGGTTGTTGTAGACGGGAGACCATTGTGAATGATGGGAGGATGCTTCTCTTTGCTCATCTTTGACTCTCTCAATTTTTTGAGGCTCTTGAGTGTTTGTGGTTTTTTGTCTTTGTAGACTCTTGGTAGCAAAAGCGACAGTGGAGCCTAATGGTCTTCTATCCTTTTTGTTTGATATTCTTCCTCATGTGGTTTTGTGCTAGGCGAGGCAAAGCTGGTGATCAATTATGATGCTGCTCTTTAGTCCTCCTCTATTCTTCTTCTTTCCTTCTTTGCTCCTCTTCTCTTTCTTGGCAACTTGCTCCGACAGTTATTGCTACTTGTCATTGTGCTTGTTGCTGTATTTCTTCCTCCATCTTTCTCATTTATTCATCTTCTCTTTTGTGCATCTTTGGCTGCGTACTTAGGCGATAATCTTGCTTAGCTCTGTTTTAATCCTCATCTTAATAACCTTGGAGCTTATAGCCATGTGTAGCATCCATGGGAATAGAGGCTTGTTAAATTAATGAGGCTATGAGATTGGATTTTTGAGAAGCTTCTCTTAGAAGCTGGATGGATTTTATCAGGTTATATGATATGACAGATCGTGTTGAGCAGCTAATAGGAGCATGACAAATAGTTGACGCAAAGGACTGCAACTAGACCTATGCTAGTGGGGCCATGCTAGATGAGACTTGGTGCAAGGCACGTGGGGCTCCGTCATTGCTGCAATGGGTGAATGCCATAGACTTTGAACATCGATGCTACATGGCTCTTGATAGATGAAATAACTCTTGACGGCTACCTGATGTGAATGGGATAGTACTAGCTAGGGTGAATGAAAGAGAAACATCGTGCATACAAGTAAGTGTGTGTTGGCAAAATTATCACTCAAGTGAATTAGGTTCCAAGATCAATTAACTTGGACTCATAAACACGATCTTGAGTTTTTGCTAAGCCATCACAAGTTCGCCATAAACAAGAGAGATGTAATGCAAAATATACATTAAACCTTTAACCTGTCTTAACTCCCATCTTTTTCTCATGAAGGATTTCAAACATGTACCATCATCCAAGTGGAAGACTTTAAAACCTTTCAAATCAACCCTTAACTCCGATCTCTTTTGTGTAGAAATCCCTCTTTAGTACGAATCCAACTTTAGTGGACATCTTTTTGGAGCCCCAAAGTTGAACTTTCGTTTAACTAGAGTCTTCAAACTTCAACTACCCATCTCAATCTTTATAAGCTGAGCCTTAAGAGATTGTATTTTAGCGTTGATGAGACCTGTAAGGTCGAAACGCGTCGATCCCATTTGTACGATCTTGCTCGCCTTTCTCTCTAATCTCATTTTATTTTCTCTGTGAGAATTCTCACGTCTTTCTATTTTATACCATATATGCTCACCTAAATGACACTGCTTCCACTTCAGCCTCTAAATGGTCCTATCTTCTTCATCAATGTGCTTATGTTTCTGTGTTGTTGCATCCACCTGCCAGATTTATTCACCTTTTATGAAGTGCTATCTCTCCTCGTGGCAGTCGGAGGTTGCAAGGTATGAAAAAGCCATGTCCTCCCTTGTTGTCTATAAACTATCATCGCATGTTTCTCCTTTCATCTACGTTAGTACATTTACTCGGTTGGCCCTGCTTCTTATGAGATCTTGTCTACTTTCACACAACTTCCTTGTGTCATCAATTTGTGTCACTGGATCTTGAGCTCTACTTAGCACTCTCACTGGATTCGTTTGGAGAAGAAGGCTATCGACCCTTTGCAGATGATGCTATCTAATTGAGGACATGGCTTCATCTCGATTAACAATAGCCGGCAAGAGTCCCGAAAGGCATTATTCTCCCTCTTGATGTTGCTCATCCATTGTCTATGTGTGGCATCTTCCGGAATTAGCTTATTCATATTTCACGGTTGTTTGCTCTTTACCCAACTACTTCATGTTCATCTTTGTGGAAGAAGTCAAACTCGTATGCCGCTACCCAACTACAAGTCTATCTGTTGCTCTAATTTTATGGGAAATTTTATCCATTTCAACTGCACCAGCCTCCTGTACTGACTCCACCTCGAAGGCGGCCTTTCCCTCAAGCTAGCCGACAATAGCTTAGGGATGGTATGGACATGTAACCTCCTCTGGTTGAAGAAAGAACCTCCAACTCTTGTTGGCCTCTTTACACTTTATGATTACCATACTCCAGCCCACCCAAATACAGGATGATCCTTGTTGATTGAGTACAAGCTTTTTCTAGCTTCTAAACCGTGATGTATCTTAGCCCAGCCCTTGGAAAGCTTTTGCACCCCATCCTAATAAATTCTATTACTCTAGTGTCATCATGCATCTCTGGATCTTGTACCTAGTAACATGAGATAAGGAAAGCTTTAGCCCTTCCTCTCTACCAGCAACGCCCGCCCTCAAAGTTGTGCTACTTGCCACTTTGGTGACCCCTACTCTATGCCAACAACATTGTACCTCAGCATTGCAGTATTTGGTAGTGCTACTTGCTATGGTAGGATTTCCTAAATTGATAACACCTGGTAGCTCCTAGATCCTCACCAACAATAATTGTAAAATTATTTAGAGCTCCCGAGTCTTAGTTCTTTGATTTTCTCCTTAGCCCCAACTCTCCGTTTGCATCATGCCCTCTTTTTCCCGAAATAGTTGTCATGTCTCTAAGCCTCTACTTCGCTTTCTTTGCCATTATTTATTGTTGCAAAGATCAACCCATTTTGTGGTCCTTGGTGGATTTTTTACTATTAATGTTGCTCTTTTCATCTCCAATGCATGGAAAAAACCGGGGATCAACAATCCCGTTAAGCTTTGTTGTTCCTTTTGCTTTTATCCCTCGAAAGCACCAAATATTTTTATCCCTATCTTTGAACCTCAACATTTTATTCTTCGCTTCATGCATGTAGGGATATAGTTACTCTAAATGATTCAAGAAAACCTAACCTTGTCCCCCGACTTCTTATCAAGAAAGTCCCTTGCTTTTGATGCCTTCGTGAGGAGCTTCATGCAGCTCGTGAATCTTTCCTACTTTGGGATTGCTAATCATACATTGGGAATCACTATTGAATGTGTCAAAGATATGACATTGCATCAGAGTTTTGTCTATCATACCATTAAGCTCTTGTGTAGCTTGTAACCCTCCAATTACTTTTCCTACTATTGGATAACAAACTTCTTGTAATATGTGTCTGCTTTTCTCTGCCTCACATCGAAAATTGACATTTCTCAGTGCTCTATTGTGTACCCGTTCCCAAATAAAGGTCTTTTCCTACTCTGAGCATAGGATATATGCATTCTACAACATTCTTTGCCAGATTTTAGTTCTTTTTTCAACAGCTTGTTTGTTTTCTAAGAACGGCTACTTTGGCATGCACTGGCTAGCTCTGTTCCTACATTCTTGTTATTTTGTCCTTGTCTACTTTGCCCCCTTCAAACCTAAATTTCCCAATTATCAAGACCTTTGTTACAAGAACACCTTCACATTTACCAATGCTCTTTGGTCTTTGTGACTGATTATTATTTTGCCCCTTGCTCCAGTTGTAGCGTAGCTGCCTGGGTGTTGAAATATGTTTTTAGCCTTTAGGTAAATTATCCCTTTTGGCCTGAACCCACTTCAAGCTACACCCATATTTTCACAAGTGCTTTTTATAAATTAACAACTGTATTTACGTTACCAGTCATGCGCCATCCTTCGTTCCTTTGCTCCGACGTTTGTTTTGTTCCCTTTTGACCTCGACCCATTTCAAGCTTCACCCATATTTTCACAAGTGCTCTCTGTTATCTAACAACCATATTTTCGTTACTAGTCATGTGCCATCCTTCCTTCCTTTGCTCAACATTATTTTGCTCCCCTCAACATGTCACCATGCTGCAAACATGAGTGTCTCTACTAAGGAGCTATTCCACATCAATATGGCATCACCGATAGAGCAAATGTCATATAGATTCTTCATGATACCAAAGGAAACTCAAAATGGTGTCGTATCAGCTTCGAATCAAAGGTAATCTCTTGAACTTTTCCACACACCATCCTTCTTGGGATAATCAATTTTTTTCTTGGGTTTACTTGACAAGTGACTTCACTTGTATCCACATACCAATGAACTGGTGGGTTCAATTGCATTTCCATACATAGTGATTCTTGGGTTTGCATGTGACCATGATTATGTCCACTTATATTTGATATTTAATTATCCACAACTATAAACTCTCTATTTTTTTACATCAGAGTATGATTGGTTTGGCTTTTATTTGGTTTCAATGCTAAGGTTTTGGTCGAATTCATTGCTTTTGTTTAGGAAGGCTAAGAAGTGAGGATTGGTCTTCAATTTACAAAGAAGCATCGGAAATTCATGAGAAAATCATTTAGGAGAATTAGATATTGATTATTATGACATATGCAATGATGGGACCCCCAACATTTGACGCCATTGCCGGGGACAATGGCCTATGCTAGTGTAATTGTGGAATAATCGGATGTGTTTCCTTACTAATTTCACTACTAATTTTACTTGTGTGTGTATGTTTTTGTGGATTTTGGATGTGTGTGCATGAAGCAATGTGTTCATAATTCCCTAATTTGCCACCGTATCTTGCCAATTGTGTGTTTACACACTCTAATTTCACACTAACCCCTTGCTAATTTCACTAATTTTGCTAACATACACACTAATTTGCTACTACGGATTGGAGCTTTCAACCGTTATCGATCTTCAACGGAAAGGTAATCAAGGTGGTATTCTCAACCTTCCTAGAATCTCAAGATGTGTAGAATTGTGTAGAGATCCCACCATGATGCAATGCAATGATGATGCTATGTTGATGCAATGCAATGTTGATGCTATGTTGGATTGAAAAAAATTTGATTGTTCGTTTTCATGCCGTTGTAATGCCGAAATTTTTAAGATTTGGTAGCGTATGAATTTGGCAAGTTTCAATTGCTACTTGATGAATGTCCGGGACGTTGCTAATTGTGTGCCTAATTGAGTTAATTGCATGCTTGGATAGTCAATTGCAAGCGTGTGTACACTAAAATCAAGTGTGTGTACATTCTAATTGAGTGTGTGTATGCTTAATTTTAGGTGTGTGTGCACTATTTTTCCCATGTTTGTGCACCTAAAAATCAATGTGTGCTTAATGATTTTTCAATTGTGATGGTTCATTTGTGTTGTGCTCATGCCCAACTAATGATTTGTGAAGTCACATTGCAAATTCGACAAGTTTAACCCTTTTGTGTGCGCACCTAAAGATTGGTAAAAACTGTCAATTTTATTAGTGTGTGTGCATAAAAAGTGCTAATTTGCATGATTAATTCATTTTTTGATTGTATATTTGATGTGTGTAATGGTTAATTGATGCATTTTTTAGCTCAAAACATGGATTTACACACTTCAATTGCGTCAAATTTTGACCTAATTTTGTCGGTAATTTTGCCGGTTTAATTGCCTACTCTTGATTTTATTGATAAAATTGTTTGGCAATTGAATTGATGTGATTTGTGTGATTTTTTTTGGATGCACTATTCTCCTATGCGTGGAAAATTTTTAGAAAATTTTTGGATATTTTTTGGATAATTTTAATAAATTTTTGATAATTTCTTGCTAATTTTTGCATCAATATTTGCTTAATTCCATAAAAAATTCATAATTTTTTATCTTTACGAGTTGTTTTGAATGTGAGTTTAAGCTTGATTTTGAGCGCATTTGGGCTTTCGTTTGCCAAATTTTGAGCGATTCGCTACTTTTGGGGATTGTGTTGACGATTTTGTCGAATTTGGTGTTTTTGATATAATCTGCTATTTTTGGTGTGCTTTTGTGCAACAAAAATGTTTGGTTGTGAAGGATGATGATTTTTTAAGGTTTCTAAAATTTTCCATGAATTTTTTGGATTTTTCTGGTGATTTTTTGGATTTTCGGGTGATTTTTAGTGTTTCTGCTAATTTTCGGCCTATTTTTGGCATTTTTGGATGTTTGGAAATAAAAAAATAAAAAAGGCGATTTTTGGCCTCGGCGCTTTGCCTTGTGGCACATAAAAATTCTTTGCCGGTGGATATCTTTACGGTTCATCGACATTAAAAAAAAAGTACTTCTCTTCTTCTTCTTCCCGCTCCGTGTGAACCAACCCCACACCCTCACTCTCTCTCTAACTTTCTCTCTCCTCCCCAACCCCTCCCCAAGGCGATTATTTATAGTATCTCACTAATCTCCTCTCTCTCTCTCTCTCTCTCTCTCTCTCTCTCTCTCTCTCTCTCTCTCCTCCCCACCCCTCCCAATCGCGATTAACTAACTGTCCCCTTTTTCTCTCTCTAACTCTCATTCTCTCTCCTCGCTTTGTTGCTACACGCCAAGCCGGACTTCCTCTTGCTCTCTCTTTTCTCATATGCCCAGCACGCTACCACTATCTCTCTCTCTCTCTCTCTCTCTCTCTCTCTCTCTCTCTCTCTCTCTCTCTCTCTCTCTCTCTCTCTCTCTCTCTCCTGTGCCAACACACGCGTGAACGCCATTAACACACACACACACACCCTGCCCCGCTGCCTGCGCACCTGCCACGCTTGCACATTAACGTGCTGTATGTCTCTCATTGCCCCACTGTCGAACACTGCCTGCGCACCTGCCACATCAGCACTGTCCTCTCTCTGCTGCCTCCGAAATTAACGTGCTACGCGCTGCTGTTAGACACCCGAGGTCAACGGTGCCAGCGTGCCAGGTAAGCAGAACCCAAAACACGATTTTTTTTTAAAGATTAATAAAAAATCACAAAAAAGAATAATAAATCAAATATATCACATACAAAAAACAACACACCAAAAATTTATAAAAAAAGAAAAAAACTCGTAAAAAATAAAAAAGGATTAAAATTTTACAAAAAAAAACCTCTAAGAAAATTTATAAAAATTATCAAAAAATCAAAAAAAAAAAGAAAATTAACCAAAAGATTCATTTAAATATAAAAAATTATAAGTAAATCCCAAAAATAGTGGAAAATCCATAAATCACAAAACAGATTCATTAAAAAGCAAAAAGTGATCAAAAAAATAAAAAAATCACAAAAATTTCATAAAAACTCAAAACAAATCTTCAAAAAATCCAAAATTCACAGAAAATATAAGAAAATCATAATAAAATCATCAAAATACTTTAAAAAATTCAAAATTCAAAATTTCACAAAAAATTTTAAAAATTTAAAACAAAAGTCACTGGAAGTGCCAGAAAAAGCCACGAAGAGGCAGAAAAGCAAAAAAACTCACCGTCGGAGAATCACACCAAACAAATCATGCAAAAGCAAACGAGTCAAAAGAAAGAAAAGCCGGGAAGTGTACCGCACACCGAACAAACCGCAAAAAGTGAACCAGAGATTAGTCGGAAGAAAAAGAGTGAAAAGATCGACTGGAAGCCGTGAGCGGTAGAAAATTTTTAAAGTTGTCAAAATCAAGCATTGCAAATTAGCATCTAGTTGGACGAACGGGGACAACTCATGGTGGATTGCAGATTAAGTTGTTCAAGGCCCGGGTTTTCATAGTTTAAAAGGTTGCACCGATTCTAAAACTTTCAAGCTAGAGTTAATCAACTCTTGTGAGTTTGAAGAGCAATCAACTACAAAAATTGCTTTGTCACAAGCAATTTAATCAAAATCGAGCAGCAAAAAGTCTGCTAATCAATATCAAAATCTGCTAGGATACAGTTTTTACAGAACAAGCCAACATGGACTCAAACTGAGCTGAGAGTTCAAGTGCAGCAGAGCAAGCCAGTAGCAGTGGCAACACAGGTACAACTACAATTGAGCAGATTCTACAACTATATGGCTACAATGGGGATAAATTTTTATACACAGATACAATAGGCCATAGACATTAGGGAATTTCGGAGGTCATTTGGAGGGCCTTCTAAGAAAATGTATTTTTTGCACTCTCTCTCTGGAAAAAATGGCAAATGATAGAGCTGGGTCTTTCATAATAAAAGTTCAAAAAGTGTACTTTAAGTAGATTCCTTACTCTTCTGAACATTCGTTCGTAGTGATTGAGGGATAATCCTCTTTTCAGTTGCATTGAATGAACCTCGTCAATATGGAGGGAATGAGGCTAACATGGAGGGACGAAGGCGCAGCCGCTATTCACTTTCCATTAAACGTGCACATTTGGCTAATGGCGCACTCCTCAAATGGCACAAATGTTACCCAGAAACGAGCCAAATATCACCTTCACATTGATTTGGACAATGAGTACCAACCATTGATTAAGCACAGTAAAACAAACACACATATACCTCCCGCTTCCATAGACACGCTCAGAGCTCAGGGAGCTAAACACATAGATATCTGGACGAGAGGCTCTCTCTACCCTAAGAATCCAATGACTAATGCGTCCCCACCGTTTGTCAATCCTACAAGCTTGTTGACCTTTGCTGGTGATGGGGAAAAGGGCCTTCTGGGTTATTGTAAATCTCTTACAAGAGAAGCTGAAACTTACAAGGGCATTCTCCAAGCTCAACAATGTGAAATTGTTCGCCTTTCACATTTACATTCTACAGATCAGGTTACCATTTTGCAACATAAAACAGAGGTACAAGAACTGAAAGGAAAGGTGCGAAGTTGTCAAATGAAGGACACCATCTTGGGTGGTCGTATCCGAAAGAAGAAATTGCGCAATCTTGAAACATTGCAGGTTGCATCACGAGGTCTCAAGAAAAGAATCCGAGCATTAAGGTGATGCTTCTTGGTTGGCTACATTGTCTTAGTTAAGTAATCTTTTTGTTTTTTCTTGTTATGCATTGTTTTCATGTGCCTAAATAGTGTTAGTGAAGCAAATTTTCTGTTATTTACTTATGCATTGTCTTCATGTAGAGATTCAATCTATCCTGACAAGGAAAACATTGACCCCAAAGCCAATATAGGAAAGAGATTGAAGCCACTTATAAGTAGAAGCCTGACAGCAGATATAGTACATGACAAGAAGTTTAAGGTCCTACAACGAAATGTAGTGGACCGCTTTATTTCAGAGAACTCAGTGCCTGCAAAAGAGATACAAGGCACACTTGATTCACTTGGTGTAAGCAAAAGAGGATATTCGGCTATCCAAAAGTCTGTCTCATCCATCTTTGTTAAGAAGGGTATAAAATCCAAACTTCTACCATCAGCCTCAAGTGTCTGGAAAGAGAGGCTTCCAGCTTAACGAGGCACAGGGAGACTATCTTGGACAACCCTTTCATATTAAAGCAACTTACAGTGGCCATGGAGCAAACATGGCATATGATGAGTTCAATAATATTTTTATGGACCTGCGGATATTACAGAAGAGAATGGTGGAGTTTTACAACATCACATTTGAAGAGTCACGAGGGGTATTACATTTTGTGTTAAAACTGGATGAGTGTGAGCTTGTTAAAGAGAAGAAGCTAGAGCGTGTTACTATTACTTTAATGAATAGAGCCCTCTCAAAGTGTCCCAGTGATGATCCTTTATATTTTAGTGTTCAATCAGAATCTAACATATGGTGGCTTGGTGCGTTTGAGGTAAGCGAGATTCTCAGGTAAGCTCAAATGTTCACATCTACTTAAGTCTCATTTATTTTGTGTTGCAGGTAAAGAAATAAGATCATGAGATTCTATATTGGGTGTTCCATCGAACTAATATTCCGGAGATGATTGATCGACAGACTAACAAGGGAGAGGTACTACGTCTAGATGGAAGGGGAGACTTTCAAGTTCAGTGGCATCTTGCAGGTGACCTCAAAACATTAAAGTGCATGTATAATTGTGGAATGGGTGCAATGGCAAAGTCGCCGTGTTTGTTCTGCATGGAGCCTGCAAAGGTCATGGACCCAAAGTGGTGGAGAAAAGCTCTAACATGTCACATTGAGGATCCTGCTTTTCGACCGGTTTTGAAAATACCACTTGTGAATGTCCACATTTGTACAATGCATGCTCTTTGTAGAATTGTGGAGAAATTGGTCTACTTATATATCGGGTTTGCTTGGAAGATTAAGAACTCGGCAGAACGACAAGTAGCCATGCAGTGCTTAGAAATGGTACTGTCGGATATGGGGCTTCATGGTGGCAATGTGAAAATCCAACGGGATGAAAAGAGATCAACTCCTGAGAAGGATGTCCCATGCAAACCATCCATCTGTGGGGTGAAGGCACGGAGGTTTTTATCTAAACCCCAAGGTACAAGAGATCCGAAGCTAACAAAACATGGAAAAATATATAACACATCTTATGTTAGCAAAGTAGAGTATCAGAGCTGGAAAAAGCTACATATTGCAGTCAAAGACCAAGAACCAACTACTCGTAACGCGAAGGCTGAGGTTTGGCGATCAATAGACATCCTATTTTTGATGTGCGACAAAGATGACTGGTCACAAGGTGATATGAACAAGTTCAAGGAGAATCTCAACCTTCTGAAAAAATCATTCAAGACATCATGGACAGACACCCAGATTACTCACTACATGGTATTATCGTGTATTTCATTCTCTCTTATGTGCAAATATGTGAGTGTAAAACATTCTAACTAATCTGTTTTCATATCCAGCACATCATCTTCAATCATTTACCATATTTTATACAAAAGTATGGGAACCCGGCAATATGGAATACCCAAGGGATGGAAAAGTCTCATTACATGGCGAGAAATGCTTATTTTAGGCACACACGACATGGTGGCTCTCGAATCAAGGCTAACGGTTTGAGAGAACTATTTGAATGGTTCTATCGTAGAATCATTCATCGAATGCAGGCAAAAGAAGTCTTGGCAAATTCAGCAACAGCACAAGCCATCAGACATTTACAACAACAAAAAGTTAAAAGATCAATGGCATACAACAACTCCGGAGCTCGTGAAAGTCAACGAAGGTGGAGAGAGACAATGGTGTATGTGAATCACAAGTGGAGAAAGATACTCTGAGTGGATGACATTGTACAAAATTTATGTAATACATGATCTTATACAATTGCTACTTGAAGTGTATCAAGATTTTGAAGGTTCAATTTTGTTTTTTGGCACGTCACCCTTGTAACGAATCATGAGATGTTTGCCATACTCTAAAAGTTCATCTAGGTTTTGTCTACCAAGAGCTAGTGCCATTGTTGTGTAGGTGTAGTAATACGCTGCCCGACCACCTGTATAGCCCGGGCAATAACCAAAACAATCTCTAGCAAACACTTTGTCCACAAGAATGACTTTATCTGCACTTTTGGGCAGCATGGGTCTACCCAAGAAGCGTGATAGTGTCTTGAATGTGTAAGTTGCTATTGAACCCTCTTGTGACATGGAATTGTGAAAAACTACTATCGGCGACTCGCAAAGCTTTGAAAGGTACTACGCTAGGGCCGCATCCCTTCCACGATACTCTCGAGTCCACCGCCGAAGGAAGTCATCCTTGTCAGCAATCCAAGACTGCACATATCATGTCAGAAGTGACACAAAGAGAGAGAGAGAGAGAGAGAGTTACCATGAAGCTTTCATCCTGCAGAAAGAGGTTTTTCTGCCACAAGTCTACAGATGTAGTTGACCCCTGACCTGAATGGTTAAACCAATCCTCCACTTCTTTGTTACTTGTTGATGGTCTTAGGCTTTGTCTTATTGCTTGGAAGGTGGCTTCATCAGGTAGTGTCTCCTTGTATTTTTCAGCTTTCTCAAAGCATCTTCGGAGGCATTCCATTGGATTGCTGGATGTTTCCATTGCCTCATCATCACTACTATCCTCTGAAACAAATCCACTCCTCTCCTCTTGGACTCTGGAAATAATAGCGAGGGAGAAATCCTCCCTTAAATAAAAGACGCTTTGCACATCATGTAAGAAGATATAGGTCTTGTCTCCAATCCTGAAGTCAGGCACAGCAGGCAACATCATCTGAGCATGCTTCTCAGTGAAGTTACTGACATCCAATGGAAGTTTGATTTTTGTGGTTTTCACAGAGAGCATCTTACTTCTTTGTACTTCAATTGCCTCAACCTCAAGGTCGACTGTATCTTCAACCTCCTCGACTTCTTGTATATGAGTTGTCTCCTCGCATTCTTCATCTGGTGCTGCATCCTGCTCCTCTAACACCTCATCAGGATTCTGCATGAAGAATCCAAACATGTTGTTCAGGT